>NW_023601962.1:2089165-2107918 GCF_014898055.3 Talpa occidentalis
ATAATACAAACAATAATAAGAAGAAGAACAAGAAGATGAAGAACAATGCGAAGAGAAGTAAAAGAAGAAGAATAACAACAAGAAGAAAAAAGCGAAGAATAAGCAGAAATCGAAGAAGCCGAAATAGAAGTAGAAGAAGAAAATGGAGAAAAATACAAGAAAAAGAAGAACAAGAAGATGAAGATGAAGAATATGAAGAACAATGCGAAGGAAGAAAAAGAATAAGAATGACAAGAAGAAGCAAAAAGTGAAGAATAAGCAGAAATCGAAGAAGAAGCAGAAATAGACGTAGAAGAAGAACAATGTGAAGAAGTACAAGAGAAGAAGAACAAGAAGATGAAGGAGAAGAATATGAAGAACAATGCGAAGAAGAAGAAAAAGAAGAATGACAAGAAGAAGAAGCAAAAAGCGAAAAATAAGCAGAAATCGAAGAAGAAGCAGAAATAGAAGGAGAAGAAGGACAAGGAGAGGAAATACAAGAAGAAAAAGAACAAGAAGATGAAGGTGAGGAATGTGAAGAGCAATGCGCAGATGAAGAAAAAGAAGAATAACAAGAAGAAGCAAAAAGAGAAGAATAAGCTGAAATCAAAGAAGAAGCAGAAAGAGAAGTAGAAGAAAAATAAGGTGAAGAAATACAGGAAGAAGAAGAACCAGAAGAAAAGAACAAGAAGTTGAATGAGAAGAATATGAAGAACAATGCAAAGAAGAAGAAAAAGAATTACAAGAAGAAGACGCAAAAAGCGAAGAATAAGCAGAAATCAAAGAAGACGCAGAAAACAATAAACTAAAACGACCAACAAGAACAAACTACGCAGCAAGTGGGACTGTGAGTGGAAAGGAACTATTGCAGCCCACCAAACCCCGTGAACGGGAGCTGTGGAGAACCCTGCAGGATTCGCCGCGGCGGTGAGCGAATGGCTCCGGGCGCCATTAGAGAAGAACAAAGAGACTCTGGAGGAGACCTGCACTCAGCCCCCGGCCGGCCGGTAAGCTTGCGCGGAAAAGCGGCGCGCTTGGCGCGCTTGAAAAGCAAATGCGGACCGAGATCGCGGCTGCCCAGGTCCCCGCGCCTGCGACCTAGGCTTGCGGGGAGACGTGCGGAGGCCCTCACTGAGTGAGCAGGAACCAGGCGCCCAGGCACGGGAGCAGGTGCAAAAGGCGCCATTCCCGCACCACTGAACTGGGCTACAGCCCGCGACCTGGACCTGAGAGCTTTGAACTGAGACCCGGGGCACGAAATTCTGGGCGTGGGTTCTCCACGACGGTGGGGCACAAGGCAGACACAGCACCCCAAAGCCGTTGAGGTTTACCCTAACATTCTCGCTCTGTTCCCTGTCCCACGGGGGTGGAGGGGTTGAAAAACAGCCCCCCAAGGACAATAGGAGAGATCTCTGGTGCCACCTTGCGACCAGAAAAAAAGGCACTAACACCCCATAGAACAGGGAAATTTCTTAAAAAAGAATTCTTGAAAAGGGCAGAAGGCTTCTGGAGGACACAGTGGCCAGCTGGGTAGTTAGCCCCTTCCAACCAGCAGTCTGAGGCCACAGAGGGAGCAGGTACCCACCTCTGGGGCAGACTGGGCACGCAGAAGAGTGTGCCTGAGACCGGATGCGCAGGGACTGCGTCCCGCTTCGCCAGTTTAGAACAGGGACATTTCTTCAGTAAAGACTGCCTAAAACCAGCAGAAAGCTCTCCCAGAAGCCAGAGATGGTTCCTGGAGGAGCCAGAGGGGAGCGGAGAAATTCACCCAAGATGCCGGCCAGTCTGAGCAACACAGTGTCCCAATGCATACGACAAATTAGAAAACAGACAGTAGGGAGTAGAAGAACCACACGCAACCTAACAACGCCTCAGGAAAGAAGCCCACCACAAAAGAAAACCACCCTCCAGATTGCAACGACAGTAACTTGGAAGAACTTCTGAGCCTTCTGGAAAGAGAATTAAAAATTGCCCTGATTAAAAAAGTGACAGAATTCATAAAGGAAAACAATGATCAGAAGAAGGAAATTGAGTCCCTAAAGAGGGAATACAATGGTCAGAAGAATGCAATTGAGACCCTAAAGAGGGAAGTAAAAGAAATGCAAGAGATCAAAGAATTAATGGAGGAACTAAAGAACTCTGGGAAAAGCAATGAAAGCAGAATAGATGAAATGGAAGAACGAATAAGTACTCTTGAAGACACAGAAACAAAACGGAAAAGGAAAGAGAAGTACGAAGGAAAAAAGAACGAAGAAAGACTTCGGAAACTATCTGACTCCATGAGGAAAGGAAATATAAGAGTTATAGGAATTCCAGAAGGACAGGAGAGAGATGTAGGAACAGAGAAAATATTCCAGGAGATAATTGAAGAGAACTTCCCAAACGCAAAGAAGGAGCTGAAAATCGATATACAAGAAGCAAGAAGAACACCAACTTCCACGACGAAAGGAAAAATACAGCAAGACACATAATAGTAAAGCTCCCAGAATCCAGGACAAAGAAAAAATAATGAAGCTGACAAGAGGGAAGAAACAGATAACATTCAAAGGAAAACCAATCCGGCTGACATCAGACTTCTCTGAAGAAACACTACGGGCAAGGAGAGAGTGGAGGGACATAGTCAACAGACTCCAAGAAAACAGATGCCAACCAAGAATACTCTATCCCGCAAAGCTCTCCTTCCTCCATGAAGAAAGAATATGGACCTTCTCAGACAAAGAGAAACTCCGGAATTTCATTACGACTAAACCCCCACTCCAAAAAATACTACAAGAATCCTAAAGCCAGAACCTCAGAGGGACGAATAACAACGAAGAAGACAAAAAAAGTTATTAAAAGAACAAATACATAAAATCAAAGGAAAGACAAACATAATGGCAAATACAGATGCTAACATATCAATATTAACTCTAAATGTAAATGGACTAAATTCTTCAATAAAAAGACACAGAGTTGCAGCCTGGATTAAGAAACAAAACCCAACCTTTTGCTGTCTCCAGGAAACACATTTAGCTACAAAAGACAAAAATAGGCTCAAAGTTAAAGGATGGAAAACAATCCTACAAGCAAATGGACCAAAAAAGAAAGTAGGAACAGCTATACTTATATCAGATAAAACAGACTTCAAACTCAAAAAATAAAAAGAGACCCTAATGGTCACTACATTATGATCAAGGGGACAATACTTCAAGAAGAAATAACACTCATTAACATATACTCACCCAAAGAAGGAGCACCAAAATATATCAGACAGCTGTTGTCCTCTCTGAAAACAGACATCAGAGAAAACACATACGTAGTGGGAGACTTCAACACACCACTATCAACAATGGATAGATCAACAAGACAAAAAATAAGTAAAGAAACTAAAGCTCTAAATAAGTACCTAGAGCATTTGGGTTTAACAGATATCAATAGAACACTAAACCCAAAAAAAAAGAGTACACATTGTTCTCAAGCGCACATGGATCATTCTCCAGGATCGATCACATACTGGGGCACAAGACAAACATCAACAGATACACCAAGATTGAAATCATACCAACCATCTTTTCTGACCATGAAGGCATCAAACTAGAATAACCATAAAAAGAAGGCACGGAACTATCCTACCTCATGGAGATTAAAAACCACACTACTGGAAGACCACTGGAAATGAGGAGATCAAAGAAGAAATTAAAAAATTATTTGAATTGAATGACAAGGAGGACACTAATATCCTAAGTGTATGGGATGCAGCAAAAGCAGTAATAAGAGGAAAATATATAGCAATAGAAGCTCACATCAAAAAACAAGAAAGAACTCAAAGAAACAACCTAATCTCGAAGCTCAGAGATCTAGAAAAAGAACAACAAAAAATCCCCAAAACCAGTAGAAGAAAAGAAATAATAAAAACCAAAGCAGAAATAAATGAAATTGAAACTAAAAAAACAATCCAAAGGACACAGCAGAAATCAAAAGAATAATCAGTAACTACTATGAACAGTTATATGGAAACAAGTTCAACAATCTAGAGGAGATGGACAAATTCCTACAACTCTACAATCACCCAAAGCTAGATAAAGAAGAAATAGAACACCTAAACAGACCAATTACAAGCAGCGAAATTGAAATGGTAATCAAAAACCTTCCCAAAAACAAAAGCCCAGGACCTGATGTATTTACAAATGAATTCTACCAAAGATTCAGAGACGAATGAGTGCCTATCCTTCACAAACTCTTCCAAAAAATTGAGAAGCAGTGACAATACCAAACACGTTCTATGAAGCCTACATTACACTAATACAAAAACCGAATAAGGACAACACAAAAAAGGAAAACTACAGGCCAATCTCCCTAATGAACACTGATGCAAAAATCTTCAATAAAATTTTAGCTATAAGAATCCAACAATGTATCCATAAGATAATTCACCACGACCAAGTAGGATTCATTCCAGGGACACAAGGATGGTTTAACATCCGAAAATCAATCAACGTTATCCAACACATCAACAAAAAGAAATATAAAAACCATATGATAATATCAATAGATGCTGAGAAAGCTTTCGACAAAGTGCAACACCCATTCATGATAAAAGCCCTTGAAATTCTTGGGATACAAGGAACATACCTCAACATCATAAAGGCCATCTATGACAAGCCAACAGCCAGAATCATCCTCAATGGTGAAAAGCTGAAAGCAATTCCATTAAGATCTGGAACAAGACAAGGATGTCCACTCTCACCACTGCTTTTCAATATAATACTGGAAGTCCTAGCCAATAAGACAAGAGAAAGACATCCAAGGAATCCAAATAGGAAAAGAAGAAGTCAAACTATCACTATTTGCAGATGATATGATAATATACATAGAGAACCCCAAAACTCCACAGAAAAACTAATTCAACTCATCAATCAATTCAGTAAAGTGGCAGGATACTAAATCAACACGCAAAAGTCAGTAGCCTTCCTATACACAAACAATAAATCTGAAGAAGAAGAAATAAAAAAACCATCCCTTTATTATCGAAACAAAAAAAATCAAATATTTGGGAATAAATCTAACAAAAGAGGTAAAGGACCTATACAAAGAAAATTATAAAACACTGTTAAAAGAAATAGAAGAAGACACAAAGAAATGGAAAAACATCCCCTGCTCATGGATTGGAAGAATAAACATTATTAAAATGGCCATCCTACCAAAAGCAATATACAGATTCAATGCTATTCTAATCAAAATTTCAATGTCATTCTTCAAAGAAATAGAACAATTATTGATGAAATTCATATGGAATCACCAAAAACCCCGAATAGCCAAAGCTCCACTGAAAAAAAGAAGGAAATGGAGGCATCACACTCCCAGACTTCAAACTATACTACAAAGCCATAATCATCAAAACTGCATGGTATTGTAACAAGAACAGACATACAGACCAATGGAATCGAATAGAAAATCCAGAAATAAACCCACAGATTTATGGTCAACTAATCTTTGACAAAGGAGCAAAGACTATGCATTGGAGCAAAGAAAGTTTGTTCAATAAATGGTGCTGGGAAAACTGGGTTGCTACATGCAAATACATCAAATACATAAAATACATAGAAGTAAATATAGGTGAAACACTACGTGATTTGCATATCAAAGACATCTTTACAGACACATCACCCAAAGCAGTGATAGTGAAGGCAAAGATAAACACTGGGACTACATCAAATTAAAGAGCTTCTGCACAGCAAAAGAGACAATAACAAAAACAAAGAGAAACCCCACCAACTCGGAGAACATTTTCTCACCCAACACCAATGATAAAGGACTGATCACAAAAATCTGCAAAGAGCTGATGAGACTCAACCACCACAAAGAAAATAACCCAGTCAAAAAATGGGCAGAAGAGCTAAAAAGAAACTTCTCTGAAGAGGAAATGCAAATGGCCAACAGGCATATGAAAAAATGTTCAACATCACTTGTAATCAGGGAAATGCAAATCAAAACTACCATGAGATACCATCTTACACCAGTGAGAATGGCACATATTAAAAAAACTAGCAACAACAAATGTTGGCGAGGGTGTGGAGAAAAAGGAACTCTCCTGCACTGTTGTGGGAGTGCAAACTGGTCCAACCACTATGGAGAGCTGTGTGGAGATTTCTGGACCTACTAAACATAGAGCTTCCATATGATCCAGCAATTCCACTCCTAGGTATTTACCCAAATTACACAGAAACATCAATTCCAAAGAACACCTGCACCCCTTGTTTATAGCAGCACTATTTACAATAGCTAAGCTTTGGAAACAGCCCAAATGCCCAAAAATAGATGACTGGATCAAAAAGATGTGGTACATATATACCATGGAATATTACTCAGCATTCAAAAAAGATAAACACATGCAATTTGCAGCAACATGGATGGCGCTGGAAGGGATCATGCTCAGCGACATAAGACAAAAAGAAAAAGAAAAATACCGGATGGTCTCACTCATAGCAAGAATCTAGAAAAGTTAAATAAAGGATCAGGAAAATGAAAAACTATAAGAAAGTGAAAATCAAAATCAACAAAAAACTATGAACCAGAGACAATTTTTGGGGGTGTGGGCCGGGAGGGGAGGGATTGGGGTCAGATTGGGTCATTTGCAGTTGTATGGGGGAATATAAAAATAAAATTTATTATTTAAAAAAAAAGAAGACGCAGAAATAGAAGTAGAAGAAGAACAAGGAGAAGTAATACAAGAAGAAGAAATACAAGAAGAAGAAGAACAAGAAGATGAAGGTGAGGAATATGAAGAACAATGTGAAGAAGAAGAAAAAGAAGAATTACAAGAAGAAGAAGCCAAAATGAAGAATAAGCAGAAATCGAAGAAGACAAAGAAATAGAAGTAGAAGAAGAACAAGGAGAAGAAATACAAGAAGACGAACAAGAAGAAGAAGAAGAAGAAGAAGATGAAGCGGGAGAGGGCGGAGAAACATGATGGCGAGGAGACGCTGCGAATAAGATCTCCCATTAAAAAAGTTAATAGGGAGGAAAAGCGGCAGGTCCCAGTGAGAACTGGGACAGGGAAGATAAACGGACAACTCCAGCAAACTACCCGAAGAAGAAAGTCGCCATAAAAGAGGACCAGAAGGGAGGAAAGCGCAGAACCCTGTGCCCCTCTCTCACCCACAAAGTCGGCACTCTCTGACCAGCAGAGAGGAGGGAAAAAACAAACTAAAGTGACCAACAAGAACAAACTACGCATCAAGCGGGACTGTGAGTGGAAAGGAACTATTTCAGCCACCACACCCCGTGAACTGGAGCTGCGGAGAACCCTGTAGGATTCACCGGGGAACTGAGCTCTGGACGCCATTAAAAAGAGACCCCCCCCCAGGAGGAGACCAGCACCAGCACACAGCCCCGGGCCGCTCGGTAAGATTGCGCAGAAAAGCGGCACGCTGGAAAAGCAAACGCGGATCGGGATCGGGATCACGCGGAAAAGGAGCGCGGTTGAAAAGCAAACGCGGATCGGGATCGCGTTTGCCCAGGTCCCCGCGCCTGCGACCTAGGTGTGCGGGGAGACAAGCGCGAAGACCCTCACTGAGGTGAAAGTCCCTCACTGAGTAACCAGGAACCAGGCACCCATGCACGGGAGCGGGGTGCAAAAGACGCCATTCTGTGGACACTGAACTGGGCTACAGCCCGCGTCCTGGACCTGAGGTCTTTGTTTCCTTTGTGATTCAGCATTATCGCCATTAATGGTGTTTTGCAGACAGTTTCAGCACCTGAATTTTTCACCATATTCAGTAACTTTTAGAGTCAGCTGTGTGAACTGTGTGTATTTTACTCAGTTTCCAAGGCAGCATAACATAGAAGGTGCTATTGTCACTTACTTTGAACTCTTAGTGTTAGTGCAGTTTCCATTGAGATTTAGCTTTAGTGGCAGTAGTGCTGTTTTGTATGCAGTTAAAGCTCTATGATTTTCCTCATATCCAGTGAATATTCAGAGTTAATTGGGAACTATATTTATTTTACTCAGTTTTGCAAGCAGAATCACATTTTAGTAACAATAGTATCCGTGGAGAGTCATCCTTACAGAAAGTAGTGCTGTTTTGCAGGCAGTTACAGCACTTGGGATTTTCCTCATATCCAGTGACTTTCCAGAGTCTGAAATAGGAACTGTGTGTATTTCACTCAGTTCCCAGGGGGGTATTACAGAGGTGTTGCTCTTTTTGCTACACTTTCAACTCTGCTTGTCTCTGCAGTTTCCGTTGTGATTCAGCAATTCCGTCATTAATGCTGTTGTGCGGGCAGTAAAAGCACCTTAGTTTTTCATCACATCCAGAAAATATTTGAGTCCGATTTGTGAACTGTGTGTATTTCACTCAGTTTCCAAGGCAAAAATAACATAAAAGGTGCTATTGTCTCTTACTTTGAACTGAGTGTTTTGAAGTTTCCATTGAAATTCAGCTTTACTGTCTGTAGTGCCATTGTGTAGGCAGTTAGAGCTCCTATGATTTTCATTATATCCAGTGAATTTTCAAGTCCCCATTGGGAATTATGTCTATTTCACTCAGTTTTCCAGGCGGAATCACATTGTAGTAGCACTAGTTTCTAAACTTTGAGCTGTGATTGCACAGTTTTTTGCGGAGAGTCAGCTTTACTGGCTGTAAAGAGAGTTTGCAAGCAGATACAGCACTTGGGATTTTCCTCATATCCAGTCACTTTCAAGAGTCCGCTTTCAAACTGTGTGTACTTCATTCAGTTTCCAGGGCCGAATCTCACAGGCTTTGCTATTCTCACTACACTAACAACTCTGATCATCTGTGCAGTTTCCATTATGATTCAGCATTTCCACCATTATTGCTGCTTTGCAGTTACAGCACCTGAGTTTTTCATCGTTTACAGTAACTTTTCGAGTCCACTTTGAACTGTGTGTATTTCACTCTGTTTCCAATGCAGAATAGCATAAAATGTGCTATCATCACTTACTTTGAACTCTGAGTGTCAGTGCAGTTTCCATTGAGATTCAGCTTTACTGGCACTCAGTTTCCAGGACGGAATCACTAGGTGTTGCTCTTTCACTCCACTTTGAACTCTGCTAGTTAGTGCAGTTTCCATGGTGATTCAGCATTACCGCCATTAGTGCTGTTTTGCAGGCAGTTAGAGCACCTGAGATTTTCGACATCCCCAGTCATTTTAAATTCCGCTTTGTGAACTGTGTGTATTTCACTCAATTTCCAGTGCAGAAGAACATAGGAGTTGCTCTTTTCACTCCACTTTGAACTCTGTGTGTTACTGCAGTTTCCACTGAGATTCAGCATCACTGGCAGTAGTGCCAATCTGTAGGGAGTTTGAGCGCCGAAGTTTTTTCTTATCTCCAGTGAATTTTCAGAGTCCCAATTGGGAACTATGAGTATTTTACTCAGATTGCAAGACGGAATCACATTTTATAACACTTGTCATGAAACTTTGAACTGTGAATCTGAGTGCAGTTTCCATGTTGCGTCACCATTACCAGATATAAGTAAAATCATAGGAGCTCTACGTGCCTACACAACAGCACTACTGCCAGGAAAGCTGAATCTCAATGGAAACTTCACAAGCACTCAGAGTTCAAAGTCAGTGACAATAGCACCTTATATGTTATTCTGCCTTGAAAACAGAGTGAAATACACACAGTTCACAAAGCTGACTTTAAAAGTTACTGCATATGATGAAAAGCTCAGGAGTTGTAACTGCCTGGAAAATAGCATAAATGGCAGAAATGATAAATCACTAAGGAACTTGCACAGACAAGCAGAGTTCAAAGTGTAGCGAAAAGAGGAACACCTGTATGATTTGGCCCTGTCTCTGAAATTGCATATTCCAGTGGTTCTATTCCATTAACAGCACCTGTCACTGCACATACATTGTAATTGTTTT
This sequence comes from Talpa occidentalis, assembly GCF_014898055.3. NCBI lineage: Eukaryota > Metazoa > Chordata > Mammalia > Eulipotyphla > Talpidae > Talpa > Talpa occidentalis. The sequence continues at coordinate 2,099,021 of NW_023601962.1, forward strand.
TTTTTTTCGTTGTTGTTGTTGTTTGGTAATTTGCTTTCAATCTTTAGAAAACTGTATTGTAGGGTTCCTGCACATGGTATCATATACTTACGTTTGCTGCATGACTATGGTGACGTCACACATCTGCAAACAGGCGTTTATCTGACATCACGTGGACGGCATGTGGATGGCAAGTGGATGGCAAGTGGATGGCACGTGGACGGGATGTGGTTGTCAGGGGGACGATGGCAAATGGAAGGCAAGTGTATGGCAGGTGGATGGCAGGTGGACAGCAGGTGGACGGCAGGTGGCTAGAATGCTGAATCACAAAAGAATCTGTACAGACAAGCAGAGTTCAAAGTGGAGTGAAAAGAGCAACACCTGAGTGATTACTCCCTAGAAACTGAGTGAAATACACACAGTTCCCAAAGAGGACTCTTGAACATCACTGAATATGAGGAAAATCCAAAGTGCTGTAACTGCCTGCAAAACGTCCTACAGCTGGAAAGGCAGACTCTCCACGGAACGACATTAACACTCACAGTTCAGAGTTTAGTGACAAGTGCTACTAAACTGTGATTCCGCCTTCGAAATTGAGTAAAATAGTTCCCAATTGGTACTTTGAAGATATACTGGATATAAGGGAAAATGTAGGTACTCTAACTGCCTACAAAGCAGCACTACTGCCAGTAAAGCTGAATCTCAGTGGAAACTGCACTAACACTCAGAGTTCAAAGTAAGTGACGATAGCACCTTTCATGTTATTCTGCATTAGAAACTGAGTGAAAAACACACAGTTCACAAAGCTGACTCTAAAAGTTACTGCAATGATGAAAAACTCAGGTGCTGTTACTACCTGCGAAACAGCATTAATGGCAGAAATGCTGAATCACAATGGAAACTGGACAGACAAGCAGAGTTGAAAGTGTATCAAAAAGGTCAAATCCTGTGTGATTCGGCCCTGGAAACTGAGTGAAATGCACACAGTTCCTATTTCCATGTCTGGAAAGTCACTGGATATGAGGAAAATCCCAAGTGCTGTAACTGCCTGCAAAACAGCACTACTGTCTGTAAGGCTGACTCTACACGGAAACTGCACTAACATTCAGAGTTCAAATTTAGAGACTAGTGCTACAGAAATGTGATTCCGCCTAGAAAATTGAGTGAAATAGTCATAGTTCCCAATAGGGACTCTAAAAATTCACTGGCTATTAAGAAAAACTTAGAAGCACTAACTGCCTACAAAACAGCACTCCTGCCAGTAAAGCTAAATCACAATGGAAACAGCACAAACACTCAGGGTCAAAGTAAGTGACAAGAGCAACTGCTGTGTTATTCTGCCTTGGAAACTGAAAGAAATATCCACAGTTCACAAAGCGGACTTTAAAAGTTACTGCATATGAGGAAAATCTCAGATGTTGTAACTTCCTGCAGAACAGCACTAATGGCAATAATGCTGAATCACAAAAGAATCTGCACAGACAAGCTGCATTCAAAATGTAGTGAAAAGAGCAACACCTGTGGGATTCCGCCCTAGAAACGGAATGAAATACACACAGTTCCAAATGCATACTCTTGAAAGTCACTGGAGATAAGAAAAAACTTAGGCACTCTAACTCCCTACAGAACGGCACCACTGCCAGTGATGCTGAATCTCAATGGAAACTGCAGTAACACACAGAGTTCAAAGTGGAGTGAAAAGAGCAACTCCTGTTTCTTCTGCATTGGAAACTGAGTGAAATACACAGAGTTCACAAGGCGGAATTTAAAATGACTGGGGATGTCGAAATCTCAGGTACTCTAACTGCCTGCAATATAGCAATAATGGCAGTAATGCTGAATCAACATGGAAACTTCACTAACTTGCAGAGTTCAAAGTGGAGTGAAAAGAGCAACACCTAGTGATTCCGCCCTGGAAACTGAGTGAAATAAACACAGTTCCAATGAGGACTCTTGAAGGTCACTGGATGTGAGGGAAATCCCAAGTGCTGTAACAGCCTGCAAAACGCCACTATGGCCAGTAATGGTGACTCAACATAAAATTGCACTCAACTCACAGTTGAAAGTTAAGTTGCTAGTGCTACAAAATGTGATTCCGCTAGCAATCTGAGTACACACTCAGAGTTCCCAACTGGGACTCTAAAAATTCACTGGAGATAAGTAATATTTAGGTGCTCTAACTCCCTACAGACAGCACCACTGCCAGTGATTCTGAAACTCAGTGGAAACTGCAGAAACACACAGAGTTCAAAGTGGAGAAAAAGAGCCACTCCAATGTTCTTCTGCACTGGAAACTGAGTGAAATAAACACAGTTTTTTTTTTATTTTTTATACTAAATTTTATTTTTATATTCCACATACAATTGCAAACCACTTGTTTTTGTTGGTGCCTTACCTCGTGGCATCAGGATACTTCCCCCTTCCGTGATTGGCTGTGCTCCTTTCGGCCCAGTGCGCATGACGACCTCCAGCGCACCAAATAAGGGCATGTGCCCTTCCGGGATTAGCTTCTTTTGGCCCAGTGCTCATGACGGCCTCCGGTGATCCGTATATATGTTTGATTATTGGCTAGGCACTGCTGGCCTGCTTCTTCCGCTTCCGGTTTCCAGCTATAAAGCCCCGCCAAAACCGAAAGTAAACGAGACCTGTGATAGCTGAACGAAGAGTGCACGTGTCTCCCTCCGTGGTGTACCCCTGATCTTAGGTCACTGCCCTCCCCTCGAGAACCTCGTTGACCAGTCCGCAGGCTCGGACAGGTGGCGCCCAAGGTGGCGCTCGATGTACGAGAGATTTGCAGTAGACCAGACGCGGCGCGCGGCGCGAGTTACTCAGGCCCCGACCCACCTGGCGGGACAGTCATTAGGTAAGTTTTGGCGTCTGATTTGTTTAAAAATGGGACAGGCACTTAGTGAGCACCAGCTTTATGTTTCCCAGCTCAAAGAAGCTCTCAGGACATGCAGAGTTAGGGCTAAGTCTAAGGATCTCTTTTCATTTTTTGATTTCGTCCAAGAAACATGCCGTGGTTCCCTAAAGAGGGAAGCATTGATGAAAAACGTTGGAAAAGGGTCGGCGATGCTTTAAACAATTTCTACCGCGTCTTTGGACCTGAAAAAGTCCCTGTGACGGCCTTTTCCTATTGGAACCTCATTAATGACCTTATAGCCAAGCGAAGAAATGATCCTGGCTTACAACACACTATTTCCCATACTGAAAATATTCTTAAAAGCGCTCCCTCCAGTATTGCTGAGGCTTCTACTCCCGAGGCTTGTTGCGAAGACCTAATCTCCTTTCATAGTGATGATGAGACTAATCCCCGAAATAATGCACCCCCAGTGCCAGATGATGCCCCACAACCTGCCGGCACCCCCGTAAAGGAGCCCCGTCCAAATACACTTCCCCCATGCAAAAGCCTATACCCTTCTCTGCCGCAACCCCACCGTGGGTCTCCTCTGGCTTCCGAGGTGGACTGGGACGAGCTGGCAGAACAAGAGGGCCGCTACCGCCCCCCCTTCTATTGCCAAGGACCCCATAAAAAAGCCTGTTTTAATGCAAACACTTGAGACCTTGGGAAACCAAATTAATACTCTTGTTAACCGTTTTGATAAATTGTGTGCTGCCTTCCCCGTGTCTGCTGACAGCCCTTCTGCTCCACCCCGCAAGTTGATGCGCCGCCATTTTGTCCTTCTTTTGTTCCCGCCTTGCCGCCATTTTGCCCTCCTTCTTCCTCCCTTGTTGCCTTGCCGCCTTTTTCTTTGACTCCTCCCACTCAGCCGCCCTCTCCGTCCCTCCCTCCTCCTTTGCGTCCTGCTCCATTACATCTCTTTCCGGTGGTTGAAACCACCAACGCCCAGGGCGTTGTTCAACGTCATCATGAGCCTCATAATTTCCGCAACGTTAAAGAACTAAAAGAGGCGGTGTCCCTTTATGGAGCCACGGCGCCCTTCACCCTCACTGTTTTGGACACCTTAACCCAATCCTCTCTCACTCCATCGGATTGGTACTCCCTGGCAAAGGCCACCCTTTCTGGGGGCGATCACCACCTTTGGAAGGCTGAGTTTATTGATAATTGTAAGGTTTTTGAAAGACAAAACCCCTCATTCCTCGGCCCAGCTTGTAGAGCTTGAGGCGGTGATCACTGTTCTTTCTTCCTTTGCCCATCAACCTCTTAATTTATATACGGATAGTGCTTACATCGCCCAGTCGGTCCCCCTACTTGAAACCGCCCCATTTATCAAAACATCCTCCATGGCTGCGACCCTTTTTCAATGCTGCCAGGAGGCCATACGAGACCGCACTGCCCCTTTCTTCCTCGGTCATCTTCAGGCCCATTCGGGTCTTCTGGGACCCTTGACACACGGAAACAACTTGGCCGATGCAGCCACTCAGACAATTCACGTTCTTTCGGTCACCCAGGCCCAACAAGCCCATGACCTCCATCATCTCGATGCCCGGTCCTGCGTGTGTTGTTCCGTCTCACCTGAGACCAAGCCAGGCACATTGTTTGCTCCTGCCCAACGTGTGCTACTTCCCTTCCTGTCCCTCACTTGGGTGTCAACCCTCGTGGTTTGGCCCCTCGAGACCTCTGGCAAATGGACGTCACCCATGTTTCTGAGTTTGGTAATCTCAAGTATGTCCATGTTTCCATTGATACCTTCAGTGGATTTTTAGTGGCTTCTCCCCATGCTGGGGAGGCCACCAAACATGTTATCTCCCATCTCCTTTATGCCTTCTCTGTTTTAGGCGTGCCTAAGGCCCTTAAGAATGATAATGGACTACACTTCCAAGGCATTTTCTAAATTCTGTGCCACTTTCCATTACTCATACTACTGGCATACCATATAATCCCCAGGGACAGGGCATCGTTGAAAGAGCCCACCAGATACTCAAAACCGTTATTCACAAAATCCACCAATCTTCCTGGTACCCCTCCCGGTTGGCGTCCCGCAATGTCCTGTGTCATGCCTTGTTTATTTTAAATTTCCTCCGCCTGGATGATGCTGGTAAAAGTGCAGCCGACCGCTTTTGGCACTCCTCCAACTCCACTCAGTTTGCGTTGGTCAAATGAAAGACCCACTTACCGGCTCTTGGAATGGTCCAGACCCTGTTTTAATTTGGGCTCGTGGAGTGGTTTGTGTCTACCCCCACGATGCTGACTCTCCTCGCTGGCTCCCAGAGCGCTTGGTTCGCGCTGTACCTGCGCCACCCAGCACCACTACAAAACCTCCGGATGCCGCCGAGGCGCCCTGTCAACCCCTTCCGCCCAGGGTGGCTGAGTCCCTCTGAGGCGTCTCTTTTGTTTCCTTTTCAGGATGCCTGTGGCCATCTGGATTCTCCTGGTTCTTCTACAGTACCCTGTCACCCATGTCTTAGCCGGCCTCGGACCACCCGCCTCTCTCGCATCCGCGTCTTCTTCCTTGGATTCGCCCTGCAACTGCAAGGCATTGCCTCTGCCCTGGCCACGGGTGCCTCCGGTTTGGCCATCTCCATTTCCAGGAACTTGCAACCAACCCCTTATGGACTGGCCTTAATGGACTTTTGCTGTATTTAATTCCCCTGTTGGGTCCCCCCTGTTATCTCTTTTATTGTTACTTGCCATAGGTCCTTGTGTTTTAAACAAAATTGTTGGGTTTGTAAGGCAACAAATACAGTCCCTTCAGGCGAGACCTATCCAGGTGCACTATCACCGCCTGGAAATACTGGAAAGCGGGGACGCATATACGATCTCTGGTCGCCGTCTGCGCCTGGCCAGTAGGTAGCACAGCCTACATGCTATGGGAGTCCCACCGTCCTGACCTTTGGCAGCCTTTTAATTGCAGTCATTATCCAGCTTCCTGGCTGGGCACCCTTGAGGATGCTGGAATGGATAGCCAATGACGGGTAAGATGGAATGTGGGACAAGACCACGTAAGACAGCGTCGGGTGATGACGGGTAAGGCTCGTCCCTGCAATTCACAACCTAAGACAGGCACATTCCTCCTCACTAATAAAGAGAAAAGGGGGATCTGTTGGCGCCTTAACTCGTGGCATCAGGTTACTTCCCCCTTCCATGATTGGCTGTGCTCCTTTCGGCCCAGTGCGCATGACGACCTCCAGCGCACCAAATAAGGGCATGTGCCCTTCCAGGATTAGCTTCTTTTGGCCCCGTGCGCATGACGGCCTCTGGCGATCCGTATATGTGTTTGATCATTGGCTAGGCATTGTTGGCCTGCTTCTTCCGCTTCCGGTCCCCAGCTATAAAGCCCCGCCGCAAACGAAAGTAAACGAGACCTGCAATAGCTGAACGAAGAGTGCACGTGTCTCCCTCCGTGGTGTACCCCTGTTCTTCAGGTCTCTGCTCTCCCCTCGAGAACCTCGTTGACCAGTCCGCGGGCTCGGGCATGTTTTGACCCAACCCCTCCCCTCCCCGCCCCCCACCTCCCATAGACTGTTTCTTTTTCATAGTTGTTGATTTCGAATTTCACATTCTTATAGTTATTCATTTTCCTGATCCCTTATTTAAGTTTTCTAGATTCCTGCTATGAGTGAGACCATCAGTAATTTTCTTTTTCTTTCTGGCTTATTTCGCTGAGCATGATCCCTTCCAGCGCCATCCATGTTGCTGCAAATTGCATGCGTTTATCTTTTTTGAATGCTGAGTAATATTCCATGGTGTATATGTGCCACATCTTCTTGATCCAGTCATCTATTTTTGGGCATTTGGGTTGTTTCCAAAGCTTAGCTATTATATACAGTGCTGCTATAAACGTAGGGGTGCAGGTGCTCTTTGGAATTGATGTTTCTGTGTCCTTTGGGTAAATACCTAGGAGTGGAATTGCTGGATCATATGGAAGCTCCATCTTTAGCAGGTTGAGGAATCTCCACACAGCTCTCCATAGTGGTTGGACTAGTTTGCACTCCCACCAACAGCGCAGGAGAGTGCTTTTTTCTCCACAACCTCACCAACATTTGTTGTTGCTAGTTTTTTTAATGTGTGCCATTCTCACTGGTGTGAGATGGTATCTCATGGTAGTTTTGATTTGCATTTCCCTGATGACAAGTGATGTTGAACATTTTTTCATATGCCTGTTGGCCATTTGCATTTCCTCTTCAGATTAGTTTCTTTTTAGCTCTTCTGCCCATTTTTTGACTGGATTATTTTCTTTGTTTTTGTTGAGTCTCATCAGGTCTTTGTAGATTTATGTGATCAGTCCTTCATCATTAGTGTTGTGTGAAAAAATGTTTTCCCAGTCGGTGGGGTTTCTCTTTGTTTTTGTTATTGTCTCTTTTGCTGTGCAGAAGCTCTTTAATTTGATGTAGTTCCAGCTGTTGATCTTAGCCTTCACTATCACTGCTTTGGGTGATGTCTGTAAAGATGTCTTTGATGTGCATATCACATAGTGTTTGGCCTATATTTCCGACTATGTATTTTATGATTTCTGGTCTTATGTCTAGTTCTATAATACATTTTGTGTTGGTTTTTGTGTATGGTGTGAGGTAGTAGTCAAGCTTCATTCTTTTGCATGTAGCGACCCAGTTTGTTCCCAGCATTGAACAAACTTTCTTTGTTCCAATGCATATTCTTTGCTCCTTTGTCAAAGATTAGTTGACCATAAATCTGTGGGTTTATTTCTGGATTTTCTGTTTAATTCCTTTGGTCTGTGTGTCCGGTCTTGTTACAATACTATGCAGTTTTGATGATTATGACTTTGTAGTATAGTTTGAAGTCTGGGAGTGTGATGCCTCCATTCCCTTTTTTTTTTTTTTTCAGGAGAGATTTGGCTATTCGGGGATTTTGGTGATTCCATATGAATTTCATCAATAATTGTTCTATTTCTTTGAAGAATGACATTGAAATTTGTATTGGAATAGCATTGAATCTGTATATTGCTTTTGGTAGGATGGCCATTTTAATAAAGTTTTTTCTTTCAATCCAGGAACATGGGATGTCTTTCCATTTCTTTGTGGCTTCTATTTTTTCAACAATGTTTAAAGTTTTCTTAGTATAGGTCCTTTACCTCTTTTGTTAGATTTATCCCAAGTATTTGATTTTTTTTGTTTCGATAATAAAAGGGATTTTTTTTTATTTCTTCTCCTTTAGATTTATTGCTTGTGTATAGGAAGGCTACTGATTTTGCGTGTTGATTTAGTATCCTGCAACTTTACTGAACTGATTGATGAGTTGAATTAGTTTTTCTGTGGAGTTTTTGGGGTTCTCTATGAATATTATCATATCATCTGCAAATAGTGATAGTTTGACTTATTTTCCTATTTGAATTCCTTGTATGTCTTTCTCTTGTCTTATTGCTCTGGCCAGGACTTCCAGTATTATATTGAAAAAAGCAGTGGTGAGAGTGGACATCCTTGTCTTATCCCGATCTTAATGGAAATGCTTTCAGCTTTCACCATTGAGAATGAGACTGGCTTTGGCTTGTCATATTTGGCCTTTATGATGTTGAGGTATGTTCCTTGTATCCCAAGAATTTCAAGGGCTTTATTCATGAATGGGTGTTGCACTTTGTCGAAAGCTATCTCAGCATCTATTGATATTATCATATGGTTTTTATATTTCTTTTTGTTGATGTGTTGGATAACGTTGATTGGTTTTCAGATGTTGAACCATCCTTGTGTCCCTGGAATGAATCCTACTTGGTCGTGGTGAATTATCTTATGGATACATTGTTGGATTCTGATAGCTAAAATTTTATTGACCATTTTTGCATAAGTGTTCATAAGCGAGATTGGCCTGTAGTTTTCTTTTTTTTGTGTGTTGCCCTTGTTTGGTTTTGGTATTAGTGTAATGTTGACTTCATGGAACTTGTTTGGTATTGTCACTTCTTTCTCAATTTTGGAAGAATTTGTGAAGTATAGGCACTAATTCGTCTCTGAATGTTTGGGAGAATTCATTTGTAAATCCATCAGGTCCTTGACTTATGTTTTTGG
>NW_023601962.1:2108018-2134592 GCF_014898055.3 Talpa occidentalis
GGGCTGGGGTTACCTCTGCACCCATGGGGGTACGTGACCGTCTACCCCATGGGGGAACGGGGCCCTCTTCCCCCTCGGTGGTACGGCAAATCTTCCTCCCGGGGCACACCTGCACCCTCCTCTCCCACGCAGAGCCCCAGCGGCAGGCCCTGCGCCCGCAGACGCCCAAGATGGAGGGCCAGGGTCCCTGTCAGGGGAGGGACCCCCTGTAAGCCAGGGACAAGCGGCGACCCGCTGCCTCTTCCAAAACTGTAGGTACGCAGGCCCGCGCGGAAAGCCCCGGTTAAGCCAGCACCACTCAAAGGGGAAGAGTCCTCACCTGGCCCAGCAGCGCTGATGAGCCTGAGGCTCCGCCCCTGGCCGTAGCCTGACCCCGCCCACCCGACTCTGCCTTCTCACAGGTACACTTCCTACGGCTGCCGCTAAGGGGGCGCCGGTGAGGGTGTTCAGGGACCCTCAGCCCCCTCTGGGCTGGGGCCACCTCTGCACCCGGTCGTACGGGACCGTCTTCCCCCATGGGGGAAATGGGCCCTCTTCCCACTCCGGGAAAGGGCAAATCTTACTCCCAGGGCACACCTGCACCCTCCTCTCCCACTTAGATCCCCAGCGGCGGGCCCTGCGCCCGCAGACGCCCTAGACGGAGGGCCGGGGTCCCTGTCAGGGGAGGGCACCCCCTGTAAGCCAGGGACAAGCGGCGACCGCGGCCTCTACCAAAACTACAGGCACGCAGGCCCGCGTGGAAAGTCCCGGGCAAGCCAGCACCACTCAAAGGGGAAGAGTCCTCACCTGCCCCAGCAGTGCTGATGAGCCTCAGGCTCCGCCCCTGGCCAGAGCCTTACCCAGCCCCACCCGACCTTGCCTGCGCACAGGTGCACATCCTAGGGCCGCCGCTTGGCGGCGCTGGTGAGGGGGTTCGGGGTCCCTCAGGCCCCTCTGGGCTAGGGGGTCCTCTGCACCCATGGGGGTATGGAACTTTCCTCTCCCTTGGCGGAACGGGTCCCTCTTCCCCTCCTTGGAACGGCAAATATTCCTCCCGGGGCACACCTGCACGCTCCTCTCCCACTCAGAGCCCCAGGGGCAGGCCCTGCGCCCCCAGACGCCCTGGACGGAGGGCCGGTGTACCTGTCAGGGGAGGGCACACCCTGTAAGCCATGAACAAGAGGCGACCGCGGCCTCTTCCAAAACTGCAGGCACGCAGGCCCGCCTGGAAAGCCCTGGGCAAGCCAGGTCACCTTACCCCATGGGGTTAGAGGATCCCGGACCCCCAAGGAGGTAGAGGGTCCACGAACCCCTCCCACCAGCGCTCCCTACTGGCAGTGCTGAGACATGTACTTTTGCGCATGTGCAGTCCTTGGGCAGGATCAGGCTTCCCCAGGGGCGGAGACTGGGGCTCATCAACGCTGCAGGGCCAGGTGTGGCCTTTTCCCATTTAGTGATGGTGGGTTGCCCGGGGCTTGGCGCGTCGGCCTGTCTGCTGTTTGGGAAGAGGCTGGGGTTTGCCGCCTATCTGAGGCTACAGGGGGTGCCCTCACTGACAGTGACCCAGCTCCTCCACTGAGGGCACCTTGGGGCGCACAGACTGCCCCCGTGGGTGTGAGTGAGGGGGAGGGTGCCGGTGTCCCCAAGAGGCAAGAGAGACACGATCACCATAGGGGGAATAGGGCCCCGTTCCCCCAAGGGGATATAGGTCCCTGTTCCCCCACAGGGAAGAGGGTCCCGTTTCCCCAAGGGGCTAGATGTCCCCCTACCACCAAGAGGTCTCAGGGTCCCCGAAACCCCCTCAACAGCGCCCCCTACCGGCGGACCGGAGAAATGCACATTGGCTAATGTGAAGTTGTGTGTGCGGAATCAGGCTCCGGCCGGGGGCGGAGCCTGGAGTTCTTCAGAGCTACTGGGCCAGGTGAAGACTCATCCTCTTTGAGAGGTGCTGGTTGACCGGACATTTCCGCGTCAGCCTGTCTATCTGCAGTTTTGGAAGTGGCCGTGGTTGCCGCTTGTGTTTGGCTTACAGGAGGTGCCCTCCCAGACAGTGACCCCGCCCCTCCATCTTTGGCATCTCGGGCGCACGGCCTGCCCCTGGGGGTGAGTGTGGAGGAGGGTGCAGGTGTCCCCCTGGGGGAAGTGGGACCATTCCCAAAAAGGGCATGAGGTTCCTCGACACTGTAGGGGGCCTAGGGCACCTTACTACCGTGGGTGCAGAGGTCCCCCAACCCAAGTGGGGGCTGAGGGTCCCCGAACACCTCACCAGTGCCCCCTAGCGGCGGCCCTGAGAAGTGAATATATGCTCATGCAGAGTCGGGTGGGCAGGGTCATGCGCTGGCCAGGCAGATCCTGGCGCTCATCAGCGCTGCTGGGCCAGGTGAGGACTCTTCCCCTTTGAGTGGTGCTGGGTTGCCTAGGGCTTTTCGCGCCTGCCTGTCTGCCTGCAGTTTTTGAGGAGGCCGCAGTCGCCGCCTCTCCGTGGCTTACAAGGGGTGCCCTCCGTGACGATGACCCCGACCCTTCGTCTATAGCGTCTTCGGGCGCACGGCCTGCCCCTGGGGGTGTGAGTGCAAGAGGAGGGTGCATGTGTGCCCAGGTTTACCATTTCCCAAAGGGGAAGTAAGCCCCATTCCCCCATGGGGGAAGAGGGTCCTGTTTCCCCAGGGATAGAAGTCCCCCTACCCCCGAGGGGGCTGAGGGTCCGCGAACCCCTCACCAGTGCCCCCTAGCGGAGGCCCTGAGAACTGCACCTTTGCGCATTCAGAGTCCGGTGCAGGGGGTAGGCTCCGTCCGGGGCGGAGCCTGAGGCTCATCAGCACTGCCGGGCCAGGTGAGGATTTTCCCCTTTGAGTGGTACTACGTTGCCCGGGGCTTTCCCCGTCGGCCTGTCTACCTCCTGCTATGGAGGTTACCTCGTTCGCAGCCTCTTCGTGGCTTACAGGGGGTGCCCTCCCTGACCTTGACCCCGCCCCTCCGGGTTGGGTGTCTTCGGGCACACGTCCTGCTCCTGGGGTGTGAGTGCGAGCGGAGGGTGCAGGTCTGCCCCGGGGGGAAGATTTACCTTTCCCCCGAGGGGGAAGTGGGCCCGTTTCCCCATGGGGAAGAGGGTCCCGTTTCCCCGTGGGGTAGAGGTCCCCCTACCCCCGTGGGGGCTGAGGGTCCCCGAACCCCCTCTCCAGCGCCCCCTAGCGACGGCCCTGAGAACTGCACCGTTGCGCATGCAGTCTGGTGTGCAGGGAAGGCTCCGGCCGAGGGCAGAGCCTGAGGCTCCTCAGTGCTGCTGGCCCGGTGAGGACTCTTCCCCTTTGGTTCTGGGTTGCCAGTGGCTCTCTTCGCCGGCCTGTCTACCTGCAGTTTTGGAGTTGGCCGCGTCGCCGCCTGTCCGTGGCTTACAGGGGGTGCCCTCCTTGACAGTGACCCCTCCAATCCGTCTAGGTTGTCTTCGGGCGCAAGGCTGCCCCTGGGGGTGTCAGTGCGGAGGAGGTTGCAGGTGTCCCCCGGGGGGATGTGGGCCCCATTCCAAATCGAGCTTGAGGTCATTGGAACCTGTAAGGGCCTAGACCCTGTACCCCGTGGGTGCAGGGTCCCCCTAACCCCGTTGGTTCTGAGCATCCCCGAAACCACTCACCAGCGCCCCCTAGCGGCGGCCCTGAGAACTGCACCTTTGGGCATGCAGAGTCTAGTGGGCGGGGTAGCCTCCAGCCGAGGGCGGAGCCTGAGTCTCATCAGCGCTGCTGGTCCAGGTGAGGACTCTTCCCCTTTGAGTGGTCCTAGGTTTGCCGGGGCGTTCTCTGCCAGACTGTCTACCTCCTGCTTTGGAGGTGGCCGTGTTCGCAGCCTGCCCGTGGCTTACAGGGGGTGCCGTCCCAGATTTGACCGCGCCCCTCCGGGTTGGATGTCGTCGGGCACACGTCCTGCCCCTGGGGGTGTGAGTGCGAGAGGAGGGTGCAGGTCTGCCCCGGGGGGAAGATTTACCATTCCCCGAAGTTGTATGAGGGCCCCGTTCCCCCAAGGGGGAAGAGGGTACGGTTTCCCCATGGGGTAGAGGTCCCCCTACCCCCGTGAGTGTAGGGTCCACTCAACCCCTCAGCAGCGCCCCCAAGCGGCGGCCCTGAGTACTGCACCTTTGCCCATGCAGTGTCCTGTGGGCGGGATAGGCTCCGGCCTGGGGCGGAGCCTGAGTCTCATCAGTTCTGCTGGGTCAGGTGAGGACTCTTCCCCTTTGAGTGGAGCTGTGTTGCCAGGGGCTTTCCGCGTCGTCCTGTCTGCCTGCAGTTTTTGACGAGGCCGCGGTTGCCTCCTGTCTGTGGCTAACAGGGGTTGCCCTCCCTGAGCTTGACCCCGCCCCATCGGCTAGGGTGTCTTTGGGCACACGTCCTGCCCCTAGGGGTGAGTGCGAGAGGAGCGTGCAGGTGTGCCCCGGGGGAAGACTTTACGTTCCACCAAGGGGGAAGTGGGCACCGTTCCCCCATGGGGGAAGAGGGTCCAGTTTCCCCCTGGGGTAGCATTCACCATACAAACGTGGGGACTGAGGGTCCCATAAACCCCTCACCAGCGCCCCTAGCGTCGGCTCTGTTAAGTGCATCTTTGCGCAGGCAGAGTCGGGTGGGCAGTGTCAGGCTCTGGCCGGGGGTGGAGCCTGGGGCTCATCAGCTCTACCGGGCCAGGTGAGGACTCTTCCCCTTTGAGTGGTGCTGGGTTTCCTGGGGTTTTCCCCGCCGGCCCGACTACCTGCAGTTTGGCAAGAGGCCGCGTTCGCCACCTTTCTGTGGCTGACAGGGGTTGCCCTCCCTGACCTTGACCCCGCCCCTCCGCCTTGGGTGTCTTCGGGCACCTGTTCTGCCTCTGGGGGTGTGAGTGCGAGAGGAGCGTGCAGGTCTGCTCCGGGCGGAAGATTTACTGTTCCCCCAAGGGGCAGTGGGCCCCGATCCCCCAAGGGGGAAGAGGGTCCCGTTTCCCCATGGGGTAGATGTCCCCCTAACCCCATGAGGGTGAATGTCCCCTATCCCCCCCTCACCAGTGGCCCCTAGAGGCGGCTCTGTGAAGTGCACCATGCGCAGGCAGATTCTGGTGGACGGGGTCAGGCTCCGGCCAGGAGCGGAGCCTGGGACTCATCAGCGCTGCTGAGCCAGGTAAGGACTCTTCCCCTCTGAGTGGTGATGGGTTGCAAGGGGCTTTCCTCACCGACCTGTCTGCCTGCAGCTTTGGAGGAGGCCGTGGTCCCAGCCTGTACGTGGCTTACAGGGGGTGCCCTCCATGACGGTGACCCCGCCCCTCCTTCTATGGCGTCTTCGGGCTCACGACCTTCCCCTTGTGGTGAGAGTGGGGAGGAGGGTGCAGGTGTCCCCCGGGGAGATGTGGGCCCCATTCCCAAATCGGGCGTGAGCTCATTGTTCCCTGTAGAGGGCCTAGGTCCATGTACCCCCGTGGGTGCAGTGGTCCCCCTACCGCGTGGGGACTGAGGGTCCCCGAACCCACTCTCCAGCGCCCCCTAGCGGCGGCCCGGTGAAGTGCACCTTTGCTCATGCAGAGTCGGGTGGGCGGGGTCAGGCTCCGGCTGGGGGCGGAGCCTGGGGCTCATCAGATCTACCGGGCCAGGTAAGGACTCTTCCCCTTTCAGTAGTGCTGGGTAGCCCGGGGCTTTCCGCGCCGGCCTGTCTACCTGCAGTTTGGGAAGAGGCCGCGGTCGCCGCCTATCCGTGGCTTACAAGGGATGCCCTCACTGACCTTGACCCCACCCCTCTGGCTTGCATGTCTTTGGGCACACGTCCTGCCCCTGGGGGTGTGAGTGCGAGAGGAGTGTGCAGGTGTGCCCCCGGGGGGAAGATTTACCGTTCCCCCAAGGGAGCAGTGGCCCCGTTCCCCCATGGTGAAAGAGAGTCCCATTTCCCCATGGGGTCAGGTCCCTCTAACCCCGTGGGGTTGAGGGTCCCCAAACCCCCTCTCCAGCGCCCCCTAGCGGCAGCCATGAGAACTGCAACTTTGCGCATGCAGAGTCGGGTGGTCGGGTTAGTCTCCGTACGGGGGCGGAGCCTGAGGCTCATCAGAGCTGCCGGGCCAGGTGAGGATTCTTCCCCTTTGAGTGGTGCTGTGTTGCCAGGGGTTTTCCGCGCAGGCCTGTCTGCCTGCAGTTTTTGAGGAGGCCACGGTCGCCGCATCTCTGTGGCTTACAAGGAATGCCCTCCCTGACGATGACCCCGCCCCTCCGTCTAAAGCGTCTTCGGGCGCACGGCCTGCCCCTGGGGGTGTGAGTGCAAGAGGAGGGTGCATGTGTGCCCCGGGGGGAAGGTTTACCTTTTCCCAAAGGGGAAGTATGCCCCGTTCCCCCTTGGGGGAAGAGGGTCCCGTTTCCCCATGGGGTAGAGGTCCCCCTTCCCCCGTGGGGGCCGAGGTTCCCCGAAACCCCTCTCCAGCGCCCCCTAGCGGCGGCCCTGAGAACTGCACCGTTGCGAATCCAGAGTCATGTGGACGGGGTAGGCTCCGGCCAAGGGCGGAGCCTGAGGCTCATCAGTGCTGCTGGCCCGGTGAGGACTCTTACCCTTTGATTGGTGCTGTGTTGCCAGTGGCTCTATTCGCCGGCCTGTCTACCTGCAGTTTTGGAGTTGGCCGCGTTCGCCGCCTGTCCGTGGCTTACACGGGGTGCCCTCCTTAACAGTGTCCCCTCCCCTCCGTCTAGGTTGTCTTCAGGTGCAAGCCTGCCCCTGGGGGTGTGAGTGCGGAGGAGAGTGCAGGTGTCCCCGGGGGATGTGGGCCCCATTCCAAATCGGGCTTGAGGATATTGGACACTGTAGGGGCCTAGGACCCTGTACCCACGTGGGTGCAGAAGTGCCCCTACCCCCGTTGGGTCTCAGGGTCCCCGAAATCCCTCACCAGCGCCCCCTAGTGACGGCACTGAGATCTGCACCTTTGCGCATGCAGAGTCCGGTGGGCGGGGTAGGCTCCGACGAGGGCGGAGCTTGAGACTCATCAGTGCTGCTGCCAAGTGAGGACTCTTCCCCTTTGATTCGTGCTGGGTTGCCAGTGGCTTTCTTCGCATGGCTGTCTACCTGCAATTTGGAGTTGGCCGCGTTCGCAGCCTGTCCGTGGCTTACAGGGGGTGCACTCCTTAACAGTGACCCCTCACTTCCGGCTAGGTTGTCTTCGGGCACAAGGCTGCCCCTGGGGGTGTGAGTGCGAAAGAGGGGGCAGGTGTCCTCCGGGGGGATGTGGGCCCCATTCCAAATCGGGCTTGAGGTCATTGGAACCTGTAGGGTCCTAGGACCCTGTACCCCCGTGGGTGCAGAGGTGCCCCTACCCCCGTTGGGTCTGAGGGTCGCCGGGATCAAGGTCTGGGACGGCAACCCCTGTAAGCCACAGAGAGGCTGCAAACGCAGCCAACTCCAAAACTGCAGGTAGACAGGCCGGCGAAGAGAGCCACTGGTAACCCAGCACCAATCAAAGGGGAAGAGTACTCACCCGGCCAGCAGCACTGATGAGCCTCAGGCTCTGCCCTCGGCCGGAGGCTACCCCGCCCATCAGAATCTGCATGCGCAACGGTGCAGTTCACAGGGCCGCCGCTAGGGGGCGCTGCTGAGGGGGGGTGAGGGGACCCTCAGCCCCCACGGGGGTAGGGGGACCACTACCCCACTCGGAAACGGGACCTCTTCCCCCATGTGGTAACGGGGCCCACTTCCCCATTGGGGGAAAGGAAAGTCTTCCCCCCGGGGCACACCTGCATCCTCCTCTCGCACTCACACCCCCAGGGGCAGTACGTGTGCCCGAAGACACCCTAGCCGATGGGGCGGGGTCAAGCTCAGGGAGGGCAACCCCTGTCATCCACAGAGAGAACGAGACCGCGGCCTCGTCAAAAACTGCAGGCAGACAGGATGGCGCAGAAAGCCCCTGGCAATCCAGCTCCACTCAAAGGGGAAGAGTCCTCACCTGGCCCAGCAGAGCTGATGAGCCATAGGCTCCTCCCCCGGCGGAGCATACCACGCCGACATGACTCTGCATGCGCAAAGGTGCAGTTCTCAGGGCCGCCGCTAGGAGGCGCAGGTGAGGGGGTGAGGAGACCCTACCAACACGGGGGTAGGGGAACCTCTACCCCATGGGGAAAAGGGACCCTCTTCCCCCTTGGTGAAACGGGACCTCTTCCCCCTTGGGGGACCGGTATGTCTTCCCCCTGGGGCAGACCTGCACCCTCCTCTCGCACTCACACCCCTAGGGGCAGGACGTGAGCCCGACGACACCCAACCCGGAGGGGCAGGGTCAAGGTCTGGGACGGCACCCCCTGTAAGACACAGATGGGGGGACCGCGGCCTCCTCCAAAACTGCAGGTAGACAGGCCGGCGAGGAGAGCCACTGGGAACCCAGCACCAATCAAAGGGGAAGAGTCCTCACCTGGCCAGAGCACTAATAAGTCTCAGGCTCCGCCCTAGGCCTGAGCCCCCCGCCCACCAGACTCTGCATGCACAAAGGTGCAGTTCTCAGGGCCGCCGTTAGGGGGCGTTGGTGAGGGGGTTCGGGGACCCTCAGACCCAACGGGGTTAGGGGCACCTCTGCACCCACGGGGCTACAGGGTCCTAGGCCCCTACAGGGTCCAATGACCTCAAGCCCGATTTGGATGGGGCCCACATCCCCCCGGGGGACACTTGCACCCTCCTCTCGCACTCACACCCCCAGGGGCAGGCTTGCGCCTGAAGACAACCTAGACAGAGGGGAGGGGTCACTGTTAAGGAGCCAACCCCTGTAAGCCACGGACAGGTGGCGAACGCGGCCAACTCCAAAATGCAGGTAGACATGCCGCGAAGTGAGCCACTGGCAACCCAGCACCAATCAAAGGGGAAGAGTCCTCACCTGGCCAGCATTCTGATGAGCCTCAGGCTCCATCCTCGGCCGGAGCCTATCCCACCCACCAGACTCTGCATGCGCAACTGTGCAGGTCTCAGGGCCGCCGCTAGGGGGCGCTGGAGAGGGGCTCGGGGACCCTCAGCCCCCACGGGGGTTGAGGGACCGCTACCCCACGGGGAAACGGGACCCTCTTCCCCCATGGGGGAACGGGGCCCACTTCCCCCTTGGGGGAACGGAAAGTCTTCCCCCCGGGGCACACCTGCACCCTCCTCTCGCACTCACACCCCAGCGGCAGTACGTGTGCCCGAAGACACGCTAGCCGATGGGGCGTGGTCAAGCTCAGGGAGGGCAAACCCTGTCAGCCACAGACAGCAGGTGACCGCGGCTTCGTCAAAAACTGCAGGCAGACAGGACGGCACAGAAAGCCCCTGGTAATCCAGCTCCACTCAAAGGGGAAGAGTCCTCACCTGGCCCAGCAGAGCTGATGAGCCCCAGGCTCCGCTCCAGCCGGAGCCTGACCCAGCCCACCCGACTCTGCATGAGCAAAGGTGCACTTCACCCGGCCGCCGCTAGGGGGCGCTTGTTAGGGGGTGCGGGGACCCTCAGCCCCCACGGGGGTAGGGGGACCTGACCCCATGGGGAAACGGGACTCTCTTCCCCCATGGGGGAACGGGGCCCACTGCCCCCTTGGGGTAACGGTAAATCTTCCCCCCCGGGGCACACCTGCACACTCCTCTCGCACTCACACCCCCAGGGGCAGGATGTATGCCCTAAGACATGTAAGACGGAGGGGCGGGGTCAAGGTCAGGGAGGGCATCCCTTGTAAGCCACGGATAGGCGGCGACCATGGCCTCCTCCAACGCAGGAGGCAGACCGGACGGCGTGGAAAACCCGGGCAACCTAGGACCTCTCAAAGTCCTCACCTGGACCAGCAGTACTGATGAGCCTTAGCCTCCGCCCCCGGATGGAGCCTGACCCCGCCCACCCGACTCTGCATGAGCAAAGGTGCACTTCACCGGGCCGCCACTTGGGGGCACTGGTGAGGGGTTTCGGGGACCCTCAGTCCCCACGCGATAGGGAGACCTCTGCAAACATGGGGGTACGTGGTCCTAGGCCCCCTACAGGGAATAATGATCTCAACCCCGATTTGGGAACGGGGCCCACATCTCCCCGGGGTACACCTGCACCCTCCTCCGCACTCACACACCAAGGGGCATGTCGTGAGTCCGAAGACGCCATAGACGGAGGGGCGGGGTCACCAGAGGGAGGGCACCCCCTATAAGCCACAGACAGGCGAAGACCGCGGACTCCTCCAAAGCTGCAGGTAGACAGGTCGGTGCTGAAAACACCTGGCAACCCATCACCACTCAAAGGGGAAGAGTCCTCACCTGGCTCAGCAGCGCTGATGAGCCCCAGGTTCCACCCCCGGCTGGAGCCTGATCCCGTCCACCAGACTCTGCCTGAGCAGGGTGCACTTCACAGAGCCGCCTCTAGGGGGCGCTGGTGAGGGGGGTGATAGGGGACATTCACCATCACGCGGGTAGGGGGACATCTACCCCATGGGGAAACGGGACCCTCTTCCCCCTTGGGGGATCGGGGCCCACTGCCCCTTGGGGGAACGGTAAATCTTCCCCCCGGAGCAGACCTGCACCCTCCTTTCGCACTCACACTCCCAGAGGCAGGACGTGTGCCCGGACACCCAAGGCGGAGGGGCGGGGTCAAGGTAAGGGAGGGCAACCCCTGTCAGCCACAGAAAGGCGGTGAACGCGGCCTCTTGCCAATCTGCAGGTAGACAGGCCATTGGGGAAAGCCCCGGGAAACCCAGAATTACTCAAAGGGGAAGAGTCCTCACCTGGCCCGGTAGAGATGAGGAGCCCCAGGCTCCACCCCTGGCCGGAACCTGACACCGCCCACCCGGCTCTGCCTCGGCAAAGATTCACTTAACAGAGCCTCCGCTAGGGGGCGCGGGTGAGGGGGCTAGGGGACCCTCAGTCCCCACTGGTGTAGGGGGAATTCTATCCCATGGGGAAACGGGACCCTCTTCCCCCATGGGGGAACGGGGCATACTTCCCCTTGGGGGAATGGTAAACCTTCCCCCCGGGGCTCACATGCACCCTCCTCTTGCACTCACACCCCCAGAGGCAGGACGTGTGCCCGCCGACACCCAACATGGAGGGGCGGTGTCAAGGTCTGGGACGGCACCCCCTGTAAGCCACGGACAGGCTGCGAACACGGCCACCTCCAAAGCAGGAGGTACACAGGCCGGCGGGGAAAACCCCGGGCAACCTAGGACCACTCAAAGGGGAGGAGTCCTCACCTGGACCAGCTGCGCTGATGAGCCTCAGGCTCCGTCCTCGGCCGGAGCCTACCCCGCCCACCGGACTCTGCATGCGCAAAGGTGCAGTTCTCAGGGCCGCCGCTAGGGGGCGCTGGTGAGGCGGTTTGGGGACCCTCAGACCCAACGGGGGTAGGGGGACCTCTGCACCCACGGCGGTACAGGGTCCTAGGCCCCTACAAGGTCCAATGACCTCAAGCCCGATTTGGAATGGTGCCCACAACCCCCGGGGGACACCTGCACAATCCTCCGCACTCACAGCCCCAGGGGCAGGCTTGCGCCCGAAGACAACCAAGACGGAGGGGAAAGGACACTGTTAAGGAGGGCACCCCCTGTAAGCCACGGACAGGCTGCGAACGCGGCACATCCAAAGCAGGAGGTAGACAGGCCAGCAGGTAAAGCCCCGGGCAACGTAGGACCACTTAAAGTGGAAGAGTCCTCACCTGGCCGGCAGCGCTGATGAGCCTTAGGCTCCGCCCCGGCCGGAGCCTACCCCCTGCACCAGACTCTGCATGCGCAAAGGTGCACTTCTCAGGGCCGCCGCTAGGGGGCGCTGGTGAGGTGTTCGGGGACCCTCAGCCCCCACGTGGGTTGGGGGACCTCTGCACCCACGGTAGTAAGGTGTCCTAGGCCCCCTACAGTGTCCAGGAACCTCATGCCCTTTTTGGGAATGGTTCCACTTCCCCCAGGGGGACACCTGCACCCTCCTCCACACTCACACCCCCAGAGGCAGGCCGTGCGCCCGAGATGCCAAAGATGGAGGGGCGGGGTCACTGTCTGGGAGGGCACCTCCTGTAAGCCAAAGACAAGCGGCAACCACGGCCTCTTCCAAAACTGCAGATAGACAGGCCGACGCGGAAAAGTCCGGTCAACCAGCACCTCTCGAAGGGGATGAGTCTTCACCTGGCCCAGTAGCTCTGAAGAACCCCAGGCTCCGCCCCCGGCCAGAGCCTGATTCCGCACACGCATGTTCACATTAGCCAATGTGCATTTCTCAGGTCCTCCGGTAGGGGGCGCTGTTGAGTGGTTTCGGGGACCCTGAGACCTCTTGGGGGTAGGGGGACATCTAGCCCCTTGGGGAAACGGGACCCTCTTCCCTCCCTGTGGGGGAACAGGGACCTATACCCCCTTGGGGAACGGGGCCCTATTCCCCCTATGGTGATCGTGTCTCTCTTGCCTCTTGGGGACACCGGCACCCTCCCCCTCACTCACACCCACGGGGGCAGTCTGTGCGCCCCAAGGTGCCCTCAGTGGAGGAGCTGGGTCACTGTCAGATAGGCGGCAAACCCCAGCCTCTTCCCAAACAGACAGGCCGACGCGCCAAGCCCCGGGCAACCCACCATCACTAAACGGGAAAAGGCCACACCTGGCCCTGCAGCGTTGATGAGCCCCAGTCTCCGCCCCTGGGGAAGCCTGATCCTGCCCACAGGACTGCACATGTGCCAAAGTACATGTCTCTGCACTGCCAATAGGGAGCGCTGGTGGGAGGGGTTCGTGGACCCTCTTCCCCCTTGGGGGTCCGGGATCCTCTACCCCCATGGGGTAAGGTGACCTATAACCCCTGTGGGGAACGGGGCCCTGTTCCCCTAGGGGGATTGGGTCCCTCTTGCCCCTTTGGGACACCAGCCCCCTCTGCTCTCACTCACACCCACGGGGGCAGGCTGTGCGCCCCAAGATGCCCTAGGTGGAGAGGAGGGGTCACTGTCAGTGAGGGTCACCACTGTAGCCTCAGACAAGCGGCAAACCGCAGCCTCTTCCCAAACAGCAGACAGGCCGGCACGCGAATCCCAGGCAACCCACCATCACTCAATGGGAAAGGCCACAACTGGCCTGGAAGCGCCGATGAGCCCCAGGCTCCGCCCCCAGGGGAGCCTCACCCTACCCACCCTAATGCGCATGCGCAAAGGTGCATTTCTCAGCACTGCCGGTAGGGGGCTCTGGTGGGAGGGTTCGGGGGCCCTCTTCCCCCTTGGGGGTCCAGGAACCTCTACCCCCATGGGGAAATGGGGATCTATACCCCCATGGGGAATGGGGACCCCTATCCCCTTGGGGGAACGGGGCCCTCTTCCCCCTTGGGGGAACAGGACATCTTGCCCCTTGGGGGAATGGGGTTCTCTTCCCCCTTGGGGGAAAGGGACCCTCTTGCCCCGTGGCAAACGGGACCCTCTTGCCCCTTGGGGACACCTGTACCCTCAGCTCTCACTCACACCCATGGGGGCAAGCTATGGGACCCCAGACACCCTTGGCGAAGGGGCAGGTTCATTCTCAGGGAGGGCACCCCCTGTTGACTCAGACAAGAGGGGAACTGCTTCCTCTTCCCAAACAGCAGACAGGCCAGCACGCGAAGCGCCGGGCAACCCAGCATACTCAAGCGCTGATGAGCCCCAGGCTCTGCCCCCGTGGGGAGCCTGACCCCGCTCACCCGACTGGGAATGCGCAAATGTGCATTTCTCAGCACTGCCTTTAGGGGGCTCTAGTGGGGGTATTAGGAACCTCTACCATGATGGGGGAACGTGGACCTATATCCCCTAGGGAGAACGGGCCCTTTTCCCACTTCGGGGAAGAGGACCCTCTTGCCCTTTGGAGAATCCTGCACCATCCCATCTCACTCAAACCCACGGGGTCAACCTGTGCTCCCCAGGACGCCCTAGGCATGAGGGGTGGTGTCACTGTCAGGGAGGGCAACCCCTTTAGCCACAGACAAGCGCCGAATCTTGGCTTCTTCCCCAAAAGCAGACAGGCTGGCGCATGAAGCCCCAGGCAACTGAGCATCACTCAAGGGGAGAAGGCCACACCTGGCCTGGCAGCGCTGATGAGCCCTAGGCTCCGCCCCCGTGGGGGAGCATGACACCACCCACCCGACTGCACATGTGCAAAGGTGCATTTCTCAGCACTGCCAGTAGGGGTCGCTGGTGGGAGTTGTTCGGGGGCCCTCTTCCCCCTTGGGGGCCCGGGAACCTCTACAAACATGGGGGAACAGGGAACTATACCCCCTTTGGGGAACGGGCCTTCTTCCCCCTTGGAGACACCTGCGCCCTCAGCTCTCACTCACACCCTCAGGGGCAGGCTGTGCGACCCGGAGACGCCCAAGACAGAGGTGCGGGGTCACTGACAGGGAGGGAAACCCCTGTAGCCACAGACAAACGGAGAACCGCGGCGTCTTCCCAATCAGCAGACAGGCCGGCGTGCGAAGCCCTGGGCAACCCACCATCACTCAAGGAGAAAAGGCCACACCAGGCCTGGCAGCACTGATGAGGCCTAGGCACCGCCCCTGGGGGGAGACTGTCCCCACCCACCGACTGCATATGTGCAAATGTGCATTTCTCAGAGCTGCCGTTAGGGGGCGTTCGTTTTGGGGGGAGTCAGTGGCCCTAAGCCCCCTTGGGGGCCTGGGTCCCGAAATCCCCTTGGGGGTACAGGGACCTGTACTCCCTTTAGGGAACGGGGCCCTCTTCCCCCTTGGAGACACCTGCCCCCTCAGCTCTCACTCACACCCTCAGGGCAGGCTGTGCGACCTGGAGATGCCCTAGGCAGAGAGGCAGTGTCACTGTCAGGGAGGAAACCTCCTGTAGCCACAGACAAGCAGCGAACTGCGGGCTCTTCCCAAACAGTAGACAGGCCGGCGCGCGAAGCCCCGAGCAACCCACCATCACTCAACGGGAAAAGGCCACACCTGGCCCTGCAGTGCTGATGAGCCCCAGGCTCCGCCCTCGGGGAAGCCTGACACCGCCACCCAACTGCAAAAGCGCAAAGGTGCATTTCTCAGCACTGCCGGTTTGGGGCGCTGGTGGGTGGGGTCCCTCTTCCCCCTTGGGGGTCTGGGAACCTCTACCCCCATGGGGGAACGTGGACCTGTACCCCCTTGGGGGAACGGGACCCTCTTCCCCCTTGTGGGAATGGGACCATCTTGCCCCTTGGGGATACCTGCACCCTCCTCTCTCAGTCACACCCACGGGCAGGCTGTGCGCCCCAAGATACCCTAGTCGGTGGGGCGGGGTCACTGTCACTGAGGACACCCCCTGTAGCCAGACAAGCGGTTAACTGCGGCCTCTTCCCAAAGAGCAGACAGGCCGCTATGCGACGCCCCGGGCAACCCAGCATCCCTCAAGGGGAAAAGGCCACACCTAGCCTAGCAGCTCTGATGAGCCCCAGGTTCCGCCCCCGGGGGGAGCCTGGCCCGGCCCACCCGACAGTGCCTGCCTAAAGGTGCATTTCTCAGCACTGCTGTTTGGGGGCGCTGGTGGGAGTGGTTCGGGTGCCCTCTTCTCCCTTGGGGTCCGGGAACCTCTACCCCTTTGGGGGAATGGGGACCTATAACCACTTGGGGGAACGGGGCCCTCTTGCCCCTTGGGGACACCTGCTCTCTCTGCTCTCACTCACACTCACCCGGGCTGGCTGTGCACCCTGAGACGCCCTAGGCGGAGAGGCGTGGTCACTGTCAGGGAGGGCACCCCCTGTAGCAACAGACAAGTGGCGTACCGCGGCCTCTTCCCAAACAGCAGACAGGCCAGCGCGCGAAGTCCCGGGCATCCCAGCATCACTCAAGGGTAAAAGGCCAAACCTGGCCCAACAGCGCTGATGAGCCCTAGGTTTCACCCCGGGGTGGGAGCCTGACAAAGCCCACCTGACTGCGCATGTGCAAAGGTGCATTTCTCAGTGGCACCGCAGGGGGCACTGGTGGGAGGGGTTCGGGGGCCCTCTCCCCCAGGGGTCTGGGTCCGAAGCCCTCTTGGGTGTCTGGTGACCTGTACCCCCTTGGGAGAACTGAGCCCTCTTCCACCTTAGGGGAACGGAGCCCTATTCCATCTTGGGGACACCTGCGCCCTCCGCTCAAACTCACAACCCCAGGTGCAGACTGTGTGCCCTGAAGACGCCCTACGCGGAGGGGCGGGGTCACTGTCAGGGAGGACACCCTCCCGTAGCCAGAGACAAATGGCGGCCTCTTCCCAAACAGCAGACAGGCCGGCGAGAAGCCCTGGGCAACCCAGCATCACTGAAGGGGAAAAGGCCTCACGTGGCCCTGCAGCACTGAGGAGGCCCAAGTTCCACCCCCTAGGGGTGTCGTTCCCCACCCACTTGACTGTGCATGCACAAAGGTTCATTTCTCAGATCCGCCGGTAGGGGGAGCTCTTGGTAGGTGTTGGGGGCCCTCTGCCCCCTTGGGGGTCCGGGGACCTCTACCCCCTTGGGGGAACGGGGACCTCTTCACACTTGCGGACACCTGCACCCTCTGCTCTAACTCACACCCCCGTGGGCAGGCTGTGCACCCCGAAGACACCCTTAGGTTGAGGGGCGGGGTCACTGGGAATTCCGTTATATGCAGTGACTTTTATGATTCCGCATTGGGAATTGTGTTTATTTCACTCAGTTTCCAGTGCAGAAGAACATAGGAATTGCTCTTTTCTCTCCACTTTGAACTCTGTGTGTTACTGCAGTTTCCTTTGAGATTCAGCATCACTGGCAGTAGTGCAGATCTTAGGGAGTTATAGCGCCTACAGTTTATAGCGCCTACAGTTATAGCGCCTACAGTTATAGCGCCTATAGTTTTTTTCCTATCTCCAGTGACTTTTCAGAGTCCCAATTGGGAACTTTGAGAATTTTACTCAGATTGCAGAGCGGAATCACATTTTGTATCACTTGCCATTCAGCTCTGAACTGTGAGTCTGAGCGCTGTTTCCATGTTGACTCACCATTACTGGCCATAGTGGCGTTTTGCAGGCAGGTACAGCACTTGGGATTTCCCTCACATACAGTGACATTCAAAAGTCCCCATTGGGAACTGTCTTTATTTCACTCAGTTTCCAGGGCGGAATCACTAGGTGTTGCTCTTTTCACTCCACTTTGAACTCTGCTAGATAGTGCAGTTTCCATGGTGATTCAGCATTATCGCCATTAGTGCTGTTTTGCAGGCAGTTAGAGCACCTGAGATTTTCGTCCTCGCCAGTAACTTTTAAAGTCCGTTTTGTACACATATGTAGTGGGAGACTTCAACACACCACTATCAACGATGGATAGATCAACAAGACAAAACATAAGTAAAGACACTAAAGCTCTAAATAAGGATCTAGAGAGCTTGGGCTTAACAGAAATCTATAGAACACTAACCCCAAAGAAACTGAGTACACATTTTTCTCAAGCTCACATGGATCATTCTCCAGGATTGATCACATACTGGGACACAGCAGATTCACTAAGATTGAAATCATACCATCATCTTTTCTGACCATGAAGGCATCAAACTAGAAATAAACCATAAATAGAAGGCAAGGTACTCTCCTACCTCATGGAGATTGAAAACCACACTACTGGAAGACCACTGGACTAACGAGGAGATCAAAGAAGAAATTAAAAAATTCTTTGAATTGAATGACAAGGAGGACACCAATTTCCTAAATGTATGGAATGCAGCAAAAGCAGTAATAAGAGGAAAATATATAGCAATAGAGGCTCACATCAAGAAACAAGAAATAACTCAAAGAAAAAATCTAATCTCGAAGCTCAAAGATCTGGAAAAGGAACAACAACAACAAAAAACCAGTAGAAGAAAAGAAATAATAAAAAACAAAGCAGAAATAAATGAAATCAAAACTAAAAGAAACAATCCAAAAGATCAATGAAACCAAGAGCTGGTTCTTCAAAAAAAAATAAATAAAATAGACAAACCCCTAGCCAGGCTCACAAAGGAAAAAAGGGAGAAAGCACAAATAAACAGGATCACAAATGAAAGAGGAGAAATCACAACGGACAGAGGAGAAATCAAAAGAATAATCAGTAATATGGAATAATCAGTTATATGGAAACAAGTTCAACAATCTAGAGGAGATGGACAAATTTCTACAACTCTTCAATCACCCAAAGCTAGATAAAGAAGAAATAGAACACCTAAACAGACCAATTACTAGCAGCGAAATTGAAATGGTAATCAAAAACCTCCCCAAAAACATAAGTCCAGGACCTGATGGATTTACAAATGAATTCTCCCAAACATTCAGAGACGAATTAGTGCCTATCCTTTACAAACTCTTCCAAAAAATTGAGAAAGAAGGGATAATACCAAACAAGTTCCATGAAGTCAACATTACACTAATACCAAAACCAAACAAGGACAACACTCAAAAAAAGAAAACTACAGGCCAATCTCGCTTATGAACACTGATGCAAAAATCCTCAATAAAATTTTAGCTATCAGAATCCAACAATGTATCCATAAGATAATTCACCACGACCAAGTAGGATTCATTCCAGGGACACAAGGATGCTCAACATCCGAAAATCAATCAACGTTATCCAACACATCAACAAAAAGAAATATAAAAACCATATGATAATATCAATAGATGCTGAGAAAGCTTTCGACAAAGTGCAACACCCATTCATGAAAAAAGCCCTTGAAATTCTTGGGATACAAGAAACATACTTCAACATCATAAAGGCCAAATATGACAAGCCAAAAGCCAGTCTCATTCTCAATGGTGAAAAGCTGAAAGCATTTCCATTAAGATCTGGGACAAGACAAGGATGTCCACTCTCACCACTGCTTTTCAATATAATACTGGAAGTCCTGGCCAGAGCAATAAGACAAGAGAAAGACATACAAGGAATTCAAATAGGAAAAGAAGTCAAACTATCACTATTTGCAGATGATATAATAATGTACATAGAGAACCCCAAAAACTCCACAGAAAAACTAATTCAACTCATCAATCAGTTCAGTAAAGTTGCAGGATACAAAATCAACACGCAAAAGTCAGTAGCCTTCCTATACACAAACAATAAATCTAAAGAAGAAGAAATAAAAAAAATCCCTTTTATATCGAAACAAAAAAATCAAATACTTGGGATAAATCTAACAAAAGAGGTAAAGACCTATACAAAGAAAACTTTAAACACTGTTGAAAAAAATAGAAGACACAAAGAAATGGAAAGACATCCCATGTTCCTGGATTGGAAGAATAAACATTATTAAAATGGTCATCCTACCAAAAGCAATATACAGATTCAATGCTATTCCAATACAAATTTCAATGTCATTCTTCAAAGAAATAGAACAATTATTGATGAAATTCATATGGAATCACCAAAAACCCCGAATAGCCAAATCTCTCCTGAAAAAAAAAGGGAATGGAGGCATCACACTCCCAGACTTCAAACTATACTACAAAGTCATAATCATCAAAACTGCATGGTATTAGAACAAGAACGGGCACACAGACCAAAGGAATCAAACAGAAAATCCAGAAATAAACCCACAGATTTATGGTCAACTAATCTTTGACAAAGGAGCAAAGAATATGCATTGGAGCAAAGAAAGTTTGTTCAATGCTGGGAACAAACTGGGTCGCTACATGCAAAAGAATGAAACTTGACTACTACCTCACACCATACACAAAAACCAACTCAAAATTTATTAAAGAACTAGACATTGTGGAACCAAGCTTAGCCGAGGTTTCGCCATTTTGTATATCCTCCACCTTGCTATGTTAGTCCTTGTCCAGCCGCATTCCGGAGATAGTTTCAGCAGTCACAACCCTCACTCCACTTGGTGACGAAAAAGCAGACCACCCCAGCCACCAATGAGGGCAGTCCTATCCATAAATGGGACAGCATCTCTAACCGTCCAATCAGTTTGAAACTGTAACCGCGCGCCAAAATGCCTTTGTAGTAGCCAATGAGTAATTGCCAGCTTCTTTCAAAGTTCGCGCCACTCGCGACCCTATAAGATACCCCTGCTTCCTCTCTTCGGGGCTCTTGACCTCTGCCATTGCATCACTGCGTGTCGAGGGCCCGGTCTCGAGCCCGTAATAAACTCCCTTTTGCGTTTGCATCAGCTGTCTTTGGATTCTTGGAGGCTATGCTCGCCGAGTCTGCTGATCTTGGGCACAACATTTGGGGGCTTGTCCGGGATCGGCTAGCACAGACCCCAACCACCAAACAGCTGAAGGGAGCCATTAACACGCGCAGGTGAGTGGTGAGGTTTTAGTCTGCAGACCTGTAGTATTGAGTACCTGTATTTGTATGTTTTGTGCTCAGTACCTTTAAAATTGTTTGCAAACCTGTAAAAGTACTGAGTACCTGTATTTGTATTTTTTGTGCTCAGTACCTGTAAAATTGTTTGCAAACCTGTAAAAGTACTGAGTACCTGTATTTGTATTTTTTGTGCTCAGTACCTGTAGAATTGTTTGCAAACCTGTAGAAGTACTGAGTACCTGTATTTGTATTTCTTGTGCTCAGTACCTGTAAAATTGTTTGCAAACCTGTAAAAGTACTGAGTACCTGTATTTGTATTTTTTGTGCTCAGTACCTGTGGAATTGTTTGCAAACCTGTAATTTTGGTAGCCAGACGCTTAAGTGGACGCGCTGGTAGGCGTCTTGGCGTGGACCAGGGGAGACGTCCCCAGACCACCTGAATGGCTATCCCCTGTGGGGCAGCACTGGGGTAGCATTTGTATGGGGCCCGTTTGAAAAATTTGTTTTTTGGTTCGTTTAGTGTGTTTGTTATTCTTAAAACTTTGGTGTTTGTCTCAACCCAGGGACCTATAATTGGTTATCCGTACCCCTTGTGGGGCAGCACTGGGGCAGGTTCCCCTTTTGGGGAAAGTTAAAAAAAAACTAATTTTGTTTTATTCCTGGTGTTTGTTGTCTTTGTTGCGTTTGTGTGTTCGTAACCATGGGTCAGGCAATGCCTACTCCACTGTCTTTGGAAACAATCAAGGCAAAAAGTAAAATACTGGGGACTAAAAAGTCACCAAAGCTGGCTGGTAAGAAATGCTGCCTCTGATCTCAACAAGCAGCTGCCTGGACATTTTCTCCAGTGTTGAGATCACTGGTATATCTCTGCTGCCTTCCAGCTGTGGGAAAATTAGTCTGTCCCTTTGTCCACCTTAAAAAAAAAAACTGGAGTTTACTAAATTGTAGTTTCTCAGTGTTTTTGCAAATATTGGTAAAAATAGCTGTTTCTTAAAATTAGTGCACATGGCAAAAAAAAATTCAAATGAAAATTAAGAGATCTCTTTGTTCTTGCTTTTTGCCTCCGGAGAATTAATTGAAAATGGCGCCTATAAAAAAAATCCTAAATTTTAAAATTGTAGTAAACAAAAGCTAATTCAAAATTTAATGGTTTAGAGCATACATGCCTTAAGGTTTAAGTGTTAAAAAAAATTGGTGCTTTGCTTTGTTTAAATATGTTTACTTGTGCTGTACGAAAAAAAAATAATAATTAACCTGGCCTATGCTAACAAACAAACTTACTTCTAGGCTTTTATCTAAACTCCAGTGACTTTCAAGAGTATGCATTTGGAACTGTGTGTATTTCATTCCGTTTCTAGGGCGGAATCCCACAGGTGTTGCTCTTTTCACTACATTTTGAACGCAGCTTGTCTGTGCAGATTCTTTTGTGATTCAGCATTATTGCCATTAGTGCTGTTCTGCAGGCAGTTACAACATCTGAGATTTTCCTCATATGCAGTAACTTTTAAAGTCCGCTTTGTGAACTGTGGATATTTCATTCAGTTTCCAAGGCAGAATAACATAGCAGTTGCTCTTGTCACTTACTTTGTCTCTGAGTGTTTGTGCTGTTTCCATTGTGATTTAGCTTTACTGGCAGGAGTGCTGTTTTGTAGGCAGTTAGTGCTTCTAAGTTTTTCTTAATAGCCAGTGAATTTTTAGAGTCCCTATTGGGAACTATGACTATTTTACTCAGTTTTCTAGGCGGAATCACATTTCTGTAGCACTAGTCTCTAAATTTGAACTCTGAATGTTAGTGCAGTTTCCGTGTAGAGTCAGCCTTACAGACAGTAGTGCTGTTTTGCAGGCAGTTACAGCACTTGGGATTTTCCTCATATCCAGTGACTTTCCAGACTCGGAAATAGGAACTGTGTGCATTTCACTCAGTTTCCAGGGCCGAATCACACAGGATTTGACCTTTTTGATACACTTTCAACTCTGCTTGTCTGTCCAGTTTCCATTGTGATTCAGCATTTCTGCCATTAATGCTGTTTCGCAGGTAGTAACAGCACCTGAGTTTTTCATCATATGCAGTAACTTTTAGAGTCAGCTTTGTGAACTGTGTGTTTTTCACTCAGTTTCTAATGCAGAATAACATGAAAGGTGCTATCGTCACTTACTTTGAACTCTGAGTGTTAGTGCAGTTTCCATTGAGATTCAGCTTTACTGGCAGTAGTGCTGCTTTGTAGGCAGTTAGAGTACCTACATTTTCCCTTATATCCAGTATATCTTCAAAGTACCAATTGGGAACTACTTTACTCAGTTTCCAAGGCAGAATCACAGTTTAGTAGCACTTGTCACTAAACTCTGAACTGTGAGTGTTAATGCCGTTCCGTGGAGAGTCTGCCTTTCCAGCTGTAGAGACGTTTTGCAGGCAGTTACAGCACTTTGGATTTTCCTCATATTCAGTGATGTTCAAGAGTCCTCTTTGGGAACTGTGTGTATTTCACTCAGTTTCTAGGGAGTAATCACTCAGGTGTTGCTCTTTTCACTCCACTTTGAACTCTGCTTGTCTGTACAGATTCTTTTGTGATTCAGCATTCTAGCCACCTGCCGTCCACCTGCTGTCCACCTGCCATCCACTTGCCTTCCACTTGCCGTCGTCCCCCTGACAACCACATCCCGTCCACGTGCCATCCACTTGCCATCCACTTGCCATCCACATGCCGTCCACGTGATGTCAGATAAACGCCTGTTTGCAGATGTGTGACGTCACCATAGTCATGCAGCAAACGAAAATATATGATACCATGTGCAGGAACCCTACAATACAGTTTTCTAAAGATTGAAAGCAAATTACCAAACAACAACAACAACAAAAAAAAAAACAATTACAATGTATGTGCAGTGACAGGTGCTGTTAATGGAATAGAACCACTGGAATATGCAATTTCAGAGACAGGGCCAAATCATACAGGTGTTCCTCTTTTCGCTACACTTTGAACTCTGCTTGTCTGTGCAAGTTCCTTAGTGATTCATCATTTCTGCCATTTATGCTATTTTCCAGGCAGTTACAGCTCCTGAGCTTTTCATCATATGCAGTAACTTTTAAAGTCTGCTTTGTGAACTGTGTGTATTTCACTCTGTTTTCAAGGCAGAATAACATATAAGGTGCTATTGTCACTGACTTCGAACTCTGAGTGTTTGTAAAACTTCCATTGAGATTCAGCTTTACTAGCAGTAGTGCTGTTGTGTAGGCACTTAGAGCTCCTATGAATTTTCCGTAGAGACTCAGCCTTACCGACAGTAGTGCTGTTTTGCATGCATTTACAGCAATTGGGATTTTCCTCATATCAAGTGACACTCAAGAGTCCTCTTTGGGAACTATGTGTATTTCATTCAATTTCCAGGAAGGAATCACACAGGTGTTGCTTTTTTCACTGCTCTTTGAACTCTGCTTGTCTGTGCAGTTTCCGTTGTGATTCAGTGTATCTGCAATTAATGCTGTTTCCCAGGCTGTAAGAGCACCTGAGTTTTCATCATATCTAGTAACTTTTAGAGTCAGTTTCCCAGGCAGAATAATATATAAGGTGCTATTGTCACTGACTTTGAACTCTGAGTGCTTGTGAAGTTTCCATTGAGATTCAGCTTTCCTGGCAGTAGTGCTGTTGTGTAGGCACTTAGAGCTCCTATGATTTTACTTATATCTGGTAATGGTGACGCAACATGGAAACTGCACTCAGATTCACAGTTCAAAGTTTCATGACAAGTGTTATAAAATGTGATTCCGCCTTGCAATCTGAGTAAAATACTCATAGTTCCCAATTGGGACTCTGAAAATTCACTGGAGATAAGAAAAAACTTAGGCGCTCAAACTCCCTACAGATTGGCACTACTGCCAGTGATGCTGAATCTCAGTGGAAACTGCAGTAACACACAGAGTTCAAAGTGGAGTGAAAAGAGCAACTCCTATGTTCTTCTGCACTGGAAATTGAGTGAAATACACACAGTTCACAAAGCGGAATTTAAAATGACTGGGGATGTCGAAAATCTCAGGTGCTCTAACTGCCTGCAAAACAGCACTAATGGCGGTAATGCTGAATCACCATGGAAACTGCACTAACTAGCAGAGTTCAAAGTGGAGTGAAAGAGCAACACCTAGTGATTCCGTCCTGGAAACTGAGTGCCAGTAAAGCTGAATCTCAATGGAAACTGCACTGACACTCAGAGTTCAAAGTAAGTGACGATAGCACCTTTTATGCTATTCTGCATTGGAAACAGAGTGAAATACACACAGTTCACAAAGTGGACTCGAAAAGTTACTGGAAACGATGAAAAACTCAGGTGCTGTAACTGTCTGCAAAACAGCAATAATGGTGGAAATGCTGAATCATAATGGAAACTGCACAGATGATCAGAGTTGTTAGTGTAGTGAGAATAGCAAAGCCTGTGAGATTCGGCCCTGGAAACTGAATGAAGTACACACAGTTTGAAAGCGGACTCTTGAAAGTGACTGGATATGAGGAAAATCCCAAGTGCTGTATCTGCTTGCAAACTCTCTTTACAGCCAGTAAAGCTGACTCTCCGCAAAAAACTGTGCAATCACAGCTCAAAGTTTAGAAACTAGTGCTACTAAAATGTGATTCCGCCTGGAAAACTGAGTAAAATAGACATAATTCCCAATGGGGACTTGAAAATTCACTGGATATAATGAAAATCATAGGAGCTCTAACTGCCTACACAATGGCACTACAGCCAGTAAAGCTGAATTTCAATGGAAACTTCAAAACACTCAGAGTTCAAAGTAAGTGACAATAGCACCTTTTATGTTATTTTGCCTTGGAAACTGAGTGAAATACACACAGTTCACAATTCGGACTCAAATATTTACTGGATGTGATGAAAAACTAAGGTGCTTTTACTGCCCGCACAACAGCATTAATGACGGAAATGCTGAATCACAATGGAAACTGCAGAGACAAGCAGAGTTGAAAGTGTAGCAAAAAGAGCAACACCTCTGTGATACACCCCTGGGAACTGAGTGAAATACACACAGTTCCTATTTCAGACTCTGGAAAGTCACTGGATATGAGGAAAATCCCAAGTGCTGTAACTGCCTGCAAAACAGCACTACTTTCTGTAAGGATGACTCTCCACGGAAACTGGAGTAACAATCACAGTTCAAAGTTCAGAAACTATTGCTACTAAAATGTGATTCTGCTTGCAAAACTGAGTAAAATAGATATAGTTCCCAATTAACTCTGAATATTCACTGGCTATAAGGAAAATCATAGAGTTATAACTGCATACAAAACAGCACTACTGCCACTAAAGCTAAATCTCAATGGAAATTGCACTAACACGAAGAGTTCAAATTAAGTGACAATAGCACCTTCTATGTTATGCTGCCTTGGAAACTGAGTGAAATACACACAGTTCACACAGCTGACTCTAAAAGTTACTGAAAATGGTGAAAAATTCAGGTGCTGAAACTGTCTGTGAAACAGCATTAATGGCGATAATGCGGAATCACAAAGGAAACTGCAAATCCAAGCAGAGATCAAAGTGTAGTGAAAAGAGCAACACCTGTGTGATTCCGCCCTGGAAAGTGAGTGAAATACACACAGTTCCCAAAGAGGACTCTTTAAAGTCATTGGATATGAGGACAATCCCATGTGCTGTAACTGCCTGCAAAATGGCTCTACAGCCGGTAAGCAGAATCAACGGAACTCACTAACACTCACAGTTCAGAGTTTAGTGACCAGTGCTACTAAAATGTGATTCCGCCTTGGAAAATGTGTAAAATAGTCCCCAGTTGGGACTCGGAAAATTCACTGGATATAAGGCAAAACGTAGGTGCTCTAACTGCCTACAAAACAGCACTACTGACAGTAAAGCTGAATCTCAGTGGAACTCCACTAACACTCAGAGCTCAGAGTAAGGGACAAGAGAAATTGCTATGTTATTCTGCCTTGTAAATTGAGTGAAATGCACACAGTTCACAAATGACAATAATTCTGAATCACAAAGAAACTGCACAGACAAGCAGATTTACAAGTGTAGTGAAAAGAACAACACCGGTGTGATTCCGCCCTGGAAACTGAGAGAAATACATACAGTTCTCAATGTGGACTCTTTTATTTATAATAAATTTTATTTTATATTCCCCATAAAATTGCAACCCCCTTATTTTGACCCCAATCCCTCCCCTCCCTGCCCCCCATCCCCATAGAGTGTCTCTGGTTCATAGTTTTTTGTTGAATTTGATTTATACTTTCTTGTTCTTGTTCTTGTTCTTCTTGTTCTTGTCTTCTTCTTCTATCTCTTCTTCGTCTTCTTCTTCTTCTATTTCTTCTTCTTCCTCTTCTTCTTCCTCATCTTCTAATTCTTCT
Organism: Talpa occidentalis; assembly: GCF_014898055.3. Classification (NCBI taxonomy): domain Eukaryota; kingdom Metazoa; phylum Chordata; class Mammalia; order Eulipotyphla; family Talpidae; genus Talpa; species Talpa occidentalis. The sequence continues at coordinate 2,134,500 of NW_023601962.1, forward strand.
TCTTCTTCTTCTTCTTCTTCTTCTTTCTTCTTCTTCTTCTGCTTCTTCTTCTTCTACTTCTTCTTCTTCTTCTTCTTCTTCCTCTTCCTCTTC
>NW_023601962.1:2134692-2151310 GCF_014898055.3 Talpa occidentalis
AGAAGAAGAAGAAGAAGAAGAAGAAGAAGAAGAAGAAGAAGAAGAAGAAGAAGAAGAAGAAGAAGAAGAACAGGACAAGAACAAGAAGATCAAGAAGCACAAGAACAAGAACAAGAAAGTATAAATCAAAATCAACAAACAACTATGAACCAGAGACACTCTATGGGGTTAGGGGGCAGGAGGGGAGGGATTGGGGTCAAAATAAGGGGGTTGCAATTGTATGGGGAATATAAAATAAAATTTATTATGAATAAAAAGAGTCCACATTGAGAACTGTATGTTTTTCTCTCAGTTTCCAGGGTGGAATCACACCGGTGTTGTTCTTTTCACTACACTTGTAAATCTGCTTGTCTTTGCAGTTTCTTTGTGATTCAGAATTATCGTCATTTGTGAACTGTGTGCATTTCACTCAATTTACAAGGTAGAATAACATAGCAGTTTCTCTTGTCACTTACTCTGAGCTCTGAGTGTTAGTGGAGTTCCACTGAGATTCAGCTTTACTGTCAGTAGTGCTGTTTTGTAGGCAGTTAGAGCACCTACCTTTTGCCTTATATCCAGTGAATTTTCCGAGTCCCAACTGGGGACTATTTTACACATTTTCCAAGGCGGAATCACATTTTAGTAGCAGTGGTCACTAAACTCTGAACTGTGAGTGTTAGTGAGTTCCGTTGATTCTGCTTACCGGCTGTAGAGCCATTTTGCAGGCAGTTACAGCACATGGGATTGTCCTCATATCCAATGACTTTAAAGAGTCCTCTTTGGGAACTGTGTGTATTTCACTCACTTTCCAGGGCGGAATCACACAGGTGTTGCTCTTTTCACTACACTTTGATCTCTGCTTGGATTTGCAGTTTTCTTTGTGATTCAGCATTATCACCATTAATGCTGTTTCACAGACAGTTTCAGCACCTGAATTTTTCACCATATTCAGTAACTTTTAGAGTCAGCTGTGTGAACTGTGTGTATTTCACTCAGTTTCCAAGGCAGCATAACATAGAAGGTGCTATTGACACTTACTTTGAACTCTTAGTGTTAGTGCAGTTTCCATTGAGATTTAGCTTTACTGGCAGTAGTGCTGTTTTGTATGAAGTTAAAGCTCTATGATTTTCCTTATAGCCAGTGAATATTCAGAGTTAATTGGGAACTATATCTATTTTACTCAGTTTTGCAAGCAGAATCACATTTTAGTAGCAATAGTTTCTGAACTTTGAACTGTGATTGTTACTCCAGTTTCCGTGGAGAGTCATCCTTACAGAAAGTAGTGCTGTTTTGCAGGCAGTTACAGCACTTGGGATTTTCCTCATATCCAGTGACTTTCCAGAGTCTGAAATAGGAACTGTGTGTATTTCACTCAGTTCCCAGGGGGGTATCACAGAGGTGTTGCTCTTTTTGCTACACTTTCAACTCTGCTTGTCTCTGCAGTTTCCATTGTGATTCAGCATTTCCGTCATTAATGCTGTTGTGCAGGCAGTAAAAGCACCTTAGTTTTTCATCACATCCAGTAAATATTTGAGTCCGATTTGTGAACTGTGTGTATTTCACTCAGTTTCCAAGGCAAAATAACATAAAAGGTGCTATTGTCACTTACTTTGAACTCTGAGTGTTTTGAAGTTTCCATTGAAATTCAGCTTTACTGGCTGTAGTACCATTGTGTAGGCAGTTAGGGCTCCTATGATTTTCATTATATCCAGTGAATTTTCAAGTCCCCATTGTGAATTATGTCTATTTTACTCAGTTTTCCAGGCGGAATCACATTTTAGTAGCACTAGTTTCTAAACTTTGAGCTGTGATTGCGCAGTTTTTTGCGGAGAGTCAGCTTTACTGGCTGTAAAGAGAGTTTGCAAGCAGATACAGCACTTGGGATTTTCCTCATATCCAGTCACTTTCAAGAGTCCGCTTTCAAACTGTGTGTACTTCATTCAGTTTCCAGGGCCGAATCTCACAGGCTTTGCTATTCTCACTACACTAACAACTCTGATCATCTGTGCAGTTTCCATTATGATTCAGCATTTCCACCATTATTGCTGTTTTGAAGACAGTTACAGCACCTGAGTTTTTCATCGTTTCCAGCAACGTTTCGAGTCCACTTTGTGAACTGTGTATTTCACTCTGTTTCCAATGCAGAATAGCATAAAAGGTGCTATCGTCACTTACTTTGAACTCTGAGTGTCAGTGCAGTTTCCATTGAGATTCAGCTTTACTGGCACTCAGTTTCCAGGACGGAATCACTAGGTGTTGCTCTTTCACTCCACTTTGAACTCTGCTAGTTAGTGCAGTTTCCATGGTGATTCAGCATTACCATCATTAGTGCTGTTTTGCAGGCAGTTAGAGCACCTGAGATTTTCGACATCCCCAGTCATTTTAAATTCCGCTTTGTGAACTGTGTGTATTTCACTCAATTTCCAGTGCAGAAGAACATAGGAGTTGCTCTTTTCACTCCACTTTGAACTCTGTGTGTTACTGCAGTTTCCACTGAGATTCAGCATCACTGGCAGTAGTGCCAATCTGTAGGGAGTTTGAGCGCCTAAGTTTTTTCTTATCTCCAGTGAATTTTCAGAGTCCCAATTGGGAACTATGAGTATTTTACTCAGATTGCAAGGCAGAATCACATTTTATAACACTTGTCATGAAACTTTGAACTGTGAATCTGAGTGCAGTTTCCATGTTGTGTCACCATTACCAGATATAAGTAAAATCATAGGAGCTCTAAGTGCCTACACAACAGCACTACTGCCAGGAAAGCTGAATCTCAATGGAAACTTCACAAGCACTCAGAGTTCAAAGTCAGTGACAATAGCACCTTATATATTATTCTGCCAGGGAAACTGACTATAAAAGTCACTAGATATGATGAAAACTCAGGTCCTCTTACAGCCTGGGAAACAGCATTAATTGCAGATACACTGAATCACAACGGAAACTGCACAGACAAGCAGAGTTCAAAGAGCAGTGAAAAAAGCAACACCTGTGTGATTCCTTCCTGGAAATTGAATGAAATACACATAGTTCCCAAAGAGGACTCTTGAGTGTCACTTGATATGAGGAAAATCCCAATTGCTGTAAATGCATGCAAAACAGCACTACTGTCGGTAAGGCTGAGTCTCTACGGAAAATTCATAGGAGCTCTAAGTGCCTACACAACAGCACTACTGCTAGTAAAGCTGAATCTCAATGGAAGTTTTACAAACACTCAGAGTTCGAAGTCAGTGACAATAGCACCTTATATGTTATTCTGCCTTGAAAACAGAGTGAAATACACACAGTTCACAAAGCAGACTTTAAAAGTTACTGCATATGATGAAAAGCTCAGGAGCTGTAACTGCCTGGAAAATTGCATAAATGGCAGAAGTGATGAATCACTAAGGAACCTGCACAGACAAGCAGAGTTCAAAGTGTAGCGAAAAGAGCAACACCTGTATGATTTGGCCCTGTCTCTGAAATTGTATATTCCAGTGGTTCTATTCCATTAACAGCACCTGCCACTGCACATACATTGTAATTGTTTTGTTGTTGTTGTTGTTGTTTGGTAATTTGCTTTCAATCTTTAGAAAACTGTATTGTAGGGTTCCTGCACATGGTATCATATACTTACGTTTGCTGCATGACTATGGATACATCACATATCTGCAAACAGGCGTTTATCTGACGTCACGTGGACGGCATGTGGATGGCAAGTGGATGGCAAGTGGATGGCACGTGGACGGGATGTGGTTGTCAGGGGGACGACGGCAAGTGGAAGGCAAGTGGATGACAGGTGGATGGCAGGTGGACAGCAGGTGGACAGCAGGTGGCTAGAATGCTGAATCACAAAAGAATCTGTACAGACAAGCAGAGTTCAAAGTGGAGTGAAAAGAGCAACACCTGAGTGATTACTCCCTAGAAACTGAGTGAAATACACACAGTTCCCAAAGAGGACTCTTGAACATCACTGAATATGAGGAAAATCCGAAGTGCTGTAACTGCCTGCAAAACGTCTCTACAGCTGGAAAGGCAGACTCTCCACGGAACGGCATTAACACTCACAGTTCAGAGTTTAGTGACAAGTGCTACTAAACTGTGATTCCACCTTGGAAATTGAGTAAAGTAGTTCCCAATTAGTACTTTGAAGATATACTGGATATAAGGGAACATGTAGGTACTCTAACTGCCTACAAAGCAGCACTACTGCCAGTAAAGCTGAATCTCAATGGAAACTGCACTAACACTCAGAGTTCAAAGTAAGTGACAATAGCACCTTTCATGTTATTCTGCATTAGAAACTGAGTGAAAAACACACAGTTCATAAAGCTGACTCTAAAAGTTACTGCATATGATGAAAAACTCAGGTGCTGTTACTACCTGCGAAACAGCATTAATGGCAGAAATGCTGAATCACAATGGAAACTGGACAGACAAGCAGAGTTGAAAGTGTATCAAAAAGGTCAAATCCTGTGTGATTTGGCCCTGGAAACTGAGTGAAATGCACACAGTCCCTATTTCCGAGTCTGGAAAGTCACTGGATATGAGGAAAATCCCAAGTGTTGTAACTGCCTGCAAAACAGCACTACTGTCTGTAAGGCTGACTCTACACGGAAACTGCACGAACATTCAGAGTTCAAATTTAGAGGCCAGTGCTACAGAAATGTGATTCTGCCTAGAAATCTGAGTAAAATAGTCATAGTTCCCAATAGGGACTCTAAAAATTCACTGGCTATTATGAAAAACTTACAAGCACTAACTGCCTACAAAACAGCTCTCCTGCCAGTAAAGCTAAATCACAATGGAAACAGCACAAACACTCAGAGTCAAAGTAAGTGATAAGAGCAACTGCTATGTTATTCTGCCTTGGAAACTGAATGAAATATCCACAGTTCACAAAGTGGACTTTAAAAGTTACTGCATATGAGGAAAATCTCAGATGTTGTAACTGCCTGCAGAACAGCACTAATGGCAATAATGCTGAATCACAAAAGAATCTGCACAGACAAGCTGCGTTCAAAATGTAGTGAAAAGTGGGCCTCCCCGGTGGCGCAGTGGTTGAGCTCTGGGTTGCGAAGCTGCCTGCAGCCTCTGCAGCGCCGGTTTGATCCCCGGCTGCTCCCCGGCCACCGGAGGGGGGTCCCACATGGCGCGCAGACCTCTCCTGCTGCCCGCTGCTCCCCTCAGCAGTGTACTTCGGTCCTTCTGCCTCCTCTGCTCCCCACTCTGACTCTGGTGAATTCTCTCACCCTCCCGCACTTCTGACTGTACCCAGTGCTTGTATAAATAAATAAATAAATCTTAAAAAAAATGTAGTGAAAAGAGAAACACCTGTGGGATTCTGCCCTAGAAACGGAATGAAATACACACAGTTCCAAATGCATACTCTTGAAAGTCACTGGAGATAAGAAAAAACTTAGGCACTCTAATTCCCTACAGAACGGCAACACTGCCAGTGATGCTGTATCTCAATGGAAACTGCAGTAACACACAGAGTTCAAAGTGGAGTGAAAAGAGCAACTCCTATGTCTTCTGCATTGGAAACTGAGTGAAATACACAGAGTTCACAAAGCGGAATTTAAAATGACTGGGGATGTCGAAATCTCAGGTGCTCTAACTGCCTGCAATACAGCAATAATGGCGGTAATGCTGAATCAACATGGAAACTGCACTAACTTGCAGAGTTCAAAGTGGAGTGAAAAGAGCAACACCTAGTGATTCCGCCCTGGAAACTGAGTGAAATAAACACAGTTCCAATGGGGACTCTTGAAGGTCACTGGATGTGAGGGAAATCCCAAGTGCTGTAACTGCCTGCAAAACGCCACTATGGCCAGTAATGGTGACTCAACATAAAATTGCACTCAACTCACAGTTCAAAGTTCAGTTGCTAGTGCTACAAAATGTGATTCCGCCTAGCAATCTGAGTACACACTCAGAGTTCCCAACTGGGACTCTAAAAATTCACTGGAGATAAGTAATATTTAGGCGCTCTAACTCCCTACAGAACAGCACCACTGCCAGTGATTCCGAAACTCAGTGGAAACTGCAGAAACACACAGAGTTCAAAGTGGAGAAAAAGAGCAACTCCAATGTTCTTCTGCACTGGAAACTGAGTGAAATAAACACAGTTTTTTTTTTATTTTTGTACTAAATTTTATTTTTATATTCCACATAAAATTGCAAACCACTTGTTTTGACCCAACACCTCCCCTCCCCGCCCCCCACCTCCCATAGAGTGTTTCTGGTTCATAGTTGTTGATTTCGATTTTCACTTTCTTATAGTTATTCATTTTCCTGGTCCCTAATTTAAGTTTTCTAGATTCCTGCTATGAGTGAGACCATCCGGTAATTTTCTTTTTCTTTCTGGCTTATTTCGCTGAGCATGATCCCTTCCAGCGCCATCCATGTTGCTGCAAATTGCATGCGTTTATCTTTTTTGAATGCTGAGTAATATCCCATGGTGTATATGTGCCACATCTTCTTGATCCAGTCATCTATTTTTGGACATTTGGGTTGTTTCCAAAGCTTAGCTATTGTAAACAGTGCTGCTATAAACGTAGGGGTGCAGGTGCTGTTTGGAATTGATGTTTCTGTGTCCTTTGGGTAAATACCTAGGAGTGGAATTGCTGGATCATATGGAAGCTCCATCTTTAGCAGGTTGAGGAATCTCCACACAGCTCTCCATAGTGGTTGGACCAGTTTGCACTCCCACCAACAGTGCAGGAGAGTGCTTTTTTCTCCACAACCTCACCAACATTTGTTGTTGCTAGTTTCTTTAATATGTGCCATTCTCACTGGTGTGAGATGGTATCTCATGGTAGTTTTGATTTGCATTTCCCTGATGACAAGTGATGTTGAACATTTTTTCATATGTCTATTGGCCATTTGCATTTCCTCTTCAGAGAAGTTTATTTTTAGCTCTTCTGCCCATTTTTTGACTGGATTATTTTCTTGGTTTTTGTTGAGTCTCATCAGGTCTTTGTAGATTTTTGTGATCAGTCCTTCATCATTAGTGTTGTGTGCAAAAATGTTTTCCCAGTCGGTGGGGTTTCTCTTTGTTTTTGTTATTGTCTCTTTTTTTTTGTTTTTTTTTTTTATCTTAAATTTTATTTTTATATTCCCCCATACAATTGCAAACGCCCCATTCTGACCCCAATCCTTCCCCTCCCGCCCCCCAACCCCCAAAAAGTGTCTCTGGTTCATAGTTTTTTGTTGATTTTGATTTTCACTTTCTTATATTCATTTTCCTGGTCCCTTATTTAAGTTTTCTAGATTCCTGCTATGAGTGAGACCATCCGGTATTTTTCTTTTTCTTTTTGGCTTATTTCGCTGAGCATGATCCCTTCCAGCGCCATCCATGTTGCTGCAAATTGCATGTGTTTATCTTTTTTGAATGCTGAGTAATATTCCATGGTATATATGTACCACATCTTCTTGATCCAGTCATCTACTTTTGGGCATTTGGGTTGTTTCCAAAGCTTAGCTATTGTAAACAGTGCTGCTATAAACATAGGGGTGCAGGTGTTCTTTGGAATTGATGTTTCTGTGTCCTTTGGGTAAATACCTAGGAGTGGAATTGCTGGATCATATGGAAGCTCTATGTTTAGTAGGTCCAGAAATCTCCACACAGCTCTCCATAGTGGTTGGACCAGTTTGCACTCCCACCAACAGTGCAGAAGAGTTCCTTTTTCTCCACATCCTCGCCAACATTTGTTGTTGCTAGTTTTTTTAATATGTGCCATTCTCACTGGTGTGAGATGGTATCTCATGGTAGTTTTGATTTGCATTTCCCTGATTGCAAGTGATGTTGAACATTTTTTCATATGTCTGTTGGCCATTTGCATTTCCTCTTCAGAGAAGTTACTTTTTAGCTCTTCTGCCCATTTTTTGACTGGATTATTTTCTTTGTTGTTGCTGAGTCTCATCAGCTCTTTGCAGATTTTTGTGATCAGTCCTTTATCATTAGTGTTGGGTGCAAAAATGTTCTCCCAGTTGGTGGGGTTTCTCTTTGTTTTTGTTATTGTCTCTTTTGCTGTGCAGAAGCTCTTTAATTTGATGTAGTCCCAGCTGTTTATCTTTGTCTTCACTATCACTGCTTTGGGTGATGTGTCTGTAAAGATGTCTTTGATGTGCAAATCCCGTAGTGTTTCGCCTATATTTCCTTCTATGTATTTTATGGTTTCAGGTCTTATGTCTAGTTCTTTAATCCATTTTGAGTTGATTTTTGTGTATGGTGTGAGGTAGTGGTCAAGCTTCATTCTTTTGCATGTAGCGACCCAGTTTTCCCAGCACCATTTATTGAACAAACTTTCTTTGCTCCAATGCATAGTCTTTGCTCCTTTGTCAAAGATTAGTTGACCATAAATCTGTGGGTTTATTTCTGGATTTTCTATTCGATACCATTGGTCTGTATGTCTGTTCTTGTTCCAATACCATGCAGTTTTGATGATTATGGCTTTGTAGTATAGTTTGAAGTCTGGGAGTTTGATGCCTCCATTTCCTTCTTTTTTTTCAGTAGAGCTATGGCTATTCGGGGTTTTTGGTGATTCCATATGAATTTCATCAATAATTGTTCTATTTCTTTGAAGAATGCCATTGAGATTTTGATTGGAATAGCATTGAATCTGTATATCGCTTTTGGAAGGATGGCCATTTTAATAATGTTTATTCTTCCAATCCATGAGCAGGGGATATCTTTCCATTTCTTTGTGTCTTCTTCTATTTCTTTTAACAGTGTTTTATAGTTTTCTTTGTATAGGTCCTTTACCTCTTTTGTTAGATTTATTCCCAAATATTTGATTTTTATTTGTTTCAATAATAAAAGGGGTGGTTTTTTTTGATTTCTACTTCTTCAGATTTATTGTTTGTGTATAGGAAGGCTACTGAATTTTGCGTGTTGATTTTGTATCCTGCCACTTTACTGAACTGACTGATGAGTTGAATTAGTTTTTCTGTGGAGATTTTGGGGTTCTCTATGTATATTATCATATCATCTGCAAATAGTGATAGTTTGACTTATTCTTTTCCTATTTGGATTCCTTGGATGTCTTTCTCTTGTCTTATTGCCCTGGCTAGGACTTCCAGTATTATATTGAAAAGCAGTGGTGAGAGTGGACATCCTTGTCTTGTTCCAGATCTTAATGGAATTGCTTTCAGCTTTTCACCATTGAGAATGATACTGGCTGTTGGCTTGTCATAGATGGCCTTTATGATGTTGAGGTATGTTCCTTGTATCCCAAGAATTTCAAGGGCTTTTATCATGAATGGGTGTTGCACTTTGTCGAAAGCTTTCTCAGCATCTATTGATATTATCATATGGTTTTATATTTCTTTTTGTTGATGTGTTGGATAACGTTGATTGATTTTCGGATGTTAAACCATCCTTATGCCCCTGGAATGAATCCAACTTGGTCGTGGTGAATTATCTTATGGATACATTGTTGTATTCTGATAGCTAAAATTTTATTGAGGATTTTTGCATCAGTGTTCATTAGGGAGATTGGCCTATAGATTTCCTTTTTTGTGTTGTCCTTATTCGGTTTTGATATTAGTGTAATATTGGCTTCATAGAACGTGTTTGGTATTGTCCCTTCCTTCTCAATTTTTTGGAAGAGTTTGTGAAGGATAGGCACTAATTCGTCTCTGAATGTTTGGTAGAATTCATTTGTAAATCCATCAGGTCCTGGGCTTTTGTTTTTGGGGAGGTTTTTAATTACAATTTCAATTTCGCTGCTTGTAATTGGTCTGTTTAGGTGTTCTATTTCTTCTTTATCTAGCTTTGGGTGATTGTAGAGTTGTAGGAATTTGTCCATCTCCTCTAGATTGTTGAACTTGTTTCCATATAACTGTTCATAGTAGTTACTGATTATTCTTTTGATTTCTGCTGTGTCCGTTGTGATTTCTCCTCTTTCATTTATGATCCTGTGTATTTGTGCTTTCTCCCTTTTTTCCTTTGTGAGCCTGGCTAGGGGTTTGTCTATTTTATTGATTTTTTCAAAGAACCAGCTCTTGGTTTCATTGATCTTTTGGATTGTTTTTTAGTTTCAATTTCATTTATTTCTGCTTTGGTTTTTATTATTTCTTTTCTTCTACTGGATTTGGGGTTTTTTTGTTGTTCTTTTTCTAGATCTTTGAGCTTCGAGATTAGGTTGTTTCTTTGAGTTCTTTCTTGTTTTTTGATGTGAGCTTCTATTGCTATATATTTTCCTCTTATTACTGCTTTTGCTGCATCCATACATTTAGGATATTGGTGTCCTCCTTGTCATTCAATTCAAAGAATTTTTTAATTTCTTCTTTGATCTCCTCGTTAGTCCAGTGGTCTTCCAGTAGTGTGGCTTTTAATCTCCATGAGGTAGGATAGTTCCTTGCCTTCTTTTTATGATTTATTTCTAGTTTGATGCCTTCGTGGTCAGAAAAGATGGTTGGTATGATTTCAATCTTGGTGTATCTGTTGATGTTTGTCTTGTGCCCCAGTATGTGATCGATCCTGGAGAATGATCCGTGTGCGCTTGAGAAAAATGTGTACTCCGTTTTTTTGGGGTTTAGTGTTCTATAGATGTCTGTTAAGCCCAAATGCTCTAGGTCCTTATTTAGAGCTTTAGTTTCTTTACTTATTTTTTGTCTTGTTGATCTATCCATTGTTGATAGTGGTGTGTTGAAGTCTCCCACTACGTATGTGTTTTCTCTGATGTCTGTTTTCAGAGAGGAAACAGTTGTCTGATATATTTTGGTGCTCTTTCGTTTGGTGAGTATATGTTAATGAGTGTTATTTCTTCTTGAAGTATTGTCCCCTTAATCATAATGTAGTGACCATTGGGGTCTCTTTTTATTTTTTGAGTTTGAAGTCTGTTTTATCTGATATAAGTATAGCTGTTCCTGCTTTCTTTTTTGGCCCATTTGCTTGTAGGATTGTATTCCATCCTTTGACTTTGAGCCTATTTTTATCTTTTGTAGCTAAATGTGTTTCCTGGAGACAGCAAAAGGTTGGGTTTTGTTTCTTAATCCAGGCTGCAACTCTGTGTCTTTTTATTGAAGAGTTTAGTCCATTTACATTTAGAGTTAATATTGATATGTTAGCATCTGTATTTGCCATTATGTTTGTCTTTCCTTTGATTTTATTTATTCTTTTAATAACTTTTTTTTTTTGGTCTTCTTTCGTTGTTATTCGTCCCTCTGAGGTTCTGGCTTTAGGATTCCTTGTAGTATTTTTTGGAGTGGGGGTTATTCGTAATGAAATTCCGGAGTTTCTCTTTGTCTGGGAAGGTCCATATTCTTTCTTCATGGAGGAAAGAGAGCTTTGCGGGATAGAGTATTCTTGGTTGGCATCTGTTTTCTTGGAGTCTGTTGACTATGTCCCTCCACTCTCTCCTTGCCCGTAGTGTTTCTTCAGAGAAGTCTGATGTCAGCCTGATTGGTTTTCCTTTGAATGTTATCTGTTTCTTCCCTCTTGTCAGCTTCATTATTTTTTCCTTGTCCTGGATTCTGGGAGCTTTACTATTATGTGTCTTGCTGTGTTTTTCCTTTCGTCGTGGAAGTTTGGTGTTCTTCTTGCTTCTTGTATATCAATTTTCAGCTCCTTCTTCGCATTTGGGAAGTTCTCTTCAATTATCTCCTGGAATATTTTCTCTGTTCCTACATCTCTCTCCTCTCCTTCTGGAATTCCTATAACTCTTATATTTCCTTTCCTCATGGAGTCAGATAGTTCTCGAAGTCTTTCTTCATTCTTTTTCCTTCGTACTTCTCTTTCCTTTTCTGTTTTGGTTCTTTTTATTTCTGTGTCTTCAAGAGAACTTATTCGTTCTTCCATTTCATCTATTCTGCTTTCCTTGCTTTTCCCAGAGTTCTTTAGTTCCTCCATTAATTCTTTGATCTCCTGCATTTCTTTTACTTCCCTCTTTAGGGACTCAATTTCATTCTTCTGACCATTGTTTTCCCTCTTTAGGGACTCAATTTCCTTCTTCTGATCTATCACTTTTTTAATCATGGCAATTTTAAATTCTCTTTCTGGAAGGCTCAGAAGTTCTTCCAAGTTGCTGTCGTTGCAATCTGGGGAGTGGTTTTCTTTTTGTGGTGTGCTTCTTTCCTGAGGAGTTGTTAGGTTGCGTGTGGTTCTTCTACTCCCTACTGTCTGTTTTCTAATTTGTCGTATGCGTTGGGACACTGTGATGCTCGGACTGACTGGCATCTTGGGTGAACTTCTCTGCTCCCCTCTGGCTCTTCCAGGAGCCATCTCTGCCTTCTGGGGGAGCTTTCTGCTGGTTTTAGGCAGTTTTTACTGAAGAGATGTCCCTGTTCTCAAATGGCGAAGCGGGATGCAGTCCCTGCGCCTCCGGTTTCAGGCACACTCTCTGCGCCCCCGGTCTGCCCCGGACGTGGGTGCCTGCTCCCTCTGTGGGCTCAGACTGCTGGTCGGAAGGGGCCTGGCGTGGAATAACTTCCCGGCTGGCCACTGCAGAAGCCTTCTGCCCTTTTCAAGCAGTCTTAAGAAATTTCCTGTTCTATGGGGTGTTAGTGACTTTTTTTTTCCTGGTCACTAGGTGGCGCCAGAGATCTCTCCTATTGTCCTTGGGGGCTGTTTTTCGTCCCCCCCACCCCGTGGGACAGGGAACAGAGCGGGAATGGTAGGGTACACCTCAACAGCTTTGGGGTGCTGTGTCTGCCTTGTGCCCCACCGTCGTGGAGAACCCACGCCCCGAATTTTCGTGCCCCGGGTCTCAGTTCAAAGCCCTCAGTTCCAGGACGCGGGCTGTAGCCCAGTTCAGTGGCGCGGGAATGGCGCCTTTTGCACTGCTCCCGTGCCTGGGCGCCTGGTTCCTGCTCACTCAGGGAAGGACCTTCACCTCAGTGAGGACCTCCTCGCGTCTCCCCGCAAGCCTAGGTCGTCTCCCCGCAAGCCTAGGTCGCAGGCGCGGGGACCTGGGCAGCCGCGATCCCGGTCTGCACTTGCTTTTCAAGCGCGCCAAGCGCGCCGCGTTTCCGCACAGGCTTACCGGCAGCCCGGGCTGTGTGCGCGTCTCCTGGGGTCTTTGTTCTTCTCTAATGGTGCCCGGAGCCGTTCCCACGGCGAATCCTGCAGGGTTCGCCTCAGCTCCCGTTCATGGGGTGTGGTGGCTGCAATAGTTCCTTTCCACTCACGGTCCCGCTTGCTGCGTCCTTTGTTCTTGTTGGTTGTTTTGGTTTGTTGTTTTTCTCCCTCTCTGCCGGTCGGAGAGTGCCGCCTCTGTCTGTTATTGTCTCTTTTGCTGTGCAGAAGCTCTTTAATTTGATGTAGTTCCAGCTGTTGATCTTAGCCTTCACTATCACTGCTTTGGGTGATGTCTGTAAAGATGTCTTTGATGTGCATATCACGTAGTGTTTGGCCTATTTTTCCGACTATGTATTTTATGATTTCTGGTCTTATGTCTAGTTCTATAATGCATTTTGAGTTGGTTTTTGTGTATGGTGTGAGGTAGTAGTCAAGCTTCATTCTTTTGCATGTAGCGACCCAGTTTGTTCCCAGCATTGAACAAACTTTCTTTGTTCCAATGCATATTCTTTGCTCCATTGTCAAAGATTAGTTGACCATAAATCTGTGGGTTTATTTCTGGATTTTCTGTTTGATTCCTTTGGTCTGTGTGTCCGGTCTTGTTCCAATACCATGCAGTTTTGATGATTATGACTTTGTAGTATAGTTTGAAGTCTGGGAGTGTGATGCCTCCATTCCCTTTTTTTTTTCAGGAGAGATTTGGCTATTCGGGGTTTTTGGTGATTCCATATGAATTTCATCTATAATTGTTCTATTTCTTTGAAGAATGGCATTGTAATTTGTATTGGAATAGCATTGAATCTGTATATTGCTTTTGGTAGGATGGCCATTTTAATAATGTTTTTTCTTCCAATCCAGGAACATGGGATGTCTTTCCATTTCTTTGTGTCTTCTATTTCTTTCAACAGTGATTAAAGTTTTCTTTGTATAGGTCCTTTACCTCTTTTGTTAGATTTATCCCAAGTATTTGATTTTTTTTGTTTCAATAATAAAAGGGATTTTTTTTATTTCTTCTTCTTTAGATTTATTGTTTGTGTATAGGAAGGCTACTGACTTTTGCGTGTTGATTTTGTATCCTGCCACTTTACTGAACTGATTGATGAGCTGAATTAGTTTTTCTGTGGAGTTTTTGGGGTTCTCTATGTATATTATCATATCATCTGCAAATAGTGATAGTTTGACTTCTTTTCCTATTTGAATTCCTTGTATGTCTTTCTCTTGTCTTATTGCTCTGGCCAGGACTTCCAGTATCATATTGAAAAAAGCAGTGGTGAGAGTGGACATCCTTGTCTTATCCCAGATCTTAATGGAAATGCTTTCAGCTTTTCACCATTGAGAATGAGACTGGCTCTTGTCTTGTCATATTTGGCCTTTATGATGTTGAGGTATGTTCCTTGTATCCTAAGAATTTCAAGGCCTTTTATCATGAATGGGTGTTGCACTTTGTCAAAAACTTTCTCGGCATCTATTGATATTATCATATGGTTTTTATATTTCTTTTTGTTGATGTGTTGGATAATGTTGATTGATTTTTGGATGTTGAACCATCCTTGTGTCCCTGGCATGAATCCTACTTGGTCGTGGTGAATTATCTTATGGATACATTGTTGGATCCTGATATCTATTGAGGATTTTTGACTCAGTGTTCATTAGCGAGATCGGCCTGTAGTTTTCTTTTTTGTGTTTTGTCCTTGCTCAGTTTTGGTATTAGTGTAATGTTGGTTTCATAGAACAGGTTTGGTATTATCCCTTCCTTCTCAATTTTTTGGAAGAGTTTGTGAAGGATGTGCACTAATTTATCTCTGAATGTTTGGTAGAATTCAATTGCAAATCCATCAGGTCCTGGGCTTTTGTGTTTGGGAAGGTTTTTGATTTCCATTTCAATTTCGCTGCTTGTATTTCATTTGTTTAGGTGTTCTATTTCTTCTTTATCTAGCTTTGGGTGATAGTAGAGTTGTGGGAATTTGTCCATCTCCTCTAGATTGTTGAACTTGTTTCCATATAACTGTTCATAGACTCTGCCTGCGCACAGGTGCACTTCCTGGGGCCGTCGCTAGGGGGCGCTGGTGAGGGCGATTCACGGATCCTCTGCCCCCTCGGGGCTAGGGGGATCTCTGCACCCATGGGGGTACGGAGCTTTCCTCCCCCATGGGGGAACGGGGCTCTCTTCCCCTCTAGAGTAGCACAAATCTTCCTCCCGGTGCACACCTGCTACCTCCTCTCCCACTCAGAGCCCCAGCGACGGGCCCTGCGCCTGCAGAAGCCCTAGACGGAGGGCTGGGGTCCCTGTCAACGGAGGGCACACCCTATAAGCCAGGGAAAAGCGGCTACCGCGGCTTCTTCCAAAACTGCAGGAAGACAGGCCGGCGTGGAAAGCCCCGGGCAAGCCAGCACCACTCAAAGGGGAAGAGTCCTCACCTGGCCCAGCAGTGCAGATGAGCCTCAGGCTCCGCCCCTGGCCAGAGCCTGTCCCCGCCCACCCGACTCTGCCTGTGCACAGGTGCACTTCCTAGGACCGCCGCTAGGGGGCGCTTTTGAGTGGGTTTCGGGGACCTTCGGCACCCTCGGGGCTAGGGGGATCTCTGCACCCTTGGGGGTATGGAAATTTCCTCCCCCATGGGTGAACGGGGCTCTCCTCCCCTCCGGGGAAGCCCAAATATTCCTCCCGGGGCACACCTGCACACTCCTCTCCCACTCAGATCCCCACCGGCGAGCCCTGCGCCCGCAGACTCCCTAGACGGAGGGCCGGGGTCCCTGTCAGGGGAGGGCACCCCCTGTAAGCCAAGGACAAGCGGGGACTGCGGCCATTTCCAAAACTGCAGGCAGACAGGTCGGCGCGGAAAGCCCAGAGCAAGCCAGCAACACTCAAACGGGAAGGGTCCTTCACTGGCCCAGCAGCGCTGATGAGCTGAGGCCCGCCCCTTAATGAGACTGACCCCGCCCACCCGACTCTGACTGCGCACAGGAGCACTTCCTAGGGCCGTCGCTAGGGGCGCAGGTGAGGGTGGTCCGTGGACCCTCTGCCCCCTCGGTATTGGGACCTCTGCACCATGGGATACGGAACACTTTCTCCCCCATGGGTGAACGGGGCTCTCTTCCACTCGGGGAATCGATATATATCTACCGGGGCACACCTGCACTCCTCTCACACTCAGAGCGCCAGCGGTGGGCCCTGCACCCGCAGACGCCCTAGACAGAGGGCCGGGGTCCCTGTCAGAGTAGGGCACCCCATGTAAGCCAGGGACAAGCAGCGGCCGCGACCTCTTCCAAAACTGCAGACAGACAGGCCGGCGCGGAAAGCCCCGGGCAAGCCAGCACCACTCAAAGGGAAGAGTCCTCAACTGGCCCAGCAGGGCTGATGAGCCTGAGGCTCCGCACCTGGCCGAAGCCTGACCCGCCCACCCGACTCTGCCTGCGCAGAGGTGCACTTCCTGGGGCCGTCGCTTGGGGGCGCTGGCGAGGGGTTTCACGGACGCTCTGCCCCTCGGGGCTAGGGGGTCCTCTGCACCCATGGGGGTACGGAACTTTCCTCCCCCATGGGGGAACGGGGCTCTCTTACCCTCGGGGGAAACACAAATCTTCCTCCCGGGGCACACCGGCACACTCCTCTCCCACTCAAAACCCCAGCGGCGGGTC
>NW_023601962.1:2151410-2172381 GCF_014898055.3 Talpa occidentalis
GTCCACATTGAGAACTGTATGTTTTTCTCTCAGTTCCAGGGCGGAATCACACCGGTGTTGTTCTTTTCACTAAACTTGTAAATCTGCTTGTCTGTGCAGTTTCTTTGTGATTCAGAATTATCGTCATTTGTGAACTGTGTGCATTTCACTCAATTTACAAGGTAGAATAACATAGTAGTTTCTCTTGTCACTTACTCTGAGCTCTGAGTGTTAGTGGAGTTCCACTGAAATTCAGCTTTACTGTCAGTAGTGCTGTTTTTGTAGGCAGTTAGAGCACGTACCTTTTGCCTTATATCCAGTGAATTTCTGAGTCCCAACTGGGGACTATTTTACACATATTCCAAGGCGGAATCACATTTTAGTAGCACTGGTCACTAAACTCTGAACTGTGAGTGTTAGTGAGTTCCGTTGATTCTGCTTACCGGCTGTGAGCATTTTGCAGGCAGTTACAGCACATGGGATTGTCCTCATATCCAATGACTTTAAAGAGTCCTCTTTGGGAACTGTGTGTATTTCACTCACTTTCCAGGGGGGAATCACACAGGTGCTGCTCTTTTCACTACACTTTGATCTCTGCTTGGATTTGCAGTTTCCTTTGTGATTCAGCATTATCGTCATTAATGCTGTTTCGCAGACAGTTTCAGCACCTGAATTTTTCACCATATTCAGTAACTTTTAGAGTCAGCTGTGTGAACTGTGGTATTTCACTCAGTTTCCAAGGCAGCATAACATAGAAGGTGCTATTGTCACTTACTTTGAACTCTTAGTGTTAGTGCAGTTTCCATTGAGATTTAGCTTTACTGGCAGTAGTGCTGTTTTGTATGCAGTTAAAGCTCTATGATTTTCCTTATATCCAGTGAATATTCAGAGTTAATTGGGAACTATATCTATTTTACTCAGTTTTGCAAGCAGAATCACATTTTAGTAGCAATAGTTTCTGAACTTGGAACTGTGATTGTTACTCCAGATTCCGTGGAGACATCCTTACAGAAAGTAGTGCTGTTTTGCAGGCAGTACAGCACTTGGGGTTTTCCTCATATCCAGTGACTTTCAGAGTCTGAATAGGAACTGTGTGTATTCACTCAGTTCCCAGGGGGGTATCACAGAGGTGTTGCTCTTTTTGCTACACTTTCAACTCTGCTTGTCTCTGCAGTTTCCATTGTGATTCAGCATTTCCGTCATTAATACTGTTGTGCAGGCAGTACAAGCACTTAGTTTTTCATCACATCCAGTAAATATTTTGAGTCCGATTTTGTGAACTGTGTGATTTCACTCAGTTTCCAAGGCAAAATAACATAAAAGGTGCTATTGTCACTTACTTTGAACTCTGAGTGTTTTGAAGTTTCCATTGAAATTCAGCTTTACTGGCTGTAGTACCATTGTGTAGGGAGTCAGAGCTCCTATGATTTTCATTATATCCAGTGAATTTTCAAGTCCCCATTGGGAATTATGTCTATTTTACTCAGTTTTCCAGGTGGAATCACATTGTACTAGCACTAGTTTCTAAACTTTGAGCTGTGATTGCACAGTTTTTTTGCGGAGAGTCAGCTTTACTGGCTGTAAAGAGAGTTTGCAAGCAGATACAGCACTCGGGATTTTCCTCATATCCAGTCACTTTCAAGAGTCCGCTTTCAAACTGTGTGTACTTCATTCAGTTTCCAAGGCCGAATCTCACAGGCTTTGCTATTCTCACTACACTAACAACTCTGATCATCTGTGCAGTTTCCATTATGATTCAGCATTTCCACCATTATTGCTGTTTTGCAGACAGTTACAGCACCTGAGTTTTTCATAGTTTCCAGTAACTTTTCGAGTCCACTTTGTGAACTGTGTGTATTTCACTCTGTTTCCAATGCAGAATAGCATAAATGGTGCTATCGTCACTTACTTTGAACTCTGAGTGTCAGTGCAGTTTCCATTGAGATTCAGCTTTACTGGCACTCAGTTTCCAGGACGGAATCACTAGGTGTTGCTCTTTCACTCCACTTTGAACTCTGCTAGTTAGTGCAGTTTCCATGGTGATTCAGCATTACCGCCATTAGTGCTGTTTTGCAGGCAGTTAGAGCACCTGAGATTTTCGACATCCCCAGTCATTTTAAATTCCGCTTTGTGAACTGTGTGTATTTCACTCAATTTCCAGTTCAGAAGAACATATGAGTTGCTCTTTTCACTCCACTTTGAACTCTGTGTGTTACTGCAGTTTCCACTGAGATTCAGCATCACTGGCAGTAGTGCCAATCTGTAGGGAGTTTGAGCACCTACGTTTTTTCTTATCTCCAGTGAATTTTCAGAGTCCCAATTGGGAACTATGAGTATTTTACTCAGATTGCAAGGCGGAATCACATTTTATAACACTTGTCATGAAACTTTGAACTGTGAATCTGAGTGCAGTTTCCATGTTGCGTCACCATTACCAGATATAAGTAAAATCATAAGACCTCTAAGTGCCTACACAACAGCACTACTGCCAGGAAAGCTGAATCTCAATGGAAAGTTCACAAGCACTCAGAGTTCAAAGTCAGTGACAATAGCACCTTATATATTATTCTGCCTGGGAAACTGACTCTAAAAGTTACTAGATATGATGAAAACTCAGGTGCTCTTACAGCCTGGGAAACAGCATTAATTGCAGATACACTGAATCACAACGGAAACTGCACAGACAAGCAGAGTTCAAAGAGCAGTGAAAAAAGCAACACCTGTGTGATTCCTTCCTGGAAATTGAATGAAATACACATAGTTCCCAAAGAGGACTCTTGAGTGTCACTTGATATGAGGAAAATCCCAATTGCTGTAAATGCATGCAAAACAGCACTACTGTCGGTAAGGCTGAGTCTCTACGGAAAATTCATAGGAGCTCTAAGTGCCTACACAACAGCACTACTGCTAGTAAAGCTGAATCTCAATGGAAGTTTTACAAACACTCAGAGTTCGAAGTCAGTGACAATAGCACCTTATATGTTATTCTGCCTTGAAAACAGAGTGAAATACACACAGTTCACAAAGCAGACTTTAAAAGTTACTGCATATGATGAAAAGCTCAGGAGCTGTAACTGCCTGGAAAATTGCATAAATGGCAGAAATGATGAATCACTAAGGAAACTGCACAGACAAGCAGAGTTCAAAGTGTAGCGAAAAGAGCAACATCTGTATGATTTGGCCCTGTCTCTGAAATTGTATATTCCAGTGATTCTATTCCATTAACAGCACCTGCCACTGCACATACATTGTAATTGTTTTTTTTGTTGTTGTTGTTGTTTGGTAATTTGCCTTCAATCTTTAGAAAACTGTATTTTAGGGTTCCTGCACATGGTATCATATACTTTTGTTTGCTGCATGACTATGGTGACGTCACACATCTGCAAACAGGCGTTTATCTGACGTCACGTGGATGGCATGTGGATGGCAAGTGGATGGCAAGTGGATGGCACGTGGACGGGATGTGGTTGTCAGGGTGACGACGGCAAGTGGAAGGCAAGTGGATGACAGGTGGATGGCAGGTGGACAGCAGGTGGACGGCAGGTGGCTAGAATGCTGAATCACAAAAGAATCTGTACAGACAAGCAGAGTTCAAAGTGGAGTGAAAAGAGCAACACCTGAGTGATTACTCCCTAGAAACTGAGTGAAATACACACAGTTCCCAAAGAGGACTCTTGAACATCACTGAATATGAGGAAAATCCAAAGTGCTGTAACTGCCTGCAAAACGTCTCTACAGCTGGAAAGGCAGACTCTCCACGGAACGGCATTAACACTCACAGTTCAGAGTTTAGTGACAAGTGCTACTAAACTGTGATTCCGCCTTCGAAATTGAGTAAAATAGTTCCCAATTGGTACTTTGAAGATATACTGGATATAAGGGAAAATATAGGTACTCTAACTGCCTACAAAGCAGCACTACTGCCAGTAAAGCTGAATCTCAATGGAAACTGCACTAACACTCAGAGTTCAAAGTAAGTGACGATAGCACCTTTCATGTTATTCTGCATTAGAATCTGAGTGAAAAACACACAGTTCACAAAGCTGACTCTAAAAGTTACTGCATATGATGAAAAACTCAGGTGCTGTTACTACCTGCGAAACAGCATTAATGGCAGAAATGCTGAATCACAATGGAAACTGGACAGAAAAGCAGAGTTGAAAGTGTATCAAAAAGGTCAAATCCTGTGTGATTCGGCCCTGGAAACTGAGTGAAATGCACACAGTTCCTATTTCCGAGTCTGGAAAGCCACTGGATGAGGAAAATCCCAAGTGCTGTAACTGCCTGCAAAACAGCACTACTGTCTGTAAGGCTGACTCTACACGGAAACTGCACTAACATTCAGAGTTCAAATTTAGAGACCAGTGCTACAGAAATGTGATTCCGCCTAGAAAACTGAGTAAAATAGTCCTAGTTCCCAATAGGGACTCTAAAAATTCACTGGCTATTATGAAAAACTTAGAAGCACTAACTGCATACAAAACAGCACTCCTGCCAGTAAAGCTAAATCACAATGGAAACAGCACAAACACTCAGAGTCAAAGTAAGTGACAAGAGCAACTGCTATGTTATTCTGCCTTGGAAACTGAATGAAATATCCACAGTTCACAAAGCGGACTTTAAAAGTTACTGCATATGAGGAAAATCTCAGATGTTGTAACTGCCTGCAGAACAGCACTAATGGCAATAATGCTGAATCACAAAAGAATCTGCACAGACAAGCTGCATTCAAAATGTAGTGAAAAGAGCAACACCTGTGGGATTCCGCCCTAGAAACGGAATGGAATACACACAGTTCCAAATTCATACTCTTGAAAGTCACAGGAGATAAGAAAAAACTTAGGCACTCTAACTCCCTACAGAACGGCAACACTGCCAGTGATGCTGAATCTCAATGGAAACTGCAGTAACACACAGAGTTCAAAGTGGAGTGAAAAGAGCAACTCCTATGTCTTCTGCATTGGAAACTGAGTGAAATACACAGAGTTCACAAAGTGGAATTTAAAATGACTGGGGATGTTGAAATCTCAGGTGCTCTAACTGCCTGCAATACAGCAATAATGGCGGTAATGCTGAATCACCATGGAAACTGCACTAACTTGCAGAGTTCAAAGTGGAGTGAAAAGAGCAACACCTAGTGTTTCCGCCCTGGAAACTGAGTGAAATAAACACAGTTCCAATGGGGACTCTTGAAGGTCACTGGATGTGAGGGAAATCCCAAGTGCTGTA
The DNA here is from genome assembly GCF_014898055.3 of Talpa occidentalis. Lineage (NCBI taxonomy): Eukaryota > Metazoa > Chordata > Mammalia > Eulipotyphla > Talpidae > Talpa > Talpa occidentalis. Next base: position 2,156,619 of record NW_023601962.1, read on the forward strand.
ACTGCCTGCAAAACGCCACTATGGCCGGTAATGGTGACTCAACATAAAATTGCACTCAACTCACAGTTCAAAGTTCAGTTGCTAGTGCTACAAAATGTGATTCCGCCTAGAAATCTGAGTACACACTCAGAGTTCCCAACTGGGACTCTAAAAATTCACTGGAGATAAGTAATATTTAGGCGCTCTAACTCCCTACAGAACAGCACCACTGCCAGTGATTCCGAAACTCAGTGGAAACTGCAGAAATACACAGAGTTCAAAGTGGAGAAAAAGAGCAACTCCATGTTCTTCTGCACTGGAAACTGAGTGAAATAAACAGTTTTTTATTTTTTATACTAAATTTTATTTTTATATTCCACATACAATTGCAAACCACTTCTTTTGACCCAACCACTCCCCTCCCCGCCCCCCACCTCCCATAGAGTGTTTCTGGTTCATAGTTGTTGATTTCGATTTTCACTTTCTTATAGTTATTCATTTTCCTGGTCCCTAATTTAAGTTTTCTAGATTCCTGCTATGAGTGAGACCATCTGGTAATTTACTTTTTCTTTCTGGCTTATTTCGCTGAGCATGATCCCTTCCAGCGCCATCCATGTTGCTGCAAATTGCATGCGTTTATCTTTTTTGAATGCTGAGTAATATTCCATGGTGTATATGTGCCACATCTTCTTGATCCAGTCATCTGTTTTTGGGTATTTGGGTTGTTTCCAAAGCTTAGCTATTGTAAACAGTGCTGCTATAAACGTAGGGGTGCAGGTGGTCTTTGGAATTGATGTTTCTGTGTCCTTTGGGTAAATACCTAGGAGTGGAATTGCTGGATCATATGGAAGCTCCATCTTTAGCAGGTTGAGGAATCTCCACACAGCTCTCCATAGTGGTTGGACCAGTTTGCACTCCCACCAACAGTGCAGGAGAGTGCTTTTTTCTCCACAACCTCACCAACATTTGTTGTTGCTAGTTTTTTTAATGTGTGCCATTCTCACTGCTGTGAGATGGTATCTCATGGTAGTTTTGATTTGCATTTCCCTGATGACAAGTGATGTTGAACATTTTTTCATATGCCTGTTGGCCATTTGCATTTCCTCTTCAGAGAAGTTTCTTTTTTGCTCTACTGCCCATTTTTTGACTGGATTATTTTCTTTGTTTTTGTTGAGTCTCATCAGGTCTTTGTAGATTTTTGTGATCAGTCCTTCATCATTAGTGTTGTGTGCAAAATGTTTTCCCAGTCGGTGGGGTTTCTCTTTGTTTTTGTTATTGTCTCTTTTGCTGTGCAGAAGCTCTTTAATTTGATGTAGTTCCAGCTGTTGATCTTAGCCTTCACTATCACTGCTTTGGGTGATGTCTGTAAAGATGTCTTTGATGTGCATATCACGTAGTGTTTGACCTATATTTCCGACTATGTATTTTATGATTTCTGGTCTTATGTCTAGTTCTATAATACATTTTGAGTTGGTTTTTGTATATGGTGTGAGGTAGTAGTCAAGCTTCATTCTTTTGCATGTAGCGACCCAGTTTGTTCCCAGCATTGAACAAACTTTCTTTGTTCCAATGCATATTCTTTGCTCCTTTGTCAAAGATTAGTTGACCATAAATCTGTGGGTTTATTTCTGGATTTTCTGTTTGATTCCTTTGGTCTGTGTGTCCGGTCTTGTTCCAATACCATGCAGTTTTGATGATTATGACTTTGTAGTACAGTTTGAAGTCTGGGAGTGTGATGCCTCCATTCCCCCCTTTTTTTTTTTCAGGAGAGATTTGGCTATTCGGGGTTTTTGGTGATTCCATATGAATTTCATCAATATTTGTTCTATTTCTTTGAAGAATGACATTGAAATTTGTATTGGAATAGCATTGAATCTGTATATTGCTTTTGGTAGGATGGCCATTTTAATAATGTTTTTTATTCCAATCCAGGAACATGGGATGTCTTTCCATTTCTTTGTGTCTTCTATTTCTTTCAACAGTGTTTAAAGTTTTCTTTGTATAGGTCTCTTTTGTTAGATTTATCCCAAGTATTTGATTTTTTTTTTTTCGATAATAAAAGGGATTTTTTTTTATTTCTTCTTCTTTAGATTTATTGTTTGTGTATAGGAAGGCTACTGACTTTTGCGTGTTGATTTTGTATCCTGCAACTTTACTGAACTGATTGATGAGTTGAATTAGTTTTTCTGTGGAGTTTTTGGGGTTCTCTATGTATATTATCATATCATCTGCAAATAGTGATAGTTTGACTTCTTTTCCTATTTGAATTCCTTGTATGTCTTTCTCTTGTCTTATTGCTCTGGCCAGGACTTCCAGTATTATATTGAAAAAAGCAGTGTTGAGAGTGGAATCCTTGTCTTATCCCAGATCTTAATGGAAATGCTTTCAGCTTTTCACCATTGAGAATGAGACTGGCTTTTGGCTTGTCATATTTGGCCTTTATGATGTTGAGGTATGTTCCTTGTATCCCAAGAATTTCAAGGGCTTTTTTCATGAATGGGTGTTGCACTTTGTCGAAAGCTTTCTCAGCATCTATTGATATTATCATATGGTTTTTATATTTCTTTTTGTTGATGTGTTGGATAACGTTGATTGATTTTCGGATGTTGAACCATCCTTGTGTCCCTGGAATGAATCCTACTTGGTCGTGGTGAATTATCTTATGGATACATTGTTGGATTCTGATAGCTAAAATTTTATTGACGATTTTTGCATCAGTGTTCATAAGCGAGATTGGCCTGTAGTTTTCTTTTTTTGTGTGTTGTCCTTGTTTGGTTTTGGTATTAGTGTAATGTTGACTTCATGGAACTTGTTTGGTATTATCCCTTCTTTCTCAATTTTTTGGAAGAGTTTGTGAAGTATAGGCACTAATTCGTCTCTGAATGTTTGGTAGAAATCATTTGTAAATCCATCAGGTCCTGGACTTATGTTTTTGGGGAGGTTTTTGATTACCATTTCAATTTCGCTGCTAGTAATTGGTCTGTTTAGGTGTTCTATTTGTTCTTTATCTAGCCTTGGGTGATTGAAGAGTTGTAGAAATTTGTCCATCTCCTCTAGATTTTTGAACTTGTTTCCATATAACTGATTATTCCATATTACTGATTATTCTTTTGATTTCTCCTGTGTCCGTTGTGATTTCTCCTCTTTCATTTGTGATCCTGTTTATTTGTGCTTTCTCCCTTTTTTCCTTTGTGAGCCTGGCTAGGGCTTTGTCTATTTTCTTATTATTTTTTTTTTGAAGAACCAGCTCTTGGTTTCATTGATCTTTTGGATTGTTTTTTTAGTTTTGATTTCATTTATTTCTGCTTTGTTTTTTATATTTCTTTTCTTCTACTGGTTTTGGGTTTTGTTGTTGTTGTTTTTCTTTTTCCAGATCTTTGAGCTTCGAGATTAGATTTTTTCTTTAGTTATTTCTTGTTTCTTGATGTGAGCCTCTATTGCTATATATATTCCTCTTATTACTGCTTTTGCTGCATTCCATACATTTAGGAAATTGGTGTCCTCCTTGTCATTCAATTCAAAGAATTTTTTAATTTCTTCTTTGATCTCCTCATTAGTCCAGTGGTCTTCCAGTAGTGTGGTTTTCAATGTCCATGAGGTAAGAAAGTACCTTGCCTTCTTTTTATGGTTTATTTCTAGTTTGATGCCTTCATGGTCAGAAAAGATGATGGTATGATTTCAATCTGAGTGAATCTGCTGTGTCCCAGTATGTGATCAATCCTGGAGAATGATCCATGTGAGCTTGAGAAAAATGTGTACTCAGTTTCTTTGGGTTTAGTGTTCTATAGATGTCTCGATCCAAGATCTCTAGATCCAAGCTGTCTAGATCCTTATTTAGAGCTTTAGTGTCTTTACTTATTTTTTGTCTTGTTGATCTATCCATTGTTGATAGTGGTGTGTTGAAGTCTCCCACTACATATGTGTACAAAACGGACTTTAAAAGTTACTGGCGAGGACAAAAATCTCAGGTGCTCTAACTGCCTGCAAAACAGCACTAATGGCGATAATGCTGAATCACCATGGAAACTGCACTATCTAGCAGAGTTCAAAGTGGAGTGAAAAGAGCAACACCTAGTGAGTCCGCCCTGGAAACTGAGTGAAATAAAGACAGTTCCCAATGGGGACTTTTGAATGTCACTGGGTGTGAGGGAAATCCCAAGTGCTGTACCTGCCTGCAAAACGCCACTATGGCCAGTAATGGTGAGTCAACATGGAAACAACACTCAGACTCACAGTTCAGAGTTGAATGGCAAGTGATACAAAATGTGATTCCGCTCTGCAATCTGAGTAAAATTCTCAAAGTTCCCAATTGGGACTCTGAAAAGTCACTGGAGATAGGAAAAAATGTATGCGCTAAAACTCCCTAAGACCTGCACTACTGCCAGTAATGCTGAATCTCAAAGGAAACTGCAGTAACACACAGAGTTCAAAGTGGAGTGAAAAGAGGAACTCCTATGTCCTTCTGCACTGGAAACTGAGTGAAATAAACACAATTCCCAATGCGGAATCATAAAAGTCACTGCATATAACGGAATTCCCAGTGACTCCGCCCCTCAGCCTAAGGACGTCTTCGGGGTGCACAACCTGCCCACAGGGGTGTGAGTTAGAGCGGAGGGTGCAGGTGTCTGCAAGTGTGAAGAGGTCCCCGTTCCCCCAATGGGGTAGAGGTCCCCGGACCCCCAAGGGGACAGAGGGCCCCCAACACCTACCAAGAGCTCCCCCTACCAGCGGATCTGAGAAATGCACCTTTGTGCATGCACAGTCAAGTGGGTGGGGAACGACAGCCCTAGGGGGTGGAACTTGGACCTCCTCAGTGCTGCAGGGCCACGTGAGGCCTTTTCCCCTTCAGTGATGCTGGGTTGCCCAGGGCTTCTCGTGCCGGCCTGTCTGCTGTTTGGGAAGAGGCCGCCATTTGTCTCTGGCTACGGGAGAGTGTCCTCCCTGACAGTGACCCCGCCCCTCCCCGTAGGTCGTCTTCAGGGCACACAGTCTGCACCTGGGGTTGTGAGTTTGAGCGGAGGGTGCAGGTGTCCCCAAGATGGAATAGGGCTCCGTTCCCCTAAGGTGGAAGAGGGCTCAGTTCCCCCAAGGGGGTACAGGTCACCAGACACCCAAGAGGGCTTCGGACCCAGACCCCTGGGGCGAGAGGGCCCGCGAACCCCTCCCACCAGTGCCTCCTGCAGTGCCACTGAGAAATGCACCTTTGCACATGCGCAGTCAGGTGGGCTTTGTCAGGCTCCCGCCCCGGGGTGAAACCTAGGGCTCATCAGCACTGTTGGGCCAGGTTTGGCCTTTTACCCTTGAGTGATGCTGGGAGGCCCGGGACTTTGCGCGCTGGCCTATCTGCTGTTTGGGAAGAGGCCGCGGTACGCCACTTGTCTGTTGCTACAGGGGGTGCCCTCTCTGACAGTGATCATGCCTCTCCGCGTAGGGCGTCTCGGGGTGCACAGCCAGCCCGGGTGAGTGTGAATGAGAGCAGAGAGAGCAGGTGTCCCCAAGGGGCAAGAGGGCCCCGTTCCCCCAAGTGGTTATAGGTCCCCGTTCCCCCAAAGGGGTAGAGGTTCCCTGACCCCAAGCGAGAAGAGGGCACCCGAACCACTCCCACCAGCGCCCCCAACCAGCAGTGCTGAGAAATGCACCTTTAGGCATGCACTGTTGGGTGGGCGGGGCCAGGCTCCCTCCGGGTCGGAACCTGGGGCTCATCAGCGCTGCTAGGCTAGGTGTGGCCTTTTCCCCTTGAGGGATGCTGGGTTGCCCGGGGCGTCGCACAGTGGCCTGTCTGCTCTTTGGGAAGAGGCCGCAGTTAACCGCTTGTCTGGCTACAGGGGGTGTCCTCAGTGACAGTGACCCCGCCCCACCGACTAGGGCATCTTGGGGCGCACAGCCTGCCCCGTGGGTGTGACTGAGAGAGGAGGGTGCAGGTATCCCCAAGGGGCAAGAGGGTCCCATTCCCACAAGGGGGAAGTGGGTCCCGTTCCCCCAGGGGGGTACAGGTCCACGTTCCCCCATGGGGGTAGAGGTTCCCAGACCCCCAAGGGGGAAGAGGGACCCTGAACCCCACCCACCAGCGCCCCAAACCGGCAGTGCTGAGAAATGCACCTTTGCGCATTCGCAGTCGGGTGGCGGTGTCAGGCTTCCCCGAGGGCGGAGCCTGGGGCTCATCAGCACTGCAGGGCCAGGTGTGGCCTTTTCCCGTTGAGTGATGGTGGGTTGCTCGAGCCTTCGCGCGCTGGCCTGTCTACTGTTTGGGAAGAGCCCGCGGCTCGCTGCTTGTCTGTGGCTACAGGAGGTTTCCTCCCTGACAGTGACACTGCCTCTCTGCCTAGGGCATCTCCAGGTCGCACAGACTGCCCTGAGGGTGTGAGTGAGAGCTGAGGGGGCAGGTGTCTCCAAGGGGGAAGAGGGCCCCGTTCCCTAAAGGGAGTACAGGTCCCTGTACCCCCAAGGGGATTTCGGGACCCAGGCCCCCAAGGGGGCTTAGGGCCACTGACTCCCCCCAAAAGGAACGCCCCCTAACGGCAGCTCTGAGAAATGCACATTTGCACATATGCAGTCGGTGGGTGGGGACAGTCTCCCCCCAGGGGCGGTGCCTAGGCCTCATCAGCGCTGCCAGGCCAGATGTGGCCTTTTCTCCTTGAGTGATGGTGGGTTGCCCAGGGCTTCGCACGCCGGCCTGTCTGCTGATTGGGAAGACGCCGCGGTTCTCCATTTGTCTGTGGCTACAGGGGTTTCCCTACCTGTCAGTGACCCCGCACCTCTGTCTAGGGCGTCTCCGGGTCTCACAGCCTGCCCCTGTGGTTGTGAGTGAGAGCTGAGGGAGCAGGTGTCTCCAAGGGGGAAGAAGGCCCCGTTCCCCAAAGGGGGTATAGTTCCCTGTTCCCCCATGGTTGGAGAGGTTCCCGGGCCCCCAAGGGGAAGAGGGCCCCCGAACAACTCCCACCAGCGACCCCTACTGGCAGTGCTGAGAAATGCACCTTTGCACATGCGCAGTCGGGTGGGTGGTGTCATGCTCCCCCCCGGGGGCGGAGCCTAGGGCTCATCAGCGCTGCCAGGCCAGGTGTGGCCTTCTCCCCTTGAGTGATGCTCAGTTGCCTGGGGCTTCATGCGCCAGCCTGTCTGCTTTTTGGGAAGAGGCCGAGATTCGGCGCTTGTCTGTGGCTAAAGGGGTTGCCCTCCCTGACAGTGACCCCGCCCCTCATGCCTAGGGCGTCCTGGGGTGCACAGGTTGGCCCCGTGGGTTTGAGTGAGATTGGAGGGTGCAGGATTCTCCAAAGGGCAAGAGGGTCCTCTTCCCCGAAGTGGGAAAAGGGCCCGTTCTCCCTAGGGGATATAGGTGCACGTTCCCCCATCATGGTAGAGGTTCCTAATACCCCCACTAGAGCCCCCTAAAGGCAGTGCTGAGAAATGCACATTTGCGCATTCCCAGTCGGGTGGGCGGGGTCAGGCTCCCCACGGGGGCAGAGCGTGCGGCTCATCAGCGCTGCCAGGCCAGGTGTGGCCTTCTACCCTTGAGTATGCTGGGTTGCCCGGCGCTTCGCGTGCTGGCCTGTCTTCTGTTTGGGAAGAGGAAGAAGTTCCCCTCTTGTCTGAGTCAACAGGGGGTGCCCTCCCTGAGAATGAACCTGCCCCTTCGCCAAGGGTGTCTGGGGTCCCATAGCCTGCCCCCATGGGTGTGAGTGAGAGCTGAGGGTACAGGTGTCCCCACGGGGCAAGAGGGTCCATTTCCCCCAAGGGGGAAGAGAACCCCATTCCCCAAGGGGCAAGATGTCCTGTTCCCCCAAGCGGAAGAGGGACCCCGAACCCCTCCCAAAAGCGCCCCTTACTGGCAGTGCTGAGAAATGCACCTTTGTGCATTCGCATTAGGGTGGGTAGGGTGAGGCTCCCCTGGGGGCGGAGCCTGGGTCTCATCGGCGCTTCCAGGCCAGTTGTGGCCTTTTCCCGTTGAGTGACGGTGGGTTGCCTGGGATTCGCGTGCCGGCCTGTCCGCTGTTTGGGAAGAGGCTGTGGTTTGCCGCTTGTCTGAGGCTACAGGGGGTGCCCTCACTGACAGTGATCCCTCCCCTCCACCTAGGGCATATTGGGGCGCACAGCCTGCCCCCGTGGGTTTCAGTGAGAGCGGAGGGAGCCTGACCCCGCCCATCCGACTCTGCCTGCGCACAGGTGCACTTCCTAGGGCCGCTCCTCTGGGGCGCAGTTGAGGAGGTTCGGGGACCCTCAGCCCCTCGGGGCTAGGGAGGCCTCTGCACCCATGGGGGTATGGCACTTTCCTCCCCCATGGGAGAACGAGGCCCTCTTCCCCTCCGGGGAACGGCAAATCTTCCTCCCAGGGCACACCTGCACCTTCTCTCCTACTCAGAGCCACAGTGGCGGGTCCTGTGCCCGCAGACGCCCTAGATAGAAGGCCGGGGTCCCTGTCAGGAGAGGGCACCCCCTGTAAGCCAGGGACAAGCGGCGAACGCGGCCTCTTCCAAAACTGCAGGCAGACAGGCCAGCGCGGAAAGCTCCGGGCAAGCCAGCACCACTGAAAGGGGAAGAGTCCTCACCTGGCCCAGCAGCGCTGATGAGCCTCAGGCTCCGCCCCTGGCCAGAGACTGACCACGCCAACCCGATTCTTCCTGCGCACAGGTGCACATCCTAGGGCCGCCGCTAGGGGGCGCTGGTGAGGGGTTCGGGGACCATCAGCCCCTCGGGGCTAGGGGACCTCTGCACCCATGGGGGTATGGAACTTTATTCCCCTATGGGGGAACGGGGCTCTCTTCCCCTCTTGGGAAGCCGAAATCTTCCTCCCTGGGCACACCTGCACCCTCCTCTCCCACTCAGAGCCCCAGCGGCGGGCCTTGTACACGCAGACGCCCTAGACGTAGGGCCGGGGACCCTGTCAGGGGAGGGCACCCCCTGTAACCCAGGGACAAGCGTGACCGCTGTCTCTACCAAAACTTCAGGCACGCAGGCCGGCGCGGAAAGAATCGGGCAAACCAGCACCACTCAAAGGGGAAGAGTCCTCACCTGGCCCAGCAGCGCTGATGAGCCTCAGGCTCCGCCCCTAGCCGGAGCCTGACCCCGCCCACCCGACTCTGCCTGCGCACATTTGCACTACCAAGGGCCTCCGCTAGGGGTCTCTGGTGAGTGGGTTCGGGGTCGCTCAGTCCACTCGTGGCTAGGGGGACCTCTGCACCCATGGGGGTACAGAACTTTTCTCCCACATTGGGGAACAGGGCTCTCTTCCCCTGCGGGGAAGCCCTATTCTTCCTTCTGGAGCACACCTGCACCCTCATTCCTCTCCCACTCAGAGCCCCAGCGGCGGGCCCTACGCTCGCAGAAACCTTAGATGGAGGGCCGGGGTCCCTGTCAGAGGAGGGCACCCCCTGTAAGCCAGGGACAAGCGGCGACCACGGCCTCTTCCAAAACTACAGGCAGACAGGGCAGCGTGGAAAGCAACGGGCAAGCCAGCACCACTCAAAGGGGAAGAGTCCTCACCTGGCCCAGCAGCTCTGTTGAGCCTCAGGCTCCGTCCCTGGCTAGAGCCTGACCCCGCCCACCCCACTCTGCCTGCGCACAGTTGCGCTTCCTAGGGCCGCCGATAGGGAGCGCTGGTGAGGGGGTTCAGGGACCCTCAGCCCCCTCGGGGCTAGGGGGACATCTGCACCACCGGGGTTACGGCACGTTCCTCCTCTGTGGGTGAACGGGGCTCTCCTCCACTCCGGGGAATCCCAAATCTTCCTCCAGTGCACATCTGCACCCGCCTCTACCACTCAGAACCCAAGCGGCGGGTCCTGCGCCCGCAGACGCCCTAGACGGAGGGCCGGGGTCCCTGTCAGGGGAGGGCACCCCCTGTAAGCCAGGGACAAGTTGCAACCGCGGACTCTTCCATAACTGAAGGCAGGCAAGCCGGCGCAGAAAGCCCCGGGCAAGCCAGCACCACTCAAAGGGGAAGAGTCGTAACATGGCCCAGCAGGGCTGATGAGCCTGAGGCTCCGCTCCTGGCCAGAGCCTGACCAGCCCACCCGACTCTGCCTGCACACAGGTGAACTTCCTAGGGCCGCCGCTAGGGGGCGCTGGTAAGGCGGTTCGGGGACCCTCAGCCTCCTCGGGGCTAGGGGGACCTCTGCACCCAAGGGGTTCGGAACTTTCCACCCCTTGGGGGAACGGTGCCCTCTTCCCCCTTCGGGGAAGCCCAAATCCTCCTCCCGGGGCACACTTGCACCCTCCTCTCCAACTAAGAGCCCCAGCGCGGGCCCTGCGCCCATAGACGCCCTAGACGGAGGGCTGGGGTCCCTGTCAGGGACAAGCGGATAACGCGGCCTCTTTCAAAACTGCAGGCACACAGGCCGGCGCGGAAAGCCCCGGGAAAGCCAGCACCACTCAAGCGGGAAGGGTCCTCACCTGGCCCAGCAGCGCTGATGAGCCTAAGGCTCCGCCCCTGCCCGGAGCCTGACCCCGCCCACCCGACTCGTCCTGCGCACAGGTGAACTTCCTAGGGCCGCCGCTCTTGGGTGGTGGTGAGGTGGTTCGGGGACCCTCAGCCCCCTCCAGGTTAGGGGGACCTCTGCAACCATTGGTGTAAGGAACTTTCCTCCCCTATGGGGGAACGGGGCTCTCTTCCCCTCTAGGGTAGCCCAAATCCTCCTCCCAGTGCCCACCTGCACCCTCCTTTCGCACTCATAGCCCCAGCGGCAGGCCCTGCGTCCGCAGACGCCCTAGACGGAGGGCTGGGTTCCCTGTCAGGGGAGGGCACAGCCCGTAAGCCAGGATCAAGCGGCGACCGCGGCTTCTTCCAAAATTGCAGGCAGACAGGCCGGCGTGGAAAGCCCCGGGCAAGCCAGCACCACTCAAAGGGGAAGAGACCTAACCTGGCCCAGCAGCGCTGAGGAGCCTGAGGCTCCGTCCCTGGTCGGAGACTGACCCCGACCACCCGACTCTGCCTGCGCACAGGTGCACTTCCTAGGGCCGCCGCTAGGGGGCGCTGGTGAGGGGGTTCTTGGACCCTCAGCCCCCTCGGGGCTAGGGGGATCTCTGCACCCATGGGGGTATGGAACTTTCCTCCCCCATGGGGGAACGGGGCCCTCTTCCCCTTCGGGGAAGCCCAAATCTTCCTCCCGGGTACACCTGCACACTCCTCTCCCACTCAGACCCCCAGCGACGGGACCTGCGAACTCAGACACCCTAAACGGAGGGCCGGGTTCCCAGTCAGGGGAGGGCACCCCCTGTAAGCCAGGGAGAAGCGGCGTCCGTGGCCTCTTCCAAAACTGCAGGCACCCAGGCCGGCGCAGAAAACCCCGGGCAAGCCAGCACCACTCAAAGGGGAAGGGTCCTCACCTGGCCCAGCAGCGCTGATGAGCCTGAGGCTCCGCACCTGGCCTGAGCCTGACCCCGCCCACCCGACTCTGCCTGCGCACAGGTGCACTTCCTAGGGCCGCCGCTAGGGGGCGCTGGTGACGGGGTTAGGGGACCCTCAGACCCCTCCGGGCTAGGGGGAGATCGGCACCCATGGGGGTACGGAACTTTCCTCCCACATTGGGGAATGGGGCTCTCTTCCCCTCCGGGGTAGCCCAAATCTTCCTCCCGGGGCACACCTGCACCCTCCTCTCCCTCTCAGAACCACAGCCACGGAACCTGCGCCCGCAGACGTCCTAGATGGAGGGCCGAGGTCCCTGTCAGGGGAGGGCACCCCCTCCCAGCCAGGGATAAGCGGCGACCGCGGTTTCTTCCAAAACTGCAGGCACGCAGGCCAGCGCGGAAAGCCCCGGGCAAGCCAGCACCACTCAAGCGGGAAGGGTCCTCACCTTGCCGAGCAGCCCTGATGAGCCTGAGGCTCCGACCCTGGCCGGAGCCTGACCCGCCCAACCGACTCTGCCTGAGCACAGGTGCACTTGCTAGGGCAGCCGCTAGGCGGCGCTGGTAAGGCGGTTCGGGGAACCTCAGCCCCCTCGTGGCTAGAGGGACCTCTGCACCTATGGGGGTTCGGAACTTTCCTCCCCCTGGGGGAACGGGGCCATCTTACCCTCCAGGGAAGCCCAAATACTCCTCACGGGGCACACCTACAACCTCCTCTCCCAATAAGAGCCCCAGCGGCGGTCCCTGCGCCCGCAGACGCCCTAGACGGAGGGCTGGGGTCCCTATCCGGAGGGCACACCATGTAAGACAGGGTCAAACGGCGAACGCGACACTTCCAAAACTGCAGGCAGACAGGCCGGCGCGGAAAGCCCCCGGCAAGCCAGCACCACTCAAAGGGGAAGATTCCTCACCTACCCCAGCAGCGCTGATGAGACTCAGTCTCCGCCCCTGGCCGGAGACTGACCCCGCCCACCCGACTCTACCTGCGCACAGGTGCACTTCCTAGGGCCGCCGCTAGGGGGCGCTGGTGAGGGGTTCGGGGACCCTAAGCCCCCTCGGGGCTAGGGGACCTCTGCAACCATGGGTGTACAGAACTTTCCTCCCCATGGTGGAACGGAGCTCACTTCCCCTCCGGGGAAGCCCAAATCTTCCTCCCGGTGCACACCTGCAACCTCCGCTCTCACACAGAGCCCCAGTGGCGGGCCCTGAGCCCGGAGACGCCCTGGACTGAGAGCCGGGGTCCCTGTCAGGGGAGGGTAACTCCTGTAAGCCAGGGACAAGCGGCGACCGGGCATCTTCCAAAACTGCAGGCACGCATGGTGGCGCGGAAAGCCCCGGGCAAGCCAGCACCACTCAAAGGGGAAGGGTCCTCACCTGGCCCTGCAAGGCTGATGAGCCTGAGGCTCCGCCCCTGGCTGGAGCCTTACCCCGCCCACCCGACTCTTCCTGCGCACAGGTGCACTTCCTAGGGCCGCCCCTAGGGGGCGCTGCTGAGGGGGGGTTGGGGACCCTCAGCCCCCTCGGGGCTAGGGGGACCTCTGCACCCACTGGGGTACGGAACTTTCCTCCCCCATGGGGGAACGGGACCCACTTCCACTCCGGGGAAGCCCAAATCTTCCTCCCGGGTACCCCTGCACCCTCCTCTCACAGTCAGAGCCCCAGCGACGGGCCCTGTGCCCGCAGTGGCCCTGGACGGATGGCCGGGGTCCCTGTCAGGGAAGGGCACCCCCTGTAAGCCAGGGACAAGCGGCGACCGTGGCCACTTCCAAAACTGCAGGCAGACAGGTGGCGCGGAAAGCCCTGGGTAAGCCACCACCACTCAAACGGGAAGGGTCCTTACCTGACCAAGCAGCTCTGATGAGCCTGAGGCTCCGGCCCTGGCCGGAGCCTGACCCCGCCCACCCGAATCTGCCTGCGCACAGGTGCACTTCCTAGGGCCAAAGCAAGGGTGAGCTGGTGAGGGGGTTCGGGGACCCTCAACCCCATCGGGGCTAGGGGGACATCTGCACCCATGGGGGTACGGAACTTTCCTCCCCCATGGGGGAACGGGCCTCTATTCCCCTCTGGGGAAGCCTAAATCTTCCTCCCGGGGCACACTTGCACCCTCTTTTCCCGCACAGAAACCCACTGCGGGCCCTCCGCCCGCAGACGCCCTAGACGGAGGGCCTGGGTCCCTCTCAAGGGAGGGCACCACCTGTAAGCCAAGGACAGGTGGCGACAGCGGCTTCTTCCGAAACTGTAGGCAGACAGGCCGGCGCAGAAAGCCCCCAGCAAGCCAGCACCACTCAGAGGGGAAGTGTCCTCACCTGGCCCAGCAGTGCTGATGAGACTCAGGCTCTGCTCCTGGCCACAGCCTGACCCCGACCACCCGACTCTGCCTCCGCACAGGTGCACTTCCTAGGGCCGCCGCTAGGAGGTGCTGGTGAGGGGGTTCGGGGACCCTCAGCACCCTCAAGGCTAGGGGGAACTCAGCACCCATGGGGGTGCGGAACTTTCCTCCCCCATGGGGGAACGGGGCTCTCTTCCCCTACGGGGAAGCCCAAATCTTCCTCCCGGTGCATACCTGCACACTCCTCTCCCACTCACAGCCCTAGCGGCGGGGCCGTGCGCCCGCAGACGCCTGAGACGTAGGGCCGGGGTCCCGGTCAGGGGAGGGCACCCCCTGGAAGCCAGGGACAAGTGGCGACCTGGGCCTCTTCCAAAACTGCAGGCACACAGGCCGGTGCGGAAAAAAGCCCCGGGCAAGCCAGCACGACTCAAAGGGGAAGAGTCCGCACCTGGTCCAGCAGCGCTGATGAGCCCCAGGCTCCGCCCCTGACTGGAGACTGACCCCGCCCACCCGACTCTGGCTGCGAACAGGTGCACTTACTAGGGCAGCCGCTACGGGGCGCTGGTGAAGGGGTTCAGGGTCCCTCAGCTCCCACCGGGCTGGGGCCACCTCTGCACCCATGGGGGTACGGGATTGTCCTCCCCCATGGGGGAACGGGGCCCTCTTCCCCTTCTTGGAAGACCAAACTTTCCTCCAGGGGCACGCCTGCACCCTCCACTCGCACTCACAGCCACAGCGGAGGGTCCGGGCTCCCGGAGACGCTCTACACAGGGGCCGGGTCCCGTCATGGGAGGGCACCCCTGGAAGCCAGGGACAAGCGGCGACCACGGCCTCTTCCAAATCTGCAGGCACAACGGGCAGGCGCGGAAAAAAGCCCCGGGTAAGCCAGCACCACTCAAAGTGGAAGAGTCCGTACCTGGGCCAGCAGCGCTGATGAGCCCCAGGCTCCGCCCCTGGCCATAGCCTGACCCCGCCCCCCCTGGCTGCGCACAGGTCACTTACTAGGGCCGCGGCTAGGGGGCGCTGGTGAGGGGGTTTGGGTTCCCTCAGTCCCCACAGGGCTGGGGCCACACCTGCACCCATGGGTTACGGGATTGTATTCCCCCATGGGGGAACGGGGCACTCTTCCCCTTCGCGGAAGCCCAAACCTTCCTCCCGTGGCACGCCTGCACCCTCCTCTCTGACTCCCAGCCACAGCGGAGGCCGACTGTGGGCCGGGATTCCGGGGTGGAGGGCACCCCCTGGAAGCCAGGGACAAGCGGCGACCTGGGCCTCTTCCAAAACTCTAGGCACACAGTCCGGCGCGGAAAAAAGCCTCGGGCAAGCCAGCACCACTCAAACGGGAAGAGTCCGCATCTGGCCCAGCAGTGCTGATGAGCCACAGGCTCCACCCCTGGCCGGAGCCTGACCCCGCCCACCGGACTCTGGCTGCTCACAGGTGCACTTCCTAGGCCGCAGCTAGGGGCACTGGTGAGGGGGTTCGGGGACCTTCAGCGCCCACCGGGCTCGGGCCACAACTGCACCCATGGGGTTATGATATTGTCCTCCCCCCATGTGGAACGGGGCCTTCTTCCCCTTCGCGGAAGCCCAAAACTTCCTCCCGGTGCACGCCTGCACCCTCCTCTCGCACTCACAGCCCCAGTAGCGGGGCCGTGCGTCCGCAGACGCCCTAGATGGAGGGCCGTGGTCCCGGTCAGGGGAGGGCAACCCCTGGAAGCCAGGGACAAGCGGCGACTGTGGCCTCTTCCAAAACTGCAGGCACAGAGGCCGGCGCGGAAAAAAGCCCCAGGCAAGCCAGCACCACTCAAAGGGGAAGTGTCCGCACCTGGCCCAGCAGCGCTGATGAGCCCCAGGCTCCGCCCCTGGCCGGAGCCTGACCCCGCCTACCCGACTCTGGCTGCACACAAGTGCACTTCTTAGGGCCGCCGCTAGGGGGCGCCGGTGAGGGGATTCGGGGACCCTCAGCCCCCACCAGCTGGAGCCAACCCTGCACCCATGGGTGTACAGGATTCTCCTCACCCACGTGGGAACGTGGCCCTCTTCCCCTTCTCGGAAGCCCAAACACTCCTCCCGGGGCACGCCTGCACCCTCCTCTCGCACTCACAGACCCAGCGGCGGGGC
>NW_023601962.1:2172481-2194255 GCF_014898055.3 Talpa occidentalis
TTCACTCACTTTCCAGGGTGGAATCACACAGGTGTTGCTCTTTTCACTACACTTTGAACTCTGCTTGGATTTGCAGTTTTCTTTGTGATTCAGCATTATCACCATTAATGCTGTTTCACAGACAGTTTCAGCACCTGAATTTTTCACCATATTCAGTAACTTTTAGAGTCAGCTGTGTGAACTGTGTGTATTTCACTCAGTTTCCAGGCAGATAACATAGAAGGTGCTATTGTCACTTACTTTGAACTCTTAGTGTTAGTGCAGTTTCCATTGAGATTTAGCTTTACTGGCAGTAGCTGTTTTTGTATGCAGTTAAAGCTCTATGATTTGCCTTATAGCCAGTGAATGTTCAGAGATAATTGGGAACTATATCTATTTTACTCAGTTTTGCGAGCAGAATCATATTTTAGAAGCAATAGTTTCTGAACTTTGAACTGTGATTGTTACTCCAGTTTCCGTTGAGAGTCATCCTTACAGAAAATAGTGCTGTTTTGCAGGCAGTTACAGCACTTGGGATTTTCCTCATATCTAGTGACTTTCCAGAGTCTGAAATAGGAACTGTGTGTATTTCACTCAGTTCCCAGGGGGGTATCACAGAGGTGTTGCTCTTTTTGCTACACTTTCAACTCTGCTTGTCTCTGCAGTTTCCATTGTGATTCAGCATTCCCGTCATTAATGCTGTTGTGCAGGCAGTAAAGCACCTTAGTTTTTCATCACATCCAGTAAATATTTGAGTCCGATTTGTGAACTGTGTGTATTTCACTCAGTTTCCAAGGCAAAATAACATAAAAGGTGCTATTGTCACTTACTTTGAACTCTGAGTGTTTTGAAGTTTCCATTGAAATTCAGCTTTATTGGCTGTAGTGCCATTGTGTAGGCAGTTACAGCTCCTATGATTTTCATTATATCCAGTGAATTTTCAAGTCCCCATTGAGAGTTATGTCTATTTTACTCAGTTTTCCAGGCGGAATCACATTGTAGTAGCACTAGTTTCTAAACTTTGAGCTGTGATTGCACAGTTTTTTTGCGGAGAGTCAGCTTTACTGGCTGTAAAGAGAGTTTGCAAGCAGATACAGCACTTGGGATTTTCCTCATATCCAGTCACTTTCAAGAGTCCGCTTTCAAACTGTGTGTACTTCATTCAGTTTCCAGGGCCGAATCTCACAGGCTTTGCTATTCTCACTACACTAACAACTCTGATCATCTGTGCAGTTTCCATTATGATTCAGCATTTCCACCATTATTGCTGTTTTTTTTAATATTAAATTTTATTTTTATATTCCCCCATACAATTGCAAACGCCCCATTCTCACCCCAATCCTTCCCCTCCCGCCCCCCACCCCCCAAAAAGTGTCTCTGGTTCATAGTTTTTTGTTGATTTTGATTTTCACTTTCTTATATTCATTTTCCTGGTCCCTTATTTAAGTTTTCTAGATTCCTGCTATGAGTGAGACCATCCAGTATTTTTCTTTTCTTTTTGGCTTATTTCGCTGAGCATGGATTCCTTCCAGCGCCATCCATGTTGCTGCAAATTGCATGTGTTTATCTTTTTTGAATGCTGAGTAATATTCCATGGTATATATGTACCACATCTTCTTGATCCAGTCATCTATTTTTGGGCATTTGGGTTGTTTCCAAAGCTTAGCTATTGTAAACAGTGATGCTATAAACATAGGGGTGCAGGTGCTCTTTGGAATTGATGTTTCTGTGTCCTTTGGGTAAATACCTAGGAGTGGAATTGCTGGATCATATGGAAGCTCTATGTTTAGTAGGTCCAGAAATCTCCACACAGCTCTCCATAGTGTTTGGACCAGTTTGCACTCCCACCAACTGTGCAGAAGAGTTCCTTTTTTGAAGACATTTACAGCACCTGAGTTTTTCATCATTTCCAGCAACGTTTCGAGTCCACTTTGTGAACTGTGTATTTCACTCTGTTTCCAATGCAGAATAGCATAAAAGGTGCTATCGTCTCTTACTTTGAACTCTGAGTGTCAGTGCAGTTTCCATTGAGATTCAGCTTTACTGGCACTCAGTTTCCAGGAGGGAATCACTAGGTGTTGCTCTTTCACTCCACTTTGAACTCTGCTAGTTAGTGCAGTTTCCATGGTGATTCAGCATTACCGCCATTAGTGCTGTTTTGCAGGCAGTTAGAGCACCTGAGATTTTCGACATCCCCAGTCATTTTAAATTCCGCTTTGTGAACTGTGTATTTCACTCAATTTCCAGTGCAGAAGAACATAGGAGTTGCTCTTTTCACTCCACTTTGAACTCTGTGTGTTACTGCAGTTTCCACTGAGATTCAGCATCACTGGCAGTAGTGCCAATCTGTAGGGAGTTTGAGCGCCTAAGTTTTTTCTTATCTCCAGTGAATTTTCAGAGTCCCAATTGGGAACTATGAGTATTTTACTCAGATTGCAAGGCGGAATCACATTTTATAACACTTGTCATGAAACTTTGAACTGTGAATCTGAGTGCAGTTTCCATGTTGCGTCACCATTACCAGATATAAGTAAAATCATAGGAGCTCTAAGTGCCTACACAACAGCACTACTGCCAGGAAAGCTGAATCTCAATGGAAACTTCACAAGCACTCAGAGTTCAAAGTCAGTGACAATAGCACCTTATATATTATTCTGCCTGGGAAACTGACTCTAAAAGTTACTAGATATGACGAAAACTCAGGTGCTCTTACAGCCTGGGAAACAGCATTAATTGCAAATACACTGAATCACAACGGAAACTGCACAGACAAGCAGAGTTCAAAGAGCAGTGAAAAAAGCAACACCTGTGTGATTCCTTCCTGGAAATTGAATGAAATACACATAGTTCCCAAAGAGGACTCTTGAGTGTCACTTGATATGAGAAAATCCAATTGCTGTAAATGCATGCAAAACAGCACTACTGTCGGTAAGGCTGAGTCTCTACGGAAAATTCATAGGAGCTCTAAGTGCCTACACAACAGCACTACTGCTAGTAAAGCTGAATCTCAATGGAAGTTTTACAAACACTCAGAGTTCAAAGTCAGTGACAATAGCACCTTATATGTTATTCCGCCTTGAAAACAGAGTGAAATACACACAGTTCACAAAGCAGACTTTAAAAGTTACTGCATATGATGAAAAGCTCAGGAGCTGTAACTGCCTGGAAAATTGCATAAATGGCAGAAATGATGAATCACTAAGGATCTGCACAGACAAGCAGAGTTCAAAGTGTAGCGAAAAGAGCAACACCTGTATGATTTGGCCCTGTCTCTGAAATTGTATATTCCAGTGGTTCTATTCCATTAACAGCACCTGCCACTGCACATACATTGTAATTGTTTTGTTGTTGTTGTTGTTGTTTGGTAATTTGCTGTCAATCTTTAGAAAACTGTATTGTAGGGTTCCTGCACATGGTATCATATACTTACGTTTGCTGCATGACTATGGTGACGTCACACATCTGCAAACAGGCGTTTATCTGACGTCACGTGGACGGCATGTGGATGGCAAGTGGATGGCAAGTGGATGGCACGTGGACTGGATGTGGTTGTCAGGGGGACGACGGCAAGTGGAAGGCAAGTGGATGACAGGTGGATGGCAGGTGGACAGCAGGTGGACGGCAGGTGGCTCGAATGCTGAATCACAAAGAATCTGTACAGACAAGCAGAGTTCAAAGTGGAGTGAAAAGAGCAACACCTGAGTGATTACTCCCTAGAAACTGAGTGAAATACACACAGTTCCCAAAGAGGACTCTTGAACATCACTGAATATGAGGAAAATCCAAAGTGCTGTAACTGCCTGCAAAACGTCTCTACAGCTGGAAAGGCAGACTCTCCATGGAACGGCATTAACACTCACAGTTCAGAGTTTAGTGACAAGTGCTACTAAACTGTGATTCCGCCTTGGAAATTGAGTAAAGTAGTTTCCAATTGGTACTTTGAAGATATACTGGATATAGGGAACATGTAGGTACTCTAACTGCCTACAAAGCAGCACTACTGCCAGTAAAGCTGAATCTCAATGGAAACTGCACTAACACTCAGAGTTCAAAGTAAGTGACGATAGCACCTTTCATGTTATTCTGCATCAGAAACTGAGTGAAAAACACACAGTTCACAAAGCTGACTCTAAAAGTTACTGCATATGATGAAAAACTCAGGTGCTGTTACTACCTGTGAAACAGCATTAATGGCGAAATGCTGAATCACAATGGAAACTGGACAGACAAGCAGAGTTGAAAGTGTATCAAAAAGGTCAAATCCTGTGTGATTCGGCCCTGGAAACTGAGTGAAATGCACACAGTTCCTATTTCCGAGTCTGGAAAGTCACTGGATATGAGGAAAATCCCAAGTGTTGTAACTGCCTGCTAAACAGCACTACTGTCTGTAAGGCTGACTCTACACGGAAACTGCACTAACAGTCAGAGTTCAAATTTAGAGGCCAGTGCTACAGAAATGTGATTCCGCTAGAAATCTGAGTAAAATAGTCATAGTTCCCAATAGGGACTCTAAAAATTCACTGGCTATTATGAAAAACTTACAAGCACTAACTGCCTACAAAACAGCTCTCCTGCCAGTAAAGCTAAATCACAATGGAAACAGCACAAACACTCAGAGTCAAAGTAAGTGACAAGAGCAACTGCTATGTTATTCTGCCTTGGAAACTGAATGAAATATCCACAGTTCACAAAGTGGACTTTAAAAGTTACTGCATATGAGGAAAATCTCAGATGTTGTAACTGCCTGCAGAACAGCACTAATGGCAATAATGCTGAATCACAAAAGAATTTGCACAGACAAGCTGCGTTCAAAATGTAGTGAAAACTGGGCCTCCCCGGTGGCGCAGTGGTTGAGCGCTGGGTTGCGAAGCTGCCTGCAGCCTCTGCAGCGCCGGTTTGATCCCCGGCTGCTCCCCGGCCACCGGAGGGGGGTCCCACATGGCGCGCAGACCTCTCCTGCTGCCCGCTGCTCCCCTCAGCAGTGTACTTCGGTCCTTCTGCCTGCTCTGCTCCCACTCTGACTCTGGTGAATTCTCTCACCCTCCCGCACTTCTGACTGTACCCAGTGCTTGTATAAATAAATAAATAAATCTTTAAAAAAATGTAGTGAAAAGAGCAACACCTGTGGGATTCCGCCTAGAAACGGAATGAAATACACACAGTTCCAAAAGCATACTCTTTAAAGTCACTGGAGATAAGAAAAAACTTAGGCACTCTAACTCCCTACAGAACGGCAACACTGCCAGTGATGCTGTATCTCAATGGAAACTGCAGTAACACACAGAGTTCAAAGTGGAGTGAAAAGAGCTACTCCTATGTCTTCTGCATTGGAAACTGAGTGAAATACACAGAGTTCACAAAGCGGAATTTAAAATGACTGGGGATGTCGAAATCTCAGGTGCTCTAACTGCCTGCAATACAGCAATAATGGCTGCAATACTGAATCAACATGGAAACTGCACTAACTTGCAGAGTTCAAAGTGGAGTGAAAAGAGCAACACCTAGTGATTCCGCCCTGGAAACTGAGTGAAATAAACACAGTTCCAATGGGGACTCTTGAAGGTCACTGGATGTGAGGGAAATCCCAAGTGCTGTAACTGCCTGCAAAACGCCACTATGGCCGGTAATGGTGATTCAACATAAAATTGCACTCAACTCACAGTTCAAAGTTCAGTTGCTAGTGCTACAAAATGTGATTCCGCCTAGCAATCTGAGTACACACTCAGAGTTCCCAACAGGGACTCTAAAAATTCACTGGAGATAAGTAATATTTAGGCGCTCTAACTCCCTACAGAACAGCACCACTGCCAGTGATTCCGAAACTCATTGGAAACTGCAGAAACACACAGAGTTCAAAGTGGAGAAAAAGAGCAACTCCAATGTTCTTCTGCACTGGAAACTGAGTGAAATAAACACAGTTTTTTTTTATTTTTATACTAAATTTTATTTTTATATTCCACATACAATTGCAAACCACTTGTTTTGACCCACCCCGCCCCTCCCCGCCCCCACCTCCCATAGAGTGTTTCTGGTTCATAGTTGTTGATTTCGATTTTTCACTTTCTTATAGTTATTCATTTTCCTGGTCCCTAATTTAAGTTTTCTAGATTCCTGCTATGAGTGAGACCATCCGGTAATTTTCTTTTTCTTTCTGGCTTATTTCGCTGAGCATGATCCCTTCCAGCGCCATCCATGTTGCTGCAAATTGCATGCATTTATCTTTTTTGAATGCTGAGTAATATCCCATGGTGTATATGTGCCACATCTTCTTGATCCAGTCATCTATTTTTGGACATTTGGGTTGTTTCCAAAGCTTAGCTATTGTAAACAGTGCTGCTATAAACGTAGGGGTGCAGGTGCTCTTTGGAATTGATGTTTCTGTGTCCTTTGGGTAAATACCTAGGAGTGGAATTGCTGGATCATATGGAAGCTCCATCTTTAGCAGGTTGAGGAATCTCCACACAGCTCTCCATAGTGGTTGGACCAGTTTGCACTCCCACCAACAGTGCAGGAGAGTGTTTTTTTCTCCACAACCTCACCAACATTTGTTGTTGCTAGTTTTTTTAATGTGTGCCATTCTCACTGGTGTGAGATGGTATCTCATGGTAGTTTTGATTTGCATTTCCCTGATGACAAGTGATGTTGAACATTTTTCATATGTCTGTTGGCCATTTGCATTTCCTCTTCAGAGAAGTTTCTTTTTAGCTCTTCTGCCCATTTTTTGACTGGATTATTTTCTTGGTTTTTGTTGAGTCTCATCAGGTCTTTGTAGATTTTTGTGATCAGTCCTTCATCATTAGTGTTGTGTGCAAAAATGTTTTCCCAGACGGTGGGGTTTCTCTTTGTTTTTGTTATTGTCTGTTTTGCTGTGCAGAAGCTCTTTAATTTGATGTAGTTCCAGCTGTTGATCTTAGCCTTCACTATCACTGCTTTGGGTGATGTCTGTAAAGATGTCTTTGATGTGCATATCACGTAGTGTTTGGCCTATTTTTCCGACTATGTATTTTATGATTTCTGGTCTTATGTCTAGTTCTATAATACATTTTGAGTTGGTTTTTTGTATGGTATGAGGTAGTAGTCAAGCTTCATTCTTTTGCATGTAGCGACCCAGTTTGTTCCCAGCATTGAACAAACTTTCTTTGTTCCAATGCATATTCTTTGCTCCTTTGTCAAAGATTAGTTGACCATAAATCTCTGGGTTTATTTCTGGATTTTCTGTTTGATTCCTTTGGTCTGTGTGTCCGGTCTTGTTCCAATACCATGCAGTTTTGATGATTATGACTTTGTAGTATAGTTTGAAGTCTGGGAGTGTGATGCCTCTATTCCCTTTTTTTTTTTTCAGGAGAGATTTGGCTATTCGGGGTTTTTGGTGATTCCATATGAATTTCATCAATAATTGTTCTATTTCTTTGAAGAATGACATTGAAATTTGTATTGGAATAGCATTGAATCTGTATATTGCTTTTGGTAGGATGGCCATTTTAATAATGTTTTTTCTTCCAATCCAGGAACATGGGATGTCTTTCCATTTCTTTGTGTCTTCTATTTCTTTCAACAGTGTTTAAAGTTTTCTTTGTATAGGTCCTTTGTTAGATTTATCCCAAGTATTTGATTTTTTTTTGTTTCGATAATAAAAGGGATTTTTTTTATTTCTTCTTCTTTAGATTTATTGTTTGTGTATAGGAAGGCTACTGACTTTTGCGTGTTGATTTTGTATCCTGCAACTTTACTGAACTGATTGATGAGTTGAATTAGTTTTTCTGTGGAGTTTTTGGGGTTCTCTATGTATATTATCATATCATCTGCAAATAGTGATAGTTTGACTTCTTTTCCTATTTGAATTCCTTGTATGTCTTTGTCTTGTCTTATTGCTCTGGCCAGGACTTCCAGTATCATATTGAAAAAAGCAGTGGTGAGAGTGGACATCCTTGTCTTATCCCAGATCTTAATGGAAATGCTTTCAGCTTTTCACCATTGAGAATGATACTGGCTTTTGGCTTGTCATATTTGGCCTTTATGATGTTGAGGTATGTTCCTTGTATCCCAAGAATTTCAAGGGCTTTTTTCATGAATGGGTGTTGCACTTTGTTGAAAGATTTCTCAGCATCTATTGATATTATCATATGGTTTTTATATTTCTTTTTGTTGATATGTTGGATAACGTTGATTGATTTTCGGATGTTAAACCATCCTTGTGTCCCTGGAATGAATCCTACTTGGTCGTGGTCAATTATCTTTTGGATACATTGTTGGATTCTGATAGCTAAAATTTTATTGACGATTTTTGCATCAGTGTTCATAAGCGAGATTGGCCTGTAGTTTTCTTTTTGTGTGTGTTGCCCTTGTTTGGTTTTGGTATTAGTGTAATGTTGACTTCATGGAACTTGTTTGGTATTATCCCTACTTTCTCAATTTTTTGGAAGAGTTTGTGAAGTATAGGCACTAATTCATCTCTGAATGTTTGGGAGAATTCATTTGTAAATCCATCAGGTCCTGGACTTATGTTTTTGGGGAGGTTTTTGATTACATTTCAATTTTGCTGCTAGTAATTGGTCTGTTTAGGTGTTCTATTTGTTCTTTATCTAGCCTTGGGTGATTGAAGAGTTGTAGAAATGTGTCCATCTCCTCTAGATTGTTGAACTTGTTTCCATATAACTGATTATTCCATATTACTGATTATTCTTTTGATTTTTCCTGTGTCCGTTGTGATTTCTCCTCTTTCATTTGTGATCCTGTTTATTTGTACTTTCTCCCTTTTTTCCTTTGTGAGCCTGGCTAGGGGTTTGTCTATTTTATTTATCTTTTTTTTGAAGAACCAGTTCTTGGATTCATTGATCTTTTGGATTGTTTTTTTAGTTTTGATTTCATTTATTTCTGATTTTTTTTTTATTATTTCTTTTCTTCTACTGGTTTTGGGTTTTTTTGTTGTTGTTTTTCTTTTTCCAGATCTTTGAGCTTCGAGATTAGATTTTTTCTTTAGTTATTTCTTGTTTCTTGATGTGAGCCTCTATTGCTATATATTTTCCTCTTATTACTGCTTTTGCTGCATTCCATACATTTAGGAAATTGGTGTCCTCCTTGTCATTCAATTCAAAGAATTTTTTAATTTCTTCTTTGATCTCCTCGTTAGTCCAGTGGTCTTCCAGTAGTGTGGTTTTCAATCTCCATGAGGTATGAGAGTACCTTGCCTTCTTTTTATGGTTTATTTCTATTTTGATGCCTTCACGGTCAGAAAAGATGATGGTATGATTTCAATCTGAGTGGATCTGCTGTGTCCCAGTATGTGATCAATCCTGGAGAATGATCCATGTGAGCTTGAGAAAAATGTGTACTCAGTTTCTTTGGATTTAGTGTTCTATAGATGTCTAGACCCAAGATCTCTAGATCCAAGCTCTCTAGATCCTTATTTAGAGCTTTAGTGTCTTTACTTATTTTTTGTCTTGTTGATCTATCCATTGTTGTTAGTGGTGTGTTGAAGTCTCCCACTACAATGTGTACAAAACGGACTTTAAAAGTTACTGGCGAGGACAAAAATCTCAGGTGCTCTAACTGCCTGCAAAACAGCACTAATGGCGATAATGCTGAATCACCATGGAAACTGCACTATCTAGCAGAGTTCAAAGTGGAGTGAAAAGAGCAACACCTAGTGATTCCGCCCTGGAAACTGAGTGAAATAAAGACAGTTCCCAATGGGGACTTTTGAATGTCACTGGGTGTGAGGGAAATCCCAAGTGCTGTACCTGCCTGCAAAATGCCACCATGGCCGGTAATGTTGAGTCAACATGTAAACAGCACTCAGAATCACAGTTCAGAGTTGAATGGCAAGTGATACAAAATGTGATTCCGCTCTGCAATCTGAGTAAAATTCTCAAAGTTCCCAATTGGGACTCTGAAAAGTCACTGGAGATAGGAAAAAACGTAGGCGCTATAACTCCCTAAGACCTGCACTCCTGCCAGTGATGCTGAATCTCAAAGGAAACTGCAGTAACACACAGAGTTCAAAGTGGAGTGAAAAGAGCAACTCCTATGTTCTTCTGCACTGGAAACTGAGTGAAATAAACACAATTCCCAATGCGGAATCATAAAAGTCACTGCATATAACGGAATTCCCAGTGACCCCGCCCCTCAGCCTAAGGACGTCTTCGGGGTACACAGCCTGCCCACAGGGGTGTGAGTTAGAGCAGAGGGTGCAGGTGTCCACAAGTGTGAAGAGGTCCCCGTTCCCCCAAGGGGGTAGAGGTCCCGGACCCCCAAGGGGCAGAGGGCCCCCAACACCTACCAAGAGCTCCCCCTACCAGCGGATCTGAGAAATGCACCTTTGTGCATGCACAGTCAAGTGGGTGGGGAACGACACCCTAGGGGGTGGAATTTGGGCCTCCTCAGTGCTGCAGGGCCACGTGAGGCCTTTTCCCCTTCAGTGATGCTGGGTTGCCCACGGCTTCTCGCGCCGGCCTGTCTGCTGTTTGGGAAGAGGCCGCCATTTGTCTCTGGCTACGGGAGGGTGTCCTCCCTGACAGTGACCCCGCCCCTCCGCGTAGGGCGTCTTCAGGTCACACAGTCTGCACCTGGGGTTGTGAGTTTGAGCGGAGGGCGCAGGTGTCCCCAAGATGGAATAGGGCTCCGTTCCCCTAAGGTGGAAGAGGGCTCAGTTCCCCCAAGGTGGTACAGGTCACCAGACACCCAAGAGGGCTTCGGACCCAGACCCCTGGGGCGAGAGGGCCCGCGAACCCCTCCCACCAGTGCCCCTGCGGTGCCACTGAGAAATGCACCTTTGCACATGCGCAGTCAGGTGGGCTTTGTCAGGCTCCCACCCTGGGGTGAAACCTAGGGCTCATCAGCGCTATTGGGCCAGGTTTGGCCTTTTACCCTTGAGTGATGCTGCCCGGGACTTCGCGCGCTGGCCTGTCTGCTGTTTGGGAAGAGGCCGCGGTACGCCACTTGTCTGTTGCTACAGGGGGTGCCCTCCCTGACAGTGACCACACCTCTCCGCATAGGGCGTCTTGGGGTGCACAGCCAGCCCAGGTGAGTGTGAATGAGAGCAGAGAGAGCAGGTGTCCCCAAGGGGCAAGAGGGCCCCGTTCCCCCAAGTGGTTATAGGTACCCGTTCCCCCAAAGGGGTAGTGGTTCCCTGACCCCAAGGGAGAAGAGGGCACCCGAACCACTCCCACCAGTGCCCCCAACCAGCAGTGCTGAGAAATGCACCTTTAGGCATGCACTGCTGGGTGGGCGGGGCCAGGCTCCCCCCGGGGGAGGAACCTGGGCTCATCAGCGCTGCTAGGCTAGGTGTGACCTTTTCCCCTTGAGGGATGCTGGGTTGCCGGGCGTCGAACAGTAGCCTGTCTGCTCTTTGGGAAGAGGCCGCAGTTAACCGCTTGTGTGGCTACAGGGGTGTCCTCAGTGACAGTGACCCCGTCCCACTGACTAGGGTATCTTGGGGCGCACAGCCTGCCCCGAGGGTGTGACTGAGAGAGGAGGGTGCAGGTATCCCCAAGGGGCAAGAGGGTCCCATTCCCAGAAGGGGGAAAGGGTCCCGTTCCCCCAAGGGGGTACAGGTCCACGTTCCCCCATGGGGGTAGAGGTTCCCAGACTCCCAAGGGGGAAGAGGGACCCTGAACCCCACCCACCAGCGCCCCAAACCGGCAGTGCTGAGAAATGCACCTTTGCGCATTCGCAGTCGGGTGGCGGTGTCAGGCTTCCCCGAGGGCGGAGCCTGGGGCTCATCAGCACTGCAGGGCCAGGTGTGTCCTTTTCCGTTGAGTGATGGTGGGTTGCTCCGGGCTTCGCGCGCCGGCCTGTCTACTGTTTGGGAAGAGCCCGCGGCTCGCTGCTTGTCTGTGGCTACAGGAGGTTTCCTCCCTGACAGTGACACTGCCTCTCTGCCTAGGGCTTGTCCAGGTCGCACAGCCTGCCCTGAGGGTGTGAGTGAGAGCTGAGGGGGCAGGTGTCTCCAAGGGGAAGAGGGCCCCGTTCCCTAAAGGGAGTACAGGCCCCTGTACCCCCAAGGGGATTTCGGGACCCAGGCCCCCAAGGGGGCTTAGGGCCACTGACTCCCCCCAAAACGAACGCCCCCTAACGGCAGCTCTGAGAAATGCACATTTGCACATATGCAGTCGGTGGGTGGGGACAGTCTCCCCCCAGGGGCGGTGCCTAGGCCTCATCAGCGCTGCCAGGCCAGGTGTGGCCTTCTCTCCTTGAGTGATGATGGGTTGCCCAGGGCTTCGCACGCCGGCCTGTCTGCTGATTGGGAAGATGACGCGGTTCTCCGTTTGTCTGTGGCTACAGGGTTTCCCTCCCTGTCAGTGACCCCGCACCTCTGTCTAGGGCATCTCCGGGTCTCACAGCCTGCCCCTGAGGGTGTGAGTGAGAGCTGAGCGAGCAGGTGTCTCCAAGGGGGAAGAAGGCCCCATTCCCCAAAGGGGGTATAGTTCCCTGTTCCCCCATGGTTGGAGAGGTTCCCGGGCCCCCAAGGGGGAAGAGGGCCCCCGAACAACTCCCACCAGCGAACCCTACTGGCAGTGCTGAGAAATGCACCTTTGCACATGCGCAGTCGGGTGGGAGGTGTCATGCTCCCCCCCGGGGGCGGAGCCTAGGGCTCATCAGCGCTGCCAGGCCAGGTGTGGCCTTCTCCCCTTGAGTGATGCTCAGTTGCCTGGGGCTTCATGCACCAGCCTGTCTGCTTTTTGGGAAGAGGCCGAGATTTGGCGCTTGTCTGTGGCTAAAGGGGTTGCCCTCCCTGACAGTGACCCCGCCCCTCATGCCTAGGGCGTCCCGGGGTGCACAGGTTGGCCCCCTGGGTTTGAGTGAGATTGGAGGGTGCAGGATTCTCCAAAGGGCAAGAGGTCCTCTTCCCCTAAGTGGGAAAAGGGCCCGTTCTCCCTAGGGGATGTAAGTCCACGTTCCCCCATCATGGTAGAGGTTCCTAATACCCCCACTAGAGCACCCTAAAGGCAGTGCTGAGAAATGCACATTTGCGCATTCCCAGTCGGGTGGGCGGGGTCAGGCTCCCCACAGGGGCAGAGCCTGGGGCTCATCAGCGCTGCCAGGCCAGGTGTGGCCTTCTACCCTTGAGTATGCTGGGTTGCCCGGCGCTTCGCATGCTGCCCTGTCTGCTGTTTGGGAAGAGGAAGCAGTTCCCCTCTTGTCTGAGTCAACAGGGGTGCCCTCCCTGAGAATGAACCTGCCCCTTCGCCAAGGGTGTCTGGGGTCCCATAGCCTGCCCCATGGGTGTGAGTGAGAGCTGAGGGTACAGGTGTCCCCAAGGGGCAAGAGGGTCCCGTTTGCCACGTGGCAAGAGGGTCCCTTTCCCCCAAGGGGGAAGGAAAACCCCATTCCCCCAAGGGGCAAGATGTCCTGTTCCCCAAGGGGGAAGAGGGCCCCGTTCCCCCAAGGGGATAGGGGTCCCCATTCCCCATGGGGGTATAGATCCCCATTTCCCCATGGGGGTAGAGGTTCCTGGACCACTAAGGGAGAAGAGGGCCCCCGAACCCCTCCCAAAAGCGCCCCCTATCGGCAGTGCTGAGAAATGCACCTTTGTGCATGCGCATTAGGGTGGGTAGGGTGAGGCTACCCTGGGGTCGGAGCCTGGGGCTCATCGGCGCTTCCAGGCCAGTTGTGGCCTTTTCCCGTTGAGTGACAGTGATTTGACTGGGATTCGTGCCGGCCTGTGTGCTGTTTGGGAAGAGGCTGTGGTTTGCCACTTTTCTGAGGCTACAGGGGGTGCCCTCACTGACAGTAACCCCTCCCCTCCACCTAGGGCATCTTGGTGCGCACAGCCTGCCCCCGTGGGTTTCAGAGAGAGCGGAGGGAGGCTGACCCCGCCCATCCGATTCTGCCTGCGCACAGGTGCACATCCTAGGGCCGCCACTAGGGCCTCTGGTGAGGAGGTTCGGGGACCCTCAGCCCCTCGAGGCTAGGGGGCCTCTGCACCATGGGGGTATGGAAATTTCCTCCGACATTGGAGAACGAGGTCCTCTTACCCCTCCGGGGAATGGCAAATCTTCCTCCTGGGGCAAACCTGCACCCTCCTCTCCCACTCAGAGCCACAGCGGCGGGCCCTGTGCCTGCAGATGCCCTAGATGGAAGGCCGGGGTCCCTGTCAGGAGAGGGCACCCCATGTAAGCCAGGGACAAGCGGTGACCGCGGCCTCTTCCAAAACTGCAGGCAGACAAGCCGGTGCGGAAAGCACCGGGCAAGCAGGCACCACTCAAAGGGGAAAGTCCTCACCTGGCCCAGCAGCGCTGATGAGCCTCAGGCTCCGCCCCTGGCCGGAGACTGACCCCACGCACCCGACTCTGCCTGCTCACAGTTGCACTTCCTACGGCCGCCGATAGGGAGCGCTGGTGAGGGGGTTCGGGGACCCTCAGCCCCTCGTGGCTAGGGGGACATCTGCACCCATGGGTGTACGGAACTTTCCTCCCCCATGGGGAAAAGGGGCTCTCTTCCGCTCGGGGGAAGCCGAAATCTTCTTCCCGGGCACAACTGCACACTCCTCTCCCACTCAGAACCCAGCGGCGGGTCCTGCGCCCGCAGACGCCCTAGACAGAGGGCCGGGGTCCCTGACAGGGACAAGCGGTGACCGCGGCCTCTTCCAAAACTGCAGGCACGCAGCCCGGTGCGGAAAGCCCCGGGCAAGCCACCACCACTCATATGGGAAGAGTCCTCAACTGGCCCAGCAGCGTTGATGAGCCTGAGGCTCCGCCCCTGGTCGGAGCCTGACCCCACCCACCCGACTCTGCCTGCGCACAGGTACACTACCTAAGGCCGCCGCTAGGGGGCGCTGGTGAGTAGGTTCGGAGTCCCTCAGCCCCCTCGGGGCTAGGGGGACCTCTTCACCCATGGGGGTATGGAACCTTCCAACCCCTGGGGGAACGGGGCCCTCTTCCCCGTCCGGGGAAGCCCAAATCCTCCTCCAGGGGCACACCTGCACCCTCCTCTCCAACTAAGAGCCCCATCAGCGGGATCTGCGCCCGTAGACGCCCTAGACGGAGGGCCGCGGTCCCAATCAGGGGAAGGCACATGCTGTAAGCCAGGGACAAACGGCGACTGCGGCATCTTCCAAAACTGCAGGCAGACAGGCCGGCGCTGAAAGCCCCCGGCAAGCCAGCACCACTCAAAGTGGAAGAGTCCTCACCTGCCCCGGAAGCTGATGAGCCTCAGGCTCCTGCCCTGTCTAGAGCCTGACCCCGCCCACCGACTCTGCCTGCACACAGGTGCAATTCCTAGGGCCGCCGATAGGGGGCGCTGGTGAGGGAGTGAGGAGACCCTCAGCCCCTCGGGGCTGGGGGACATATGCACCCATGGGGGTACAGAACTTTCCTCCCCATGGGGGAACGGGGCTCTCTTCCCCTCGGGGGAAGCCCAAATCTTCCTACCGGGGCACACCTGCACACTCCTCTCCCATTCAGACCCCAGCGGCGGGCCCTGCGCCCGCAGACGCCCTAGACGGATTGCCGGGGTCCCTGCCAGGGACAAGCGGCGACCGCGGCCTCTTCCAAAACTGCAGGCACGCATGCAGCGCGGAAAGCCCCGGGCAAGCCAGCACCACTCAAAGGGGAAGGGTCCTCACCTGGCCCAGCAGCGCTGATGAGCCTGAGGCTCCGCCCCTGCCCGAGCCTGACCCCGCCCACCAGAATCTTCCTGCGCACAGGTGAAATTCCTAGGGCCACCACTAGGGTGCGCTGGTGAGGGGTTCGGGGACCCTCAGCCGCCTTCGGGCAAGGGTGACCTCTGCACCCATGGGTGTATGGAACTTTCCTCCCCCATGGGGGAACGGGGTTCTCTTCCCCTCTAGGGTAGCCCAAATCTTCCTCCCGGTGCACACCTGCACCCTCCCCTCCCACTCAGTGCCCCAGCAGCGGGCTCTGCACCCGCAGAAGCCCTAGAGGGAGTGCCAGGGTCCCTGTCAGGGGAGGGCACACCATGTAAGCCAGGGAAAAGCGGCTACCGCGGCTTCTTCCAAAACTGCAGGCAGACAGGCCGGCGTGGAAAGCCCCGGGCAAGCAGCACCACTCAAGGGAAGAGTCGTCACCTGGCCCAGCAGCGCTGATGAGCCTGAGGTTCTGCCCCTGTCCGGAGCCTGACCCCGACCACCCGAATCTGCCTGCGCACTGGTGCACTTCCTAGGGCCGCCGCAAGGGGGCGCTGGTGAGGGTTTTCGGGGAGCCGCAGCCCCCGGGGCTAGGGGGACCTCTGCACCCATGGGGTACGGAACTTTCCTCCCCATGGGGAACGGGGCCCTCTTCCCCTGGGGAATTCCAAATCGACCTCCTGGTTACACCTGCACCCTCCACTCCCACTCAGAGCCCCAGCGACGGGACCTGCGCCCTCAGACACCCTAGACGGAGGACCGGGGTCCCTGTCAGGGGAGGGCAACCTCTCTAAGCCAGGGAAAAGCGGCGACCGCGGCATCTTCCAAAACTGCA
The DNA here is from genome assembly GCF_014898055.3 of Talpa occidentalis. Lineage (NCBI taxonomy): Eukaryota > Metazoa > Chordata > Mammalia > Eulipotyphla > Talpidae > Talpa > Talpa occidentalis. The sequence goes on from NW_023601962.1 coordinate 2,188,882, forward strand.
GGGAGACAGGCCGGCGCGGAAAGCACCCAGAAAGCCAGCACCACTCAAAGGGGAAGAGTCCTCACCTGGCCCAGCAGCGCTGATGAGCCTCAGGCTCCGCCACTGGCCAGAGCGTGACCCAGCCCACCCGACTCTGCCTGTGCACAGGGGCACTTCTTAGGGCCGCCGCTAGGGGGCGCTTTTGAGAGGGGTTCGGGGACCCTCTACCCCCAGGGCTAGGGGAAATCTGCACCCATGGGGGTACGGAACTTTCCTCCTCCATGGGTGAACGGGACTCTTTCCCCTCCGGGGAAGCCCAAATCGTCCTCCCGGGCACACCAGCACACTCCTCTCCCACTCAGAACCCCAGCGGCGAGCCCTGCGCCCACAGACGACCTAGACGGAGGGCCGGGTGCCTGTCAGGGAGGGCACCCCGGTAAGCCAGGGACAAGCGGCGACCGCGGCCACTTCCAAAACTGCAGGCAGACAGGCCGGCGCGGAAAGCCCCAGGGCAAGCCAGCACCACTCAAACGGGAAGGGTATTCACCTGGCCCAGCAGCGCTGATGATCCTGAGGCTCCGCCCTGGCCAGAGCCTGACCCCGCCCACCCGACTCTGCCTGCGCACAGGTGCACTTCCTGGGCCGTCGCTAGGGGCGCTGGTGAGGGGGATTCGCGGATCCTCAGCCCCCTCGGGGCTAGCGGGACCTCTGCACCCATGGGGTACGGAACTTTCCTCCCCCATGGGGGAACGGGTTCTCTTCCCCTCAGGGTAGCCCAAATCTTCCTCCCGGTGCACACCTGCAACCTCCTCTCCCACTCAGAGCCCCAGCGGCGGGCCCTGCGCCCGCAGAAGCCCTAGACGGAAGGCTGGGTCCCTGTCAGGGGGAGGGCACATCCTATAAGCCAGGGAAAGCGGCTACCGCGGCTTCTTCCAAAACTGCAGGAAGACAGGCCGGCGTGGAAAGCCCCGGGCAAGCCAGCACCACCCAAAGGGGAAGAGTCCTCACCTGGCCCAGCAGCCCAGATGAGCCTCAGGCTCCGCCCCTGGCTAGAGCCTGTCCCCGCCCACCCGACTCTGCCAGTGCACAGGTGCACTTCCTAGGGCCGCCGCTAGGGGGCGCTTTTGAGTGGGGTTCGGGGACCCTCAGCACCCTCGGGGCTAGGAGGTCTCTGCACCTTGGGGTATGGAATTTCCTCCCCCATGGGTGAAGGGGCTCTCCTCCCCTCCAGGGAAGCCCAAATATTCCTCCCGGGGCACACCTGCACACTCCTCTCCCACTCAGATCCCCAGCGGCGAGCCCTGCACCTGCAGACTCCCTAGACGGAGGGCCGGGGTCCCTGTCAGGGAGGGCACCCCTGTAAGCCAAGGACAAGCGGCGACTGCGGCCATTTCCAAAACTGCAGGCAGACAGGTCGGCGCGGAAAGCCCAGAGCAAGCCAGCACACTCAAACGGGAAGGTCTTCACCTGGCCCAGCAGCGCTGATGAGCCTGAGGCTACGCCCCTTAATGGAGACTGACCCCGCCCACCCGACTCTGACTGCGCACAGGTGCACTTCTTCGGGCCGCCGCTAGGGGGCGCTGGTGAGGTGTTTCGCGGACCCTCAGCCCCTCGGGGCTAGGGGGACCTCTGCACCCATGGTGGTACGGAACTTTCCTCCCCCATGGGGGAAAGGGACTCTCCTCCCCTCCGGGGAATCCCAAATCTTCCTCCCGGGGCACACCTGCACCCTCCTTCCCACTCAGAGCGCCAGCGGTGGGCCCTGCACCGCAGATGCCCTAGACAGAGGCCGGGGTCCTGTCAGGGTAGGGCACCCCATGTAAGCCAGGGATAAGCAGCGGCGCGGCCTCTTCCAAAACTGCAGAAGACAGGCCGGCGCGGAAAGCCCCGGGCAAGCCAGCACCACTCAAAGGGGAAGAGTCCTCAACTGGCCCAGCAGGGCTGATGAGCCTGAGGCTCCGCCCCTGGCCGAAGCCTGACTCCGCCTACCCGACTCTGCCTGCGCAGAGGTGCACTTCCTGGGCCGTCGCTAGGAGGCGCTGGTGAGGGTTTCACGGACCCTCTGCCCCTTGGGACTAGGGGGCCTCAGGACCCATGGGGTACGGAACTTTCCTCCCCCATGGGGAACGGGTCTCTCTTCCCCTCGGGGGAAACACAAATCTTCCTCCCGGGCACACCTGCACCTCCTCTCCCACTCAGACCCCAGCGGCGGGTCAGGCGCCCGCAGACGGCCTAAAAGGAGGGCCGGGTCCATGCCAGGGACAAGAGGCTACCGTGGCCTCTTCCAAAACTGCAGGAACGCAGGCCGTCGCGGAAAGCCCCGAGTATGCCAGCACCACTCAAAGGGGAAGGGTCCTCACCTGGCCCAGCAGCGCTGATGAGACTGAGGCACGCCCTGGCCGGAGCCTGAACCCGCCCACCCGATTTTTCCTGCGCACAGGTGCACTTCCTAGGACCGCCGCTAGGGTGCGCTGGTGAGTGGGTTTGGGGACCTTCCGCCCCACCGGGTTGGGGCCACCCCTGCACGCAGGGGGGTACCTTATTGTCCTCCCCCATGGGGGAACGGGCCCTCTTCCCATCGCGGAAGCCCAAACCTTCCTCCCGGGGCACGCCTGCACCCCCTGTGGCACTCACAGCCCCCGGCGGGGCCGTGCGCCCGCAGATGCCCTAGAAGGAGGGCCAGGGTCCCGTCAGGGGAGGGCACCCCCTGGAAGCCAGGGACAAGCGGCGACCATGGCCTCTTCCAAAAATGCAGTCACACAGGCCGGTGCGGAAAAAGCCCCAGGCATGCCAGCACCAATCAAAGGGGAAGAGTCCGCACCTGGCCCAGCAGCGCTGATGAGCCAGGCTCTGCCCCTGGCCGGAGCCTGACCCCGCCCACCCGACTATGGCTGCGCACAGGTGCACTTCTAGGGCCGCCGCTAGGGGGCGCTAGTGATGGGGGTCGGGGACCCTCAGCCCCCCCGGGCTGAGGACACCTCTGCATCCATGGGTTATGGAACTTTCTCCCCCATGGGGGAACGGGGCCAACTTCCCCTTGGCGAAGCCCAAACCTTCCTCCCGGGCACGCCTGCACCCTCCTCTCGCACTCACAGCCCCAGCCGCAGGGACCGTGCCCCGCAGATGCCCTACACGAAGGCAGGGTCCCTGTCAGGGGAGGGCACCCCCTGTAAGCCAGGGACAAGCGGCGACCGCGGCATCCTCCAAAACTGCAGGCACACAGGCCGGCAGAAAGCCCAGGACAAGCCAGCACCACTCAAAGGGGAAGAGTCCGCACCTGGCCCAGCAGCGCTGATGAGCCCCAGGCTCCGCCCCTGGCCGGAGCCTGAACCCGCCCAACTGACTCTGCCTGCGCACTGTTTTACTTCCTAGGGCCGCCGCTTGGGGACGCTGGTGAGGGGTTCTGGGACCCTTCAGCCCCCACTAGGCTGGGGCCACCTCTGCACCCATGGGGTACGGAACTTTCCTCCCCCATGGGGGAACTGGGCTCACTTGCCCTCCGGGAAGCCCAAATCTTCCTCCCGGGACACGCCTGCACACTCCTACGCACTCACAGCCCAGCGGCGGGCCGCGCCCCGCATACGGCATAGACGGAGGCCGGTGTCCCAGTCAGGGGAGGGCACCCCCTGTAAGCCAGGGACAAGCGGCGACCGCAGCCTCTTCCAAAACTGCAGGCACACAGGCCAGCGTGGAAATCCCCGGGCAATTCAGCACCACTCAAAGGGGTAGAGTCCGCCACCAGGCCCAGCAGTGCTGATGAGCCCCAGGCTCCGCCCCTGGCCTGAGCCTGACCCCGCCCAGCCGACTATGGCTGCGCACAGCTGCACTTCCTAGGGCCGCCGCTAGGGGGCGCTGGTGAGGGGGTTCAGGGACCCTCAGCCCCCACGGGTCTGGGCCACCTCTGCACCCATGGTTGTACAGGATTGTCTTCCCCCATGGGGGAACGGGAACCTCTTTCCCTCGGGGAAGCCCAAATCTTCCTCCCGAGCACACCTGCACCCTCCTCTCGCATTCACAGCCCCAGCGGTGGGGCCGTGCTCCCGCAAACGCCCTAGATGCAGGGTCGGGGTCCCTGTCAGGGGAGGTCACCCCCTGTAAGCCAGGGACAAGAGGCGACCACGGCCTCTTCCAAAACTGCAGGCACACAGGCCGGCGCGGAACGCCCCAGGCAAGCCAGCACCACTCAAAGGGAAGAGTCTGCACCTGGCCCAGCAGCGCTGTTGAGCCCGGGGCTCCGCCCCTGGCCGGATCCTGACCCCGCCCACCTGACTCTTGGTGGGCACACGTGCACTTCCTAGAGCCGCCGATATGGGGCTCTGCTGTGGCGGTTCGGGGACCTCAGCACCACCGGCTGAGGCCACCTCTGCATCCATGGGGTTATGGAACTTTCCTCCCCATGGGGGAACGGGGCCAACTTCCCTTCGCGGAAGCCCAAACCTTCCTCGCGGGGCACGCCTGCACCCTTCTCTCGCACTCACAGCCACAGTGGCGGAGCCGTGCGCCGCAGACTCCCTAGACGGAGGGCGCGGTCCCTGTCAGGGGAGGGCACCTCCTGGAACCAGGGACAAAGGCGACCGCGGCCACTTCCAAAACTGCAGGCAACAGGCCGGAGCGGAAAGCCCGGGCAAGCCAGCACCACTCAAAGGGGAAGAGTCCGCACCTGGCCCAGCAGTGCTGATGAGCCCCAGGCTCCGCCCCTGGCCGGAGCCTAACCCGCCCACTCGACGCTGGCCTGCGCGCTGTTGCACTTCCTAGGGCCGCCGCTAGGGGTCGCTTTAGAGGGTTTAATGGGACCCTCTGCCCCCACCAGGCTGGGGCCACTTCTGCAACCATGGGGGTACGGATTTTCTTCCCCCATGGGGGAACAGGGCTCTCTTCCCCTCAGGAAGCCCAAATCTTCCTCCCGGCCACGCCTGCACACTCCTCTCGCTCTCACAGCCCAGCATTGGGGCTGGGCGCCCGCAGACGCCTTGACGGAGGGTGGGGTTCCTGTCAGGGGAGGGCACCCCCTGTAAGCCAGGGACAAGCGGCGACCGCGTCCTCTTCCAAAACTGCAGGCACACAGGCCGGAGCGGAAAGCTCCGGGCAATCCAGCACCACTCATAGGGGAAGAGTCTGCACCTGGCCCAGCAGCGCTGATATGCCCCAGGCTCCGCCCATGGCCGGAGCCTGAACCTGCCCACCCGACTCTGCCTGTGCACGGTGCACTTCTAGGGCCGCCGCAAGAGGAATTTGGTGAAGGGGTTCGGGGACCTCAGCCCCACCGGGCTGGGGCCATTTCTGCACCCATGGGTGTACGGGATTGTCCTCCCGCATGGGGGAACGGGCCCCTCTTCCCCTTCGCAGAAGCCCAAACTTCTCCTGGGTCTCGCCTGCACCCTCCTCTCCCACCCAC
>NW_023601962.1:2194355-2215530 GCF_014898055.3 Talpa occidentalis
GTTCTATTTCTTTGAAGAATGACATTGAAATTTGTATTGGAATAGCATTGAATCTGTATATTGCTTTTGGTAGGATGGCCATTTTAATAATGTTTTTTCTTCCAATCCGGAACATGGATGTCTTTCCATTTCTTTGTGTCTTCTATTCTTTCAACAGTGTTTAAAGTTTTCTTTGTATAGGTCCTTTGTTAGATTTTATCCCAAGTATTTGATTTTTTTTGTTTCGATAATAAAAGGGATTTTTTTATTTCTTCTTCTCTTTTATTTATGTTTGTGTATGGAAGGCTACTGACTTTTGCGTGTTGATTGTATCCTGCAACTTTACTGAACTGATTGATGAGTTGAATTAGTTTTTCTGTGGAGTTTTGGTGGTTCTATGTATATTATCATATCATCTGCAAATAGTGATAGTTTGACTTCTTTTCCTATTTGAATTCCTTGTATTGTCTTGTCTCTTGTCTTATTGCTCTGGCCAGGACTTCCAGTATCATATTGAAAAAAGCAGTGGTGAGAGTGGACATCCTTGTTATCCCAGATCTTAATGGAAATGCTTTCAGCTTTTCACCATGAGAATGGGACTGGCTTTTGGCTTGTCATATTTGGCCTTTATGATGTTGAGGTATGTTCCTTGTATCCCAAGAATTTCAAGGGCTTTTTTCATGAATGGGTGTTTGCACTTTGTCGAAAGATTTCTCAGCATCTATTGATATTATCATATGTTTTTATATTTCTTTTTGTTGATGTGTGGATAACGTTGATTGATTTTCGGATGTTAAACCATCCTTGTGTCCCTGGAATGAATCCTACCTTGGTCGTGGTCAATTTCTTTTGGATACATTTTGGATTCTGATAGCTAAAATTTTATTGACGATTTTTGCATCAGTGTTCATAAGCGAGATTGGCCTGTAGTTTTTTTTTTGTGTGTGTTGCCCTTGTTTGGTTTGGTATTAGTGTAATGTTGACTTCATGGAACTTGTTTGGTATTATCCCTACTTTCTCATTTTTTGGAAGAGTTGTGAAAGTATAGGCACTAATTCATCTCTGAATGTTTGAGAATTCATTTGTAAATCCATCAGGTCCTGGACTTATGTTTTGGGGAGGTTTTTGATTAGCATTTCAATTTTGCTGCTAGTAATTGGTCTGTTTAGGTGTTCTATTTTTTCTTTATCTAGCCTTGGGTGATTGAAGAGTTGTAGAAATGTGTCCATCTCCTCTAGATTGTTGAACTTGTTTCCATATAACTGATTATTCCATATTACTGATTATTCTTTTGATTTTTCCTGTGTCCTTGTGATTTCTCCTCTTTCATTTGTGATCCTGTTATTTGTACTTTCTCCGTTTTTCCTTTGTGAGCCTGGCTAGGGGTTTGTCTATTTTTTATTATCTTTTTTTGAAGAACCAGTTCTTGGATTCATTGATCTTTTGGATTGTTTTTTAGTTTTGATTTCATTTATTTCTGATTTTTTTTTATTATTTCTTTCTTCTACTGGTTTTGGGTTTTTTTGTTGTTTTTTTCTTTTTCCAGATCTTTGAGCTTCGAGATTAGATTTTTCTTTAGTTATTTCTTGTTTCTTGATGTGAGCCTCTATTGCTATATATTTTCCTCTTTTACTGCTTTTGCTGCATTCCATACATTTAGAAATTGGTGTCCTCCTTGTCATTCAATTCAAAGAATTTTTTAATTTCTTCTTTGATCTCCTCGTTGTCCAGTGGTCTTCCAGTAGTGTGGTTTTCAATCTCCATGAGTATGAGAGTACCTTGCCTTCTTTTTATGGTTTTTCTATTTTGATGCCTTCACGGTCAGAAAAGATGATGGTATGATTCAATCTGAGTGGATCTGCTGTGTCCCAGTATGTGATCAATCCTGGAGAATGATCCATGTGAGCTTGAGAAAAATGTGTACTCAGTCTTCTTTGGATTTAGTGTTCTATAGATGTCTAGACCCAAGATCTCTAGATCCAGCTCTCTAGATCCTTATTTAGAGCTTTAGTGTCTTTACTTATTTTTTGTCTTGTTGATCTATCCATTGTTGTTAGTGGTGTGTTGAAGTCTCCCACTACAAATGTGTACAAAACAGACTTTAAAAGTTACTGGCGAGGACAAAAATCTCAGGTGCTCTAACTGCCTGCAAAACAGCACTAATGGCGATAATGCTGAATCACCATGGAAACTGCACTATCTAGCAGAGTTCAAAGTGGAGTGAAAAGAGCAACACCTAGTGATTCCGCCCTGGAAACTGAGTGAAATAAAGACAGTTCCCAATGGGGACTTTTGAATGTCACTGGGTGTGAGGGAAATCCCAAGTGCTGTACCTGCCTGCAAAATGCCACCATGGCCGGTAATGTTGAGTCAACATGTAAACAGCACTCAGAATCACAGTTCAGAGTTGAATGGCAAGTGATACAAAATGTGATTCCGCTCTGCAATCTGAGTAAAATTCTCAAAGTTCCCAATTGGGACTCTGAAAAGTCACTGGAGATAGGAAAAAACGTAGGCGCTATAACTCCCTAAGACCTGCACTCCTGCCAGTGATGCTGAATCTCAAAGGAAACTGCAGTAACACACAGAGTTCAAAGTGGAGTGAAAAGAGCAACTCCTATGTTCTTCTGCACTGGAAACTGAGTGAAATAAACACAATTCCCAATGCGGAATCATAAAAGTCACTGCATATAACGGAATTCCCAGTGACCCCGCCCCTCAGCCTAAGGACGTCTTCGGGGTACACAGCCTGCCCACAGGGGTGTGAGTTAGAGCAGAGGTGCAGGTGTCCACAAGTGTGAAGAGGTCCCCGTTCCCCCAAGGGGGTAGAGGTCCCCGGACCCCCAAGGGGGCAGAGGGTCCCCAACACCTACCAAGAGCTCCCCCTACCAGCGGATCTGAGAAATGCACCTTTGTGCATGCACAGTCAAGTGGGTGGGGAACGACACCCTAGGGGGTGGAATTTGGGCCTCCTCAGTGCTGCAGGGCCACGTGAGGCCTTTTCCCCTTCAGTGATGCTGGTTGCCCACGGCTTCTCGCGCCGGCCTGTCTGCTGTTTGGGAAGAGGCCGCCATTTGTCTCTGGCTACGGGAGGGTCCTCCCTGACAGTGACCCCGCCCCTCCGCGTAGGGCGTCTTCAGGTCACACAGTCTGCACCTGGGGTTGTGAGTTTGAGCGGAGGGCGCAGGTGTCCCCAAGATGGAATAGGGCTCCGTTCCCCTAAGGTGGAAGAGGGCTCAGTTCCCCAAGGTGGTACAGGTCACCAGACACCCAAGAGGGCTTCGGACCCAGACCCCTGGGGCGAGAGGGCCCGCGAACCCCTCCCACCAGTGCCCCCTGCGGTGCCACTGAGAAATGCACCTTTGCACATGCGCAGTCAGGTGGGCTTTGTCAGGCTCCCACCCTGGGGTGAAACCTAGGGCTCATCAGCGCTATTGGGCCAGGTTTGGCCTTTTACCCTGAGTGATGCTGCCCGGGACTTCGCGCGCTGGCCTGTCTGCTGTTTGGGAAGAGGCCGCGGTACGCCACTTGTCTGTTGCTACAGGGGTGCCCTCCCTGACAGTGACCACACCTCTCCGCATAGGGCGTCTTGGGGTGCACAGCCAGCCCAGGTGAGTGTGAATGAGAGCAGAGAGAGCAGGTGTCCCCAAGGGGCAAGAGGGCCCCGTTCCCCCAAGTGGTTATAGGTACCCGTTCCCCCAAAGGGGTAGTGGTTCCCTGACCCAAGGGAGAAGAGGGCACCCGAACCACTCCCACCAGTGCCCCCAACCAGCAGTGCTGAGAAATGCACCTTTAGGCATGCACTGCTGGGTGGGCGGGGCCAGGCTCCCCCCGGGGGAGGAACCTTGGGCTCATCAGCGCTGCTAGGCTAGGTGTGACCTTTTCCCCTTGAGGGATGCTGGGTTGCCGGGGGCATCGAACAGTAGCCTGTCTGCTCTTTGGGAAGAGGCCGCAGTTAACCGCTTGTGTGGCTACAGGGGGTGTCCTCAGTGACAGTGACCCCGTCCCACTGACTAGGGTATCTTGGGGCGCACAGCCTGCCCCGAGGGTGTGACTGAGAGAGGAGGGTGCAGGTATCCCCAAGGGGCAAGAGGGTCCCATTCCCAGAAGGGGGAATAGGGTCCCGTTCCCCCAAGGGGGTACAGGTCCACGTTCCCCCATGGGGGTAGAGGTTCCCAGACTCCCAAGGGGGAAGAGGGACCCTGAACCCCACCACCAGCGCCCCAAACCGGCAGTGCTGAGAAATGCACCTTTGCGCATTCGCAGTCGGGGGCGGTGTCAGGCTTCCCCGAGGGCGGAGCCTGGGGCTCATCAGCACTGCAGGGCCAGGTGTGTCCTTTTCCGTTGAGTGATGGTGGGTTGCTCCGGGCTTCGCGCGCCGGCCTGTCTACTGTTTGGGAAGAGCCCGCGGCTCGCTGCTTGTCTGTGGCTACAGGAGGTTTCCTCCCTGACAGTGACACTGCCTCTCTGCCTAGGCTTGTCCAGGTCGCACAGCCTGCCCTGAGGGTGTGAGTGAGAGCTGAGGGGGCAGGTGTCTCCAAGGGGAAAGAGGGCCCCGTTCCCTAAAGGGAGTACAGGCCCCTGTACCCCCAAGGGGATTTCGGGACCCAGGCCCCCAAGGGGGCTTAGGGCCACTGACTCCCCCAAAACGAACGCCCCTAACGGCAGCTCTGAGAAATGCACATTTGCACATATGCAGTCGGTGGGTGGGGACAGTCTCCCCCCAGGGGCGGTGCCTAGGCCTCATCAGCGCTGCCAGGCCAGGTGTGGCCTTCTCTCCTTGAGTGATGATGGGTTGCCCAGGGCTTCGCACGCCGGCCTGTCTGCTGATTGGGAAGATGACGCGGTTCTCCGTTTGTCTGTGGCTACAGGGGTTTCCCTCCCTGTCAGTGACCCCGCACCTCTGTCTAGGGCATCTCCGGGTCTCACAGCCTGCCCCTGAGGGTGTGAGTGAGAGCTGAGCGAGCAGGTGTCTCCAAGGGGGAAGAAGGCCCCATTCCCCAAAGGGGGTATAGTTCCCTGTTCCCCCATGGTTGGAGAGGTTCCCGGGCCCCCAAGGGTGAAGAGGGCCCCCGAACAACTCCCACCAGCGAACCCTACTGGCAGTGCTGAGAAATGCACCTTTGCACATGCGCAGTCGGGTGGGAGGTGTCATGCTCCCCCCGGGGGCGGAGCCTAGGGCTCATCAGCGCTGCCAGGCCAGGTGTGGCCTTCTCCCCTTGAGTGATGCTCAGTTGCCTGGGGCTTCATGCACCAGCCTGTCTGCTTTTTGGGAAGAGGCCGAGATTTGGCGCTTGTCTGTGGCTAAAGGGGTTGCCCTCCCTGACAGTGACCCCGCCCCTCATGCCTAGGGCGTCCCGGGGTGCACAGGTTGGCCCCCTGGGTTTGAGTGAGATTGGAGGGTGCAGGATTCTCCAAAGGGCAAGAAGGTCCTCTTCCCCTAAGTGGGAAAAGGGCCCGTTCTCCCTAGGGGATGTAAGTCCACGTTCCCCCATCATGGTAGAGGTTCCTAATACCCCACTAGAGCACCCTAAAGGCAGTGCTGAGAAATGCACATTTGCGCATTCCCAGTCGGGTGGGCGGGGTCAGGCTCCCACAGGGGCAGAGCCTGGGGCTCATCAGCGCTGCCAGGCCAGGTGTGGCCTTCTACCCTTGAGTATGCTGGGTTGCCCGGCGCTTCGCATGCTGCCCTGTCTGCTGTTTGGGAAGAGGAAGCAGTTCCCCTCTTGTCTGAGTCAACAGGGGGTGCCCTCCCTGAGAATGAACCTGCCCCTTCGCCAAGGGTGTCTGGGGTCCCATAGCCTGCCCCCATGGGTGTGAGTGAGAGCTGAGGGTACAGGTGTCCCCAAGGGGCAAGAGGGTCCCGTTTGCCACGTGGCAAGAGGGTCCCTTTCCCCAAGGGGGAAGGAAAACCCCATTCCCCAAGGGGCAAGATGTCCTGTTCCCCAAGGGGGAAGAGGGCCCCGTTCCCCCAAGGGGATAGGGGTCCCCATTCCCCATGGGGGTATAGATCCCCATTTCCCATGGGGTAGAGGTTCCTGGACCACTAAGGGAGAAGAGGGCCCCCGAACCCCTCCCAAAAGCGCCCCTATCGGCAGTGCTGAGAGAATGCACCTTTGTGCATGCGCATTAGGGTGGGTAGGGTGAGGCTACCCTGGGGTCGGAGCCTGGGGCTCATCGGCGCTTCCAGGCCAGTTGTGGCCTTTTCCCGTTGAGTGACAGTGATTTGACTGGGATTCGGTGCCGGCCTGTGTGCTGTTTGGGAAGAGCTGTGGTTTGCCACTTTTCTGAGGCTACAGGGGTGCCCTCACTGACAGTAACCCCTCCCCTCCACCTAGGGCATCTTGGTGCGCACAGCCTGCCCCCGTGGGTTTCAGAGAGAGCGGAGGGAGGCTGACCCCGCCCATCCGATTCTGCCTGCGCACAGGTGCACATCCTAGGCCGCCACTAGGGGCCGCTGGTGAGGAGGTTCGGGGACCCTCAGCCCCTCGAGGCTAGGGGGGCCTCTGCACCATTGGGGGTATGGAAATTTCCTCCGACATTGGAGAACGAGGTCCTCTTACCCCTCCGGGGAATGGCAAATCTTCCTCCTGGGCAAACCTGCACCCTCCTCTCCCACTCAGAGCCACAGCGGCGGGCCCTGTGCCTGCAGATGCCCTAGATGGAAGGCCGGGGTCCCTGTCAGGAGAGGGCACCCCATGTAAGCCAGGGACAAGCGGTGACTGCGGCCTCTTCCAAAACTGCAGGCAGACAAGCCGGTGCGGAAAGCACCGGGCAAGCAGGCACCACTCAAAGGGGAAAGTCCTCACCTGGCCCAGCAGCGCTGATGAGCCTCAGGCTCCGCCCCTGGCCGGAGACTGACCCCACGCACCCGACTCTGCCTGCTCACAGTTGCACTTCCTACGGCCGCCGATAGGGAGCGCTGGTGAGGGGGTTCGGGGACCCTCAGCCCCCTCGTGGCTAGGGGGACATCTGCACCCATGGGTGTACGGAACTTTCCTCCCCCATGGGGAAAAGGGGCTCTCTTCCGCTCGGGGGAAGCCGAAATCTTCTTCCCGGGGCACAACTGCACACTCCTCTCCCACTCAGAACCCTAGCGGCGGGTCCTGCGCCCGCAGACGCCCTAGACAGAGGGCCGGGGTCCCTGACAGGGACAAGCGGTGACCGCGGCCTCTTCCAAAACTGCAGGCACGCAGCCCGGTGCGGAAAGCCCCGGGCAAGCCACCACCACTCATATGGGAAGAGTCCTCAACTGGCCCAGCAGCGTTGATGAGCCTGAGGCTCCGCCCCTGGTCGGAGCCTGACCCCACCCACCCGACTCTGCCTGCGCACAGGTACACTACCTAAGGCCGCCGCTAGGGGGCGCTGGTGAGTAGGTTCGGAGTCCCTCAGCCCCCTCGGGGCTAGGGGGACCTCTTCACCCATGGGGGTATGGAACCTTCCAACCCCTGGGGGAACGGGGCCCTCTTCCCCGTCCGGGGAAGCCCAAATCCTCCTCCAGGGGCACACCTGCACCCTCCTCTCCAACTAAGAGCCCCATCAGCGGGATCTGCGCCCGTAGACGCCCTAGACGGAGGGCCGGGGTCCCAATCAGGGGAAGGCACATGCTGTAAGCCAGGGACAAACGGCGACTGCGGCATCTTCCAAACTGCAGGCAGACAGGCCGGCGCTGAAAGCCCCGGCAAGCCAGCACCACTCAAAGTGGAAGAGTCCTCACCTGCCCCGGAAGCGCTGATGAGCCTCAGGCTCCTGCCCTGTCTAGAGCCTGACCCCGCCCACCGACTCTGCCTGCACACAGGTGAAATTCCTAGGGCCGCCGATAGGGGGCGCTGGTGAGGGGAGTGAGGAGACCCTCAGCCCCCTCGGGGCTGGGGGGACATATGCACCCATGGGGGTACAGAACTTTCCTCCCCCATGGGGGAACGGGGCTCTCTTCCCCTCGGGGGAAGCCCAAATCTTCCTACGGGGCACACCTGCACACTCCACTCCCATTCAGAACCCCAGCGGCGGGCCCTGCGCCCGCAGACGCCCTAGACGGATTGCCGGGGTCCCTGCCAGGGACAAGCGGCGACCGCGGCCTCTTCCAAAACTGCAGGAACGCAGGCCAGCGCAGAAAGCCGCGGGCAAGCCAGCACCACTCAAAGGGGAAGGGTCCTCACCTGGCCCAGCAGCGCTGATGAGCCTGAGGCTCCGCCCCTGGCCCGAGCCTGACCCCGCCCACCAGAATCTTCCTGCGCACAGGTGAAATTCCTAGGGCCACCACTAGGGTGCGCTGGTGAGGGGGTTCGGGGACCCTCAGCCCCCTCCGGGCTAGGGGGACCTCTGCTCCCATGGGTGTATGGAACTTTCCTCCCCCATGGGGAACGGGGTTCTCTTCCCCTCTAGGGTAGCCCAAATCTTCCTCCCGGTGCACACCTGCACCCTCCCCTCCCACTCAGTGCCCCAGCAGCGGGCTCTGCACCCGCAGAAGCCCTAGAGGGAGTGCCAGGGTCCCTGTCAGGGGAGGGCACACCATGTAAGCCAGGGAAAAGCGGCTACCGCGGCTTCTTCCAAAACTGCAGGCAGACAGGCCGGCGTGGAAAGCCCCGGGCAAGCAAGCACCACTCAAGGGGAAGAGTCGTCACCTGGCCCAGCAGCGCTGATGAGCCTGAGGTTCTGCCCCTGTCCGGAGCCTGACCCCGACCACCCGAATCTGCCTGCGCACTGGTGCACTTCCTAGGGCCGCCGCAAGGGGGCGCTGGTGAGGGTTTTCGGGGAGCCGCAGCCCCCACGGGGCTAGGGGGACCTCTGCACCCATGGGGGTACGGAACTTTCCTCCCATGGGGAAACGGGCCCTCTTCCCATCTGGGGAATTCCAAATCGACCTCCTGGTTACACCTGCACCCTCCACTCCCACTCAGAGCCCCAGCGACGGGACCTGCGCCCTCAGACACCCTAGACGGAGGACCGGGGTCCCTGTCAGGGGAGGGCAACCTCTCTAAGCCAGGGAAAAGCGGCGACCGCGGCATCTTCCAAAACTGCAGGGAGACAGGCCGGCGCGGAAAGCACCCAGAAAGCCAGCACCACTCAAAGGGGAAGAGTCCTCACCTGGCCCAGCAGCGCTGATGAGCCTCAGGCTCCGCCACTGGCCAGAGCGTGACCCAGCCCACCCGACTCTGCCTGTGCACAGGGGCACTTCTTAGGGCCGCCGCTAGGGGGCGCTTTTGAGAGGGGTTCGGGGACCCTCTACCCCCACAGGGCTAGGGGGAAATCTGCACCCATGGGGGTACGGAACTTTCCTCCTCCACGGGTGAACGGGACTCTTTCCCCTCCGGGGAAGCCCAAATCGTCCTCCCGGGGCACACCAGCACACTCCTCTCCCACTCAGAACCCCAGCGGCGAGCCCTGCGCCCACAGACGACCTAGACGGAGGGCCGGGGTGCCTGTCAGGGGAGGGCACCCCGGTAAGCCAGGGACAAGCGGCGACCGCGGCCACTTCCAAAACTGCAGGCAGACAGGCCGGCGCGGAAAGCCCAGGGCAAGCCAGCACCACTCAAACGGGAAGGGTATTCACCTGGCCCAGCAGCGCTGATGATCCTGAGGCTCCGCCCCTGGCCAGAGCCTGACCCCCGCCCACCCGACTCTGCCTGCGCACAGGTGCACTTCCTGGGGCCGTCGCTAGGGGGCGCTGGTGAGGGGGATTCGCGGATCCTCTGCCCCCTCGGGGCTAGCGGGACCTCTGCACCCATGGGGGTACGGAACTTTCCTCCCCCATGGGGGAACGGGGTTCTCTTCCCCTCTAGGGTAGCCCAAATCTTCCTCCCGGTGCACACCTGCAACCTCCTCTCCCACTCAGAGCCCCAGCGGCGGGCCCTGCGCCCGCAGAAGCCCTAGACGGAAGGCTGGGGTCCCTGTCAACGGAGGGCACATCCTATAAGCCAGGGAAAAGCGGCTACCGCGGCTTCTTCCAAAACTGCAGGAAGACAGGCCGGCGTGGAAAGCCCCGGGCAAGCCAGCACCACTCAAAGGGGAAGAGTCCTCACCTGGCCCAGCAGCCCAGATGAGCCTCAGGCTCCGCCCCTGGCTAGAGCCTGTCCCCGCCCACCCGACTCTGCCAGTGCACAGGTGCACTTCCTAGGGCCGCCGCTAGGGGGCGCTTTTGAGTGGGGTTCGGGGACCCTCAGCACCCTCGGGGCTAGGAGGATCTCTGCACCCTTGGGGGTATGGAAATTTCCTCCCCCATGGGTGAAAGGGGCTCTCCTCCCCTCCAGGGAAGCCCAAATATTCCTCCCGGGGCACACCTGCACACTCCTCTCCCACTCAGATCCCCAGCGGCGAGCCCTGCACCTGCAGACTCCCTAGACGGAGGGCCGGGGTCCCTGTCAGGGGAGGGCACCCCCTGTAAGCCAAGGACAAGCGGCGACTGCGGCCATTTCCAAAACTGCAGGCAGACAGGTCGGCGCGGAAAGCCCAGAGCAAGCCAGCAACACTCAAACGGGAAGGGTCTTCACCTGGCCCAGCAGCGCTGATGAGCCTGAGGCTACGCCCCTTAATGGAGACTGACCCCGCCCACCCGACTCTGACTGCGCACAGGTGCACTTCTTCGGGCCGCCGCTAGGGGGCGCTGGTGAGGAGGTTCGGGGACCCTCAGCCCCCTCGGGGCTAGGGGGACCTCTGCACCCATGGTGGTACGGAACTTTGCTTCCCCATGGGGGAAAGGGACTCTCCTCCCCTCCGGGGAATCCCAAATCTTCCTCCCGGGGCACACCTGCACCCTCCTCTCCCACTCAGAGCGCCAGCGGTGGGCCCTGCACCCGCAGATGCCCTAGACAGAGGGCCGGGGTTCCTGTCAGAGTAGGGCACCCCATGTAAGCCAGGGATAAGCAGCGGCCGCGGCCTCTTCCAAAACTGCAGGAAGACAGGCCGGCGCGGAAAGCCCGGGCAAGCCAGCACCACTCAAAGGGGAAGAGTCCTCAACTGGCCCAGCAGGGCTGATGAGCCTGAGGCTCCGCACCTGGCCGAAGCCTGACCCGCCTACCCGACTCTGCCTGCGCAGAGGTGCACTTCCTGGGGCCGTCGCTAGGAGGCGCTGGGGAGGGGTTTCACGGACCCTCTGCCCCTTGGGACTAGGGGGTCCTCAGGACCCATGGGGGTACGGAACTTTCCTCCCCATGGGGGAACGGGTCTCTCTTCCCCTCGGGGGAAACACAAATCTTCCTCCCGGGGCACACCTGCACACTCCTCTCCCACTCAGAACCCCAGCGGCGGGTCAGGCGCCCGCAGACGGCCTAAAAGGAGGGCCGGGGTCCATGCCAGGGACAAGAGGCTACCGTGGCCTCTTCCAAAACTGCAGGAACGCAGGCCGTCGCGGAAAGCCCCGAGTATGCCAGCACCACTCAAAGGGGAAGGGTCCTCACCTGGCCCAGCAGCGCTGATGAGACTGAGGCACGCCCCTGGCCGGAGCCTGAACCCGCCCACCCGATTTTTCCTTCGCACAGGTGCACTTCCTAGGACCGCCGCTAGGGTGCGCTGGTGAGTGGGTTTGGGGACCTTCCGCCCACCGGGTTGGGGCCACCCCTGCACGCAGGGGGTACCTTATTGTCCTCCCCCATGGGGGAACGGGGCCCTCTTCCCATTCGCGGAAGCCCAAACCTTCCTCCCGGGGCACGCCTGCACCCTCCTGTGGCACTCACAGCCCCAGCGGCGGGGCCGTGCGCCCGCAGATGCCCTAGAAGGAGGGCCAGGGTCCCGTCAGGGGAGGGCACCCCCTGGAAGCCAGGGACAAGCGGCGACCATGGCCTCTTCCAAAAATGCAGTCACACAGGCCGGTGCGGAAAAATGCCCCAGGCATGCCAGCACCACTCAAAGGGGAAGAGTCCGCACCTGGCCCAGCAGCGCTGATGAGCCCCAGGCTCTGCCCCTGGCCGGAGCCTGACCCCGCCCACCCGACTATGGCTGCGCACAGGTGCACTATCTAGGGCCGCCGCTAGGGGGCGCTAGTGATGGGGGTCGGGGACCCTCAGCCCCCACCGGACTGAGGACACCTCTGCATCCATGGGGTTATGGAACTTTCCTCCCCCATGGGGGAACGGGGCCAACTTCCCCTTTGCGGAAGCCCAAACCTTCCTCCCGGGGCACGCCTGCACCCTCCTCTCGCACTCACAGCCCCAGCCGCAGGGACGTGCCCCCGCAGATGCCCTACACGAAGGGCAGGGGTCCCTGTCAGGGGAGGGCACCCCTGTAAGCCAGGGACAAGCGGCGACCGCGGCATCCTCCAAAACTGCAGGCACACAGGCCGGAGCAGATAGCCCAGGACAAGCCAGCACCACTCAAAGGGGAAGAGTCCGCACCTGGCCCAGGAGCGCTGATGAGCCCCAGGCTCCGCCCCTGGCCGGAGCCTGAACCCGCCCAACTGACTCTGCCTGCGCACTGTTTTACTTCCTAGGGCCGCCGCTTGGGGACGCTGGTGAGGGGTTCTGGGACCCTTCGCCCCCACTAGGCTGGGGCCACCTCTGCACCCATGGGGTACGGAACTTTCCTCCCCCATGGGGGAACTGGGCTCACTTGCCCTCCCGGGAAGCCCAAATCTTCCTCCCGGGACACGCCTGCACACTCCTAACGCACTCACAGCCCCAGCGGCGGGGCCGCGCGCCCGCATACGGCATAGACTGAGGGCCGGTGTCCCAGTCAGGGGAGGGCACCCCCTGTAAGCCAGGGACAAGCGGCGACCGCAGCCTCTTCCAAAACTGCAGGCACACAGGCCAGCGTGGAAATCCCCGGGCAATTCAGCACCACTCAAAGGGGTAGAGTCCGCCACCAGGCCCAGCAGTGCTGATGAGCCCCAGGCTCCGCCCCTGGCCTGAGCCTGACCCCGCCCAGCCGACTATGGCTGCGCACAGCTGCACTTCCTAGGGCCGCCGCTATGGGGTGCTGGTGAGGGGGTTCAGGGACCCTCAGCCCCCACGGGTCTGGGCCCACCTCTGCACCCATGGTTGTACAGGATTGTCTTCCCCCATGGGGGAACGGGAACCTCTTTCCTCGGGGGAAGCCCAAATCTTCCTCCCAGAGCACACCTGCACCCTCCTCTCGCATTCACAGCCCCAGCGGTGGGGCCGTGCTCCCGCAAACGCCCTAGATGCAGGGTCGGGGTCCCTGTCAGGGGAGGGCACCCCCTGTAAGCCAGGGACAAGAGGCGACCACAGCCTCTTCCAAAACTGCAGGCACACAGGCCGGCGCGGAACGCCCCAGGCAAGCCAGCACCACTCAAAGGGAAGAGTCTGCACCTGGCCCAGCAGCGCTGTTGAGCCCGGGGCTCCGCCCCTGGCCGGATCCTGACCCCGCCCACCTGACTCTTGGTGGGCACACGTGCACTTCCTAGAGCCGCCGATATGGGGCTCTGCTGTGGCGGTTCGGGGACCCTCAGCACCACCGGGCTGAGGCCACCTCTGCATCCATGGGGTTATGGAACTTTCCTCCCCCATGGGGGAACGGAGCCAACTTCCCCTTCGCAGAAGCCCAAACCTTCCTCGCGGGGCACGCCTGCACCCTTCTCTCGCACTCACAGCCACAGTGGCGGAGCCGTGCGCCCGCAGACTCCCTAGACGGAGGGCCGCGGTCCCTGTCAGGGGAGGGCACCTCCTGGAAACCAGGGACAAGAGGCGACCGCGGCCACTTCCAAAACTGCAGGCACACAGGCCGGAGCGGAAAGCCCCGGGCAAGCCAGCACCACTCAAAGGGGAAGAGTCCGCACCTGGCCCAGCAGTGCTGATGAGCCCCAGGCTCCGCCCCTGGCCGGAGCCTAACCCGCCCACTCGACGCTGCCTGCGCGCTGTTGCACTTCCTAGGGCCGCCGCTAGGGGTCGCTTTAGAGGGTTTAATGGGACCCTCTGCCCCCACCAGGCTGGGGCCACTTCTGCAACCATGGGGGTACGGGATTTTCTTCCCCCATGGGGGAACAGGGCTCTCTTCCCCTCAGGGAAGCCCAAATCTTCCTCCCGGGCCACGCCTGCACACTCCTCTCGCTCTCACAGCCCCAGCATTGGGGCTGGGCGCCCGCAGACGCCCTTGACGGAGGGTTTCCTGTCAGGGGAGGGCACCCCCTGTAAGCCAGGGACAAGCGGCGACCGCGTCCTCTTCCAAAACTGCAGGCACACAGGCCGGAGCGGAAAGCTCCGGGCAATCCAGCACCACTCATAGGGGAAGAGTCTGCACCTGGCCCAGCAGCGCTGATATGCCCCAGGCTCCGCCCATGGCCGGAGCCTGAACCTGCCCACCCGACTCTGCCTGTGCACTGGTGCACTTCCTAGGGCCGCCGCAAGAGGAATTTGGTGAAGGGGTTCGGGGACCCTCAGCCCCACCGGGCTGGGGCCATTTCTGCACCCATGGGTGTACGGGATTGTCCTCCCGCATGGGGGAACGGGCCCCTCTTCCCCTTCGCAGAAGCCCAAAACTTCCTCCTGGGTCTCGCCTGCACCCTCCTCTCCCACCCACAGCCCAAGCGGTGGGCCCTCTGCCCGCTCACGCCCTCGAGGGAGTGCCAGAGTCCCTGTTAGGGGAGGGCACCCCCTGTATACCAGGGACAAGCGGCGCCCGCGGCCTCTTCCAAAACTGCAGGCACATAGGCCGGCGCAGAATGCCCTGGGCTAGCCAGCACCACTCAAAGGGAAGAGTCCTCACCTGGCCCAGCAGCGCTTGCCGCGGACCAGCCCAGCCTCGGCGGGAGATTGAGGCAATCTCAGGGGTTGAGTGAGAACTAGCAGATGGTGGTCGAAGGAATTAGGGCGAGGGACGAAAGAAATGACACACAGACACACTCAAGGGAGTGTGAAATCTTAGTGCGCTTTATTGGAATCAGCCTTTTCTTTTTATACATTTCCAAAGTCATTACCTCAATATGTTTTTTTACAGTATGTGGTTAATCATACATCAGATTTATCGTAAATGCAGTGAAACATGAATAACATAACATATTGTCTATTATTTATCAAGGAATCAAGAACTTATCGTAACACCCCCAGTGGAGGCTTTTTTTAACATTATGATTTTTTACTATGATTATACATTTTTGTCATATCTTTAACATTATGTTTTTTTTTTAGTACTATTTATTATTCCTATAGTTCTACTTGGTTACACATTTGCTAGAAGTCATAGAACCAGTTTCTCTCACCATAATTGAATTTCTTCAGTACAAGACCTAGACTATTAATGATTAACAACATGCCTTGGTTGTGTCTCAACATTTCCCAGACTTGTTTTCCATCAGTAAAAGGTGGGAACCATTAAAATCCCCTTGGGGACTGCGCCTGTCTTAGGTCGTCAGAAATCTTTTCTGATATTACCCGTCATTGACTGTCCCGTCCAGCACACAGGGAAGAGAGACTTATGTACTTTCATAGTACAGCCACTCTTATATTAACGATAAATTGTGGCAATGGTAACTTTGCTCTTGGGGGAGCAGGAGCCGCCACAGTTCCCCCTCTATTTTTAAATTTAAGTTGTATTTGATGCACATCACGTCGTAAAGTTTTAATAGATTTGCTGAGTATTTTTAAGAATATAGGGACCATGAGACAACAAATCAAGACAATGAGCATGATTACACCAAATGAAATAAGAAAGTGTAACCAATTAGAGGGTGCCAAAGAACGTAAGGACTCAGAAAACGTAGATGCAAAATCTGACAAAGCTGGTTTGGACAAATGAGCTTGACTCATTGCTGAGATTTCAGCCTGGAGAGAAGACAAATTATGACTGGTGTCACTTTTACGCCAAATGCCAAGTAAATGATTTTTAATAAAAGCCCAATTATAGGAAGAATTATAAAGTTTGGGCGTAACACAAATAAACCTGAATTGAGCATGGCACCGAGTAGAGAGAAGTCGTTTAATTTGTTGGACTTTTGTACCAAGTGCCAACACTGTCTCCTCCAAAGCATTTAGTTTGTGTTTTAGATTTTGATCAATGTCATGTTGCAGAGCTAAAGCCAAAGTAACATTTTTTGTGAGATTATTAACAAAATGAGCAGTATGTGTTTCCTGAACCAGGGCAACAGACGAAACTGTAAGAGAAGTCACAATAGCAATTAAGGCAGTAATACCTAAAATAAGCGTAGCAACAAAATGTTTAGAACGAATTAAGGCATTGACTTCCTGAATAACTTGTAAAGCAATATTGTCAAATTATGGGGTATCTTGTAAATCAACAGGTAATATAACATAAGAAGGTTTTTTTAACATAACCATAGTAGAAAAATTATGAACAATATTAGGAGTTAGGCAATTAGACAACACGCATTTAGAACAGGTGACAGAATAGGAATTCCCGTGGCGGGAAATGTTTATTGTGTTGGCAGATCCAAAAAACAATGTATAGGGGTATCCAATGCAGGCACGAAGATTGAAATTTCATATGGCGTAGATATGTTGTCTGGTGCTAAAAAGTTTGATAGTATTCACAGTAGCAAAAAGACGAAAAAGTTCAAGTAAGCACGAGTCCCATTGGAAGTGGTGAAGGAGTAGGTTATCTGTGACTTTTCAGGTTTCAGTCAGTGAAGAGGAGGAACCAAGGTGTTGGTTTAATTTAGCAGGGACCAGATGGGTGAATTAGCATTATTAAACAAGTAGTAGACAAATTAATAAAAAAACAAAAATTTAGAGCTTTGTACCTATTTTACATACAGTGACTTAATAGGGAAGACAAAAGTACCATTTATACCAGACTTTTGAATTAAACACATTAAACAAAGTAAATTATTAATACTTAACATAACTTTAAGGCATATATGCTTTAAATTATAGCATAAAATTTGAATTAGTTTTTTTTACCAAAAATGAATGTAATTATAAGATTTGTTTTTATGAAAATTTATATACGTGCCATTTATAATTAATCCTCCAGAGAGAAAAAACAAAACAAAATAAAACAACACTAAACAAAACAAAACAAAACACAAAGACAGACAAACAGATACAGAGATCTCTTGATATATATTTAAAATTTTGGCCATATATATATATATATATATTTTAAGAGATAGTTATTTTATTAATTTTTGTGATGCCACTGAGGTTTTTTAATGAGTTAAAAGCAAAAAACTGTGCAGAGAATTTTAATTATTACCAAAGACTTGGGCTCAAGACCACAACAGTCAGGCAGTTTTACTAACTTTTTAGATAAGAGAATATTTTTTTGAGTTTATATTTTTAAGAAGTGATTTTTTGGCTTTAGGTTGTCAATGTTTTGTTATACTGAGAGCAAGTATATATTAAAACAAAAGGAACCCTGTTATTTTGATAACAGGAGATGAGGGAAATTTTTAGAGTTTGCCTGTTTTTAGGCTTTTATTAAAATTTGAGGTTTGAATTTAGCTCAAATATGTTTGTATTATTATTTAAAATTTTTTGAGAGTTTAATTAATTTTAACAAGAAATTTATCCTTTTACAGGTCCACTAAGTAAATCTAAAAACTTTTATTCAACCAATAAGCATTTTGTATAGCTTGTTAGCAAATTCAAAATAACTCAGTAGTTTTTTTCTTAGACAATTTAGACTTTAAAATTTAGAAAAAACATAGGGAAATAAAACTTTTTTCCTAGAACGAACCAAAACAGTTTAGTCCCCCACAGTAGGAAGGCAGTAGAGACTTGCCAGTGATCCCAACACTGGAGAAAAAGTCCAGGCGGCTGCTTGTTGAGACCAGGGGCAGCCCCCACCCATCCGTTGCAGTGGGTTTATAATATTATTATAAAAACCTTTAGTTATATTATATAGTTATATTTAACCATTTTTATTACCTTAGCAATAGTAAATGAACTTTAAATACTATTATTTAGAAATATTTTATTTATTTATTTTAAAGAATAAATGGCCTAACCACATACTTAGAATCAGAAAACAAAGTTAAAGGCTGAGCAAAAGGCTGAGCAAAATGTTCAAGTGTCATAATGACTGTAATTATTTCAGCCTGCTGAGCAAAGACATTTTTAGAGACTTTTTGTAATGCACACATAGATGGATAAGCTGTCACCACACGTGTTTGTGCATGGGAGAGATGCAACCATTCCAAAATGCCCTTCTTCCATAAGCAGGCTGTAGGAGTATAGGCAGTTTGCATAATCAACAAATCCCACGTTTTAGAGTAATGAATTTGAGTAACTCTGGCTTCTGAAATTTTTTGTTCAACTAAACGAAGGCTTTGTAATGCCTCCGGAGTCAAGGCACGAGGAGATCTAGGATTTGAATCGCCTTGTAGAATTGCAAAAAGTGGATGTAAATCTCCGGTAGTAATTTTCAAATAAGCCTGACCCAATTGATATTACCTAGTAACTTTTGGAAGTCATTTAGGGTTTGCAATTTATCAACACGAATTTGTAAATTTTGAGTCATAATGTGATTATCATAAATGATTTTTTCTAAATAATTTAAAGGTCGGTCCTTTTGAATTTTATCTGGTGCTACTACCAGACCATAAGCTGTCAATTGTTTCTATTAAATGGGTCAAAATTGAATCTGCAACATCCTTTGAAGGATGACTTAAAAGAATATCATCCATATAATGGATAATATATGCCTCTGGAAATTTAATTTTAGTAACCTGCAAGGCCTGATCAACAAATTTTTGACACAAAGTAGGAGAATTTTCATTCCTTGGGGCAAAACTTTTCACTGATATCTTTGCCATGGTTGTTGAAAATTGCTAGATGGAATACTAAAAGCAATTTTTTTGACAATTATTAGGATGCAATTTTATTGTAAATAAGCAGTCTTGTAAATCAATAATAATAACATAATGTTTTTTGGAACTGCTACAGGAGAAGGCAACCCTGGCTGTAGGGCACCCATATTCTGCATAGTGGCATTTACTGCTCTCAAATCTTGCAAGAGTCGCCACTTGCCAGATTTTTTTTTAATACAAAAAACAGGAGTATTCCATGGACTTGTAGAAGGCTCTAAATGTCCCTTAAGTAATTGTTCCTGTACTATAGTTTGGATGGCCTGGATTTTTTCTGCTGTCAGGGGCCATTGATCGATCCAGACAGGAGTTTTATCTTTCCAACTGATTTTATCAGCATATTTTTGAGTTTTAATGGCCCCTATGAATAAGCCTGTTCATCAATCACATTTGGAGTAACTAGAGACAATTGCAGAGATTCCATGATGTCACGTCCCCATAAGGAGAAAGGCAATGCAGGAATCACATAAGGTTGAAACAAACCTTTCTGAGATCCTAATTGCCAGGATAACATTTGTGAATTTTGAGCCACATTATTGGCCATACCCAATCCAATCAACGTGGAGGAGGAATTTAAAACTGGCCACGCAGCAGGCCAGTCCTTCCCTGCTATACATGATCTATCTACTCCTGTGTCTAGCAATCCCATGATTGGATGTCCATTAACAATTAATTTTTTCAATGGCCGTTCTTTTGTAATGCTCTGGGTCCATGCAATTACATCGTGGATCCAAAGCCATCATCACCTCTTTTATCTTTTAAAATTGGATGAGGCAATTTAACATAAGACGGCACAAGAATTTGTGCAATACGTTGATCTTTGTGAATTTGTATTGTTTCTTTCAAAGGTCGAACCATGACTTTAACTTTCCCTTCAAAACTTGAGTCAATTATTCCAGGTAGAACTTCAAAATTATTTTTATAATTTGAATTACGGCCAATTATAAGTCCGACAGTTCCTTGTGGAAGCGGTCCCTTAAGTAAGTGTCAACTAAATGAACTCCATCCGTGGCTGACATGATAACATCAGCCATGGCTGCAAGATCTAATCCTGCACTTCCAGGAGTGGCTCTTGGCAAATCATGTACGGCTACATTCGTAGCAGGCGCAGGTGTTTCTTTAGAGCTTATTTGCGCCGGAGTATACCCTCCTTCATTTATGGGGCTGAGGGCTCGCCCCTCTGAGAGTTTTTTTTTTGGATTCTCTTCTATTTATTTTAATTTATGTCCATCCTATGCCACTTTCTGTTCCTGGAGGAGGGCGTGCAGCCTCTTTGGTAGAGCATTTAAATGTTTTTCTTGCTAAAATAATTGGAGCCATAGAGTATTCTGTGGCACGGGGTTTTGTTTGGTTCTGTTGTCCTACAAAGATCAGCAAATGTTTCTTCAAAGTCACTATCATCCTCATCACCCATAATTCTGCATATTCAGGATCTCCAGGGTGACAATCTACAAGTTTTCCTTCTGCAATAGGTGCAGTAGGGAACACAGCACCCAAATATGTTTTAGATTTATTGGCAAAAGGAAAAGCTTCCTGATCACTACTTTCTTCTGAGATTTCTCCTTTCCATAGATCTGCTTCCGTAGAACCAACTAATAAATCTCTAATTTGTATCCACAAAGGAAAGCTTGAACGGGCACCTGTGTTAGGGCCGTTTGGTTAAAAATCTCCTGATTCCTTCCTACACGTTTCCAATTTGTCAAGACAAACTGCCCTCTTCAGGAAACCAGGGGCAGATTCTTAAAAAACTCATAAAATTCACTGAGGACCTGTACTTATGGTCATCCCTCGACTCTTTAACATGTGACTTAAAACTGAAAGGAAAAGTCCTCTATCTCTAGAGTAAGAATGTCCCATATTTATAGATTACCTCCTCTTTAACTGGTCAGCCTTTACCAGCGGCCCGCGGGCCCCGACGAGATTCCCTATCCTTCGACAAAATTTTTTTAGAAAAAAAAAGTGAGAGATAGCTTACCTCAAGCTCGTTCTTCAAACACGTCGTCTTCTTAAGGAAATACCTAGAGAGTTTTCGCCTAGAAAGCAAAACTAAAAACACTCAGCGATGCTCGGCTGACCGTACTCCTCGCGGAGTATTAGAAAGCCTTGGTATAGGGTGACCGTACAAGCCCGGTCTTGGACTCCACAAGGAGACCCCATAAACCTTACAGCTTTCACAGAACTGCAGTACGAGCCCACACAGGCTCCGCGGCTCAAAAGAGCCTTGGAATTCAAACACAATTACTCACACACATACACACAGTCTCACAAAGCAGAGAAAGTCGATTCCTTCCAGCTTCACTGAGCTCCACTGTTTGGGACTCGAGCCCCACGTTGGCGCCACCTAACGCGACCAGCCCAGCGGCGGTGGGAGATTGAGAAAATCCCAGGGGTTGAGTGAGAACGAGCAGAAGGTGGTCGAAGGAATTAGGCGAGGAAAAAGAAATGACACACACACAAACTCAAGGGAGAGTGAAGATCTCAGTG
>NW_023601962.1:2215630-2230874 GCF_014898055.3 Talpa occidentalis
CAGTTTTACTAACTTTTTTAGATAAGAGAATTTTTTTTGAGTTTATATTTTTACGAAGTGATTTTTTGGCTTTAGGTTGTCAATGTTTTGTTATACTGAGAGCAAGTATATATTAAAACAAAAGGAACCTGTTATTTTGATAACAGGAGATGAGAAATTTTTAGAGTTTGCCTGTTTTTAGGCTTTTATTAAAATCTGAGGTTTGAATTTAGCTCAAATATGTTTGTATTATTATTTAAAATTTTTTGAGAGTTTAATTAATTTTAACAGAAATTATCCTTTTACAGGTCCACTAAGTAATCTAAAAACTATTATTCAACCAATAAGCATTTTGTATAGCTTGTTAGCAAATTCAAAATAACTCAGTAGTTTTTTTCTTAGACAATTTAGACTTTAAAATTAGAAAAAAACATAGGGAAATAAAACTTTTTTCTAGAACGAACCAAAACAGTTTAGTCCCCCACAGTAGGAAGGCAGTAGAGACTTGCCAGTGATCCCAACACTGGAGAAAATGTCCAGGCGGCTGCTTGTTGAGACCAGGGGCAGCCCCACCCATCCGTTGCAGTGGGTTTATAATATTATTATAAAAACCTTTAGTTATATTATATAATTATATTTAACCATTTTTATTACCTTAGCAATAGTAAATGAACTTTAAATACTATTATTTAGAAATATTTTATTTATTTATTTTAAAAGAATAAATGGCCTAACCACATACTTAGAATCAGAAAACAAAGTTGAAGTCTGAGCAAAAGGCTGAGCAAAATGTTCAAGTGTCATAATGACTGTAATTATTTCAGCCTGCTGAGCATAGACATTTTTAGAGACTTTTTGTAATGCACACATAGATGGATAAGCTGTCACCACACATGTTTGTGCATGGGAGAGATGCAACCATTCCAAAATGCCCTTCTGCCATAAGCAGGCAGTAGGAGTATAGGCAGTTTGCATAATCAACAAATCCCACGTTTTAGAGTAATGAATTTGAGTAAGTCTGGCTTCTGAAATTTTTGTTCAACGAAACGAAGGCTTTGTAATGCCTCCGGAGTCAAGGCACGAGGAGATCTAGGATTTGAATCGCCTTGTAGAATTGCAAAAAGTGGATGTAAATCTCCGGTAGTAATTTTCAAATAAGGCCTGACCCAATTGATATTACCTAGTAACTTTTGGAAGTCATTTAGGGTTTGCAATTTATCAACACGAATTTGTAAATTTTGAGTCATAATGTGATTATCATAAATGATTTTTTCTAAATAATTTAAAGGTCGGTCCTTTTGAATTTTATCTGGTGCTACTACCAGACCATAAGCTGTCAATTGTTCTATTAAATGGGTCAAAATGGAATCTGCAACATCCTTTGAAGGATGACTTAAAAGAATATCATCCATATAATGGATAATATATGCCTCTGGAAATTTAATTTTAGTAACCTGCAAGGCCTGATCAACAAATTTTTGACAGAAAGTAGGAGAATTTTTCATTCCTTGGGGCAAAACTTTTCACTGATATCTTTGCCATGGTTGTTGAAAATTGCTAGATGGAATACTAAAAGCAATTTTTTTGACAATTATTAGGATGCAATTTTATTGTAAATAAGCAGTCTTGTAAATCAATAATAATAACATAATTGTTTTTTGGAACTGCTACAGGAGAAGGCAACCCTGGCTGTAGGGCACCCATATTCTGCATAGTGGCATTTACTGCTCTCAAATCTTGCAAGAGTCGCCACTTGCCAGATTTTTTTAAATACAAAAAACAGGAGTATTCCATGGACTTGTAGAAGGCTCTAAATGTCCCTTAAGTAATTGTTCCTGTACTATAGTTTGGATGGCCTGGATTTTTTCTGCTGTCAGGGGCCATTGATCGATCCAGACAGGAGTTTTATCTTTCCAACTGATTTTATCAGCATATTTTTGAGTTTTAATGGCCCCTATGAATAAGCCTGTTCATCAATCACATTTGGAGTAACTAGAGACCGTTGCAGAGATTCCATGATGTCATGTCCCCATAAGGAGAAAGGCAATGCAGGAATCACATAAGGTTGAAACAAACCTTTCTGAGATCCTAATTGCCAGGATAACATTTGTGAATTTTGAGCCACACTATTGGCCATACCCAATCCAATCAACGTGGAGGAGGAATTTAAAACTGGCCACGCAGCAGGCCAGTCCTTCCCTGCTATACATGATCTATCTACTCCTGTGTCTAGCAATCCCATGATTGGATGTCCATCAACAATTAATTTTTTCAATGGCCATTCTTTTCTAATATTCTGGGTCCATGCAATTACATCTGTGGATCCAAAGCCATCATCACCTCTTTTTTCTTTTAAAATTGGATTAGGCAATTTAACATAAGACGGCACAAGAATTTCTGCAATACGTTGATCTTTGTGAATTTGTATTGTTTCTTTCAAAGGTCGAACCATGACTTTAACTTTCCCTTCAAAACTTGAGTCAATTATTCCAGGTAGAACTTCAAAATTATTTTTATAATTTGAATTACGGCCAATTATAAGTCCGACAGTTCCTTGTGGAAGCGGTCCCTTTAAGTAAGTGTCAACTAAATGAACTCCATCCGTGGCTGACATGATAACATCAGCCATGGCTGCAAGATCTAATCCTGCACTTCCAGGAGTGGCTCTTGGCAAATCATGTACGGCTACATTCGTAGCAGGCGCAGGTGTTTCTTTAGAGCTTATTTGCGCCGGAGTATACCCTCCTTCATTTATGGGGCTGAGGGCTCGCCCCTCTGAGAGTTTTTTTTTTGGATTCTCTTCTATTTATTTTAATTTATGTCCATCCTTATGCCACTTTCAGTTCCTGGAGGAGGGGCGTGCAGCCTCTTTGGTTTAGAGCATATAAATTGTTTTTTTTTTTTTGCTAAAATAATTTGGAGCCATAAGAGTATTCTGTGGCACGGGGTTTTGTTTTGGTTCTGTTGTCCTACAAAGATCAGCAAATGTTTCTTCAAAGTCACTATCATCCTCATCACCCATAACTTCTGCATATTCAGGATCTCCAGGGTGACAATCTACAAGTTTTCCTTCTGCAATAGGTGCAGTAGGGAACACAGCACCCAAATATGTTTTAGATTTATTGGCAAAAGGAAAAGCTTCCTGATCACTACTTTCTTCTGAGATTTCTCCTTTCCATAGATCTGCTTCCGTAGAACCAACTAATAAATCTCTAATTTTTATCCACAAAGGAAAAGCTTGAACGGGCACCTGTGTAGGGCCGTTTTGGTTATAAAATCTCCTGATTTCCTTTCCTACACGTTTCCAATTTGTCAAAGACAAACTGCCGTCTTCAGGAAACCAGGGGCAGATTCTTAAAATAAACTCATAAAATTCACTGAGGGACCTGTTACTTATGGTCATCCCTCGACTCTTTAACATGTGACTTAAAACTGAAAGGAAAAGTCCTCTATCTCTAGAGTAAGAATGTCCCATATTTATAGATTACTCGTCCTCTTTAACTGGTCAGCCTTTACTAGCGGGCCCGCGGTCGCCCGAGGAGATTCCCTATCCTTCGACAAAATTTTTTTAGAAAAAAAAAGTGGAGAGATAGCTTACCTCAAGCTCGTTCTTCCAAACACGTCGTCTTCTTAAGGAAATACCTAGAGAGTTTTTCGCCTAGAAAGCAAAACTAAAAACACTCAGCGATGCTCGGCTGACCGTACTCCTCGCGGAGTATTAGAAAGCCTTGGTATAGGGGTGACCGTACAAGCCCCGGTCTTGGACTCCACAAGGAGACCCCACTAAACCTTACAGCTTTCACAGAACTGCAGGTACGAGCCCACACAGGCTCCGCGGCTCAAAAGAGCCTTGGAATTCAAACACAATTACTCACACACATACACACAGTCTCACAAAGCAGAGAAAGTCGATTCTTCCAGCTTCACTGAGCTCCACTGTTTGGGACTCGAGCCCCACGTTGGGCGCCACCGAACGCGGACCAGCCCAGCGGCGGCGGGAGATTGAGAAAATCCCAGGGGTTGAGTGAGAACGAGCAGAAGGTGGTCGAAGGAATTAGGGCGAGGGAAAAAAGAAATGACACACACACAAACTCAAGGGAGAGTGAAGATCTAAGTGTGCTTTATTGGAATCAGCCTTTTTTTTAATACATTTCCAAAGTCATTATTTCAATATGTTTTTTACAGTATGTGGTTAATCATACGTCAGATTTATCGTAAATGCAGTGAAATATGAATAACATAACATATTGTCTATTATTTATCAAGGAATCAAGAACTTATCGTAACACCCCCAGTGGAGGCTTATTTTAACATTATGATTTTTTACTATGATTATACATTTTGTCATATCTTTAACATTATATTTTTATTTTTAGTACTATTTATTATTCCTATAGTTCTACTTGGTTACACATTTGCTAGAAGTCATAGAACCAGTTTTTCTCACCATAATTGAATTTCTTCAGTACAAGACCTAGACTATTAATGATTAACAACATGCCTTGGTTGAGTCTCAACATTTCCCAGACTTGTTTTCCATCAGTTATTTTCCATAGGTAAAAGGTGGGAACCATTAAAATCCCCTTGGGGACTGCGCCTCTCTTAGGTCGTCAGAAATCTTTTCTGATCTTACCCGTCATTGACTGTCCAGTCCAGCACACAGGGGAAGAGAGACTTATGAACTTTCATAGTACAGACACTCTTATATCAACGATAAATTGTGGCAATGGAAATTTTGCTCTCTGGGGGAGCAGGAGCCGCCAAAGCGCTGATGAACCCCAGGCTACGCCCCTGACCGTAGCCTGACCCCGCCCACACGTCTCTGCCTGCGAACAGGTGCACTTCTGAGGGCCGTCGCTAAGGGGCGCTGGTGAGGGGGTACGGGGAGCCTCACCCCCACCAGGCTGGGGCCACCTCTGCACACAAGGGGGTAGGGGATTGTCCTTCCCCATGGTGGAATGGGGCGCTCTTCCCTTTCACAGAAGACCAAAATTTCTACCCGGGGCACGCCTTCACCCTCCTCTCGAATTCACAGCCCCAGCGGCGGGTCCTTTCGCCCACAAAGGACCTAGACGGAGGGCCGAGGTCCCTCTCAGGGAACGGCACCCCCTGTAAGCCAGGCACAAGTGGCGACCGCGGCCTCTTCCAAAACTGCAGGCAAAACAGCCAGCGCAGAAAGCCCCGGGCAAGCCAGAAACAGTCAAAGGGGAAGAGTCCGCAACTGGCCCAGCAGCGCTGATGAGCCCCAGGCTCTGCCACTGGCCAGAGCCAGACCCCGCCCACCCGACTCTGCCTGCACACTGGTGCACTTCCTAGGGCCGCCGCTAGGGGGCGCTGGTGAGAGGGTTCGGGGACCCTCACCCCACTCGGGGCTAGTGGGACCTCTGCACCCATGGGGGTACGGAACTTTCCTCCCCCATGGGGGAACGGGGCTCTCTTCCCCTCTGGGGAAGCCCAAATCTTCCTCCCGGGGCATGCCTGCACCCTCCTCTCCCACTCACAGCCCCAGCGGCGGGGCCGTGCGCCCGCAGATGCCCTAGACGGATGGCCGTGGTCCCTGTCAGGTGAGGGCAAGCCCTGGAACCCAGGGACAAGCGGCGACCGCGGCCTCTTCCAAAACGTCAGGCACACAGTCCGGCGCGGAAAGCCCCGGGCTAGCCAGCACCACTCAAAAGGGGAAGAGTCCTCACCTGGCTCAGCAGCGCTGATGAACCCCAGGCTCCGCCCCTGGCCGGAAACTGACCCCGCCAACCTGACTTTGGCTGTGCAAAGGTGCACTTCCTAGGGCCGCCGCTATCGGGCGCTGTTGATGTGGTTCGGGGACCCTCAGCCCCCACGGGGCTGGGGCCACCATTGAACGCATGGAGGTACGGGATTGTCTTCCCCCATGGGGGAACGGTTCCCTGTTCCCCTCGGGGGAAGCCCAAATCTTCCTCTCGGGGCACGCCTGCACCCTCCTCTCGCACTCACAGACCCAGCGGCGTGACCGTGCGACCGCAGATGCCCTAGAATTAGGGCCGGGTTTCCTGTCAGGGGAGGGCACCCCAGTAAGCCAGGGACAAGCGGCGACCGCGGCCTCTTCCAAAATTGCAGGCACACAGACCGGCGCGGAAAGCCCCGGGCAAGCCAGCACCACTCAAAGGGGAAGAGTCCGGACCAGGCCCAGCAGCGCTGATGAGCCCCAGGCTACGCCCCTGGACGGAGACTGACCCCGCCAACTCGACTCTGGCTGCGCACAGGTGCACTTCCTAGGGCCTCCGCTAGGCGGCGCTGGTGAGGGGGTTCGGGCACCCTCCGCCCCCACCGGGCTGGGGCCAAACCTGCACCCATGGAGGTACGGGATTGTCATCCACCATGGGGGAACTGGGCCCCCTTCCCCTTTGCAGAAGCCCAAAACTTCCTCCCGGGGCATGCCTGCACCCTACTACCGCTCACAGCGCCAGCGGAGGGGCCGTGCGCCCGCAGACACCCTAGACGGATGGCCGGTGTCCTGGTCAGGGGAGGTCACCCCTTGGAAGCCAGGGACAAGCGGCGACCGCGGCCTCTTCCAAAACTGCAGGCACACAGACCGGTGCAGAAAAAAGCCCCGGGCAAACCAGCACCACTCAAAGGGGAAGAGTCCCCACCAGGCCCAGCAGCACTGATGAGCCCCAGGCTACGCCCCTGGCCGGAGCCTTACCCCGCCAACTCAACTCTGGCTGCGCACAGGTGCACTTCTTAGGGCCTCTGCTAGGGGGCGCTGGTGAGGGGGTTCGGGGACCCTCCGCCCCCACCGGGCTGGGGCCGAACCTGCACCCATGGGGGTACGGGATTATGCTCCCCCATGGGGGAACGGGGCCCACTTCCCCTTTGCGGAAGCCCAAAACTTCCTCCCGGGGCACGCCTGCACCCTCCTCTCCACTCACAGCCCCAGCGGCGGGGCCGTGTGCCCGCAGACGCACTAGACAGAGGGCCGGGGTCCCTGTCACGGGAGGGCACCCGCTGGAATCCAGGGACAAGTGGCGACCGCGGCCTCTTCCAAAACTGCAGGAACACAGGCCGGCGCGGATCAAAGCCCCCGGCAAGCCAGTCCCACTCAAAGAGGAAGAGTCCGCACCTGGCCCAGCAGCGCTTGATGATTCCCAGGCTCCGCCCCTTGCCGGAGCCTGTCCCCGCCCACCGACTCTGGCTGCGCACAGGTGCACTTCCTAGGGCCGCCTCTATGGGGCACTGGTGAGGTGGCTCAGGGACCCTCAGCCCCCACCGGGCTGGGGCCACACCTGCACCCATGGGGGTACGGGATTATCCTCCCCCATGGGCGAATGGGCACTCCTCTACTTCGCGGAAGCCCAAACCTTCCTCCCAGGCACGCCTGCACCCTCTTCTCGAAATCACAGCCCCAGAGGCGGGGCCGTGTGCCCGAAGACACCCTAGATGGAGGGCCGGCATCCCGGTCAGGAGAGGGCACCCCCTTTAAGCCAGGGACAAGCGGCGACCAAGGCCTGTTCCAAAACTGCAGGCATACCTGCCGGCGCGGAAAAAAGCCCCGGCAAGCCAGCACCACTCAAGGGGATGAGTCCGCACCTGGCCCAGCAGCGCTTGATGATCCCCAGGCTCCGTCCCTGGCGAGAGCCTGCCCCACCCACCCAAATCTGGCTGTGCACAGGTGCACTACTTAGCACCGCCGCCAGGGGGCGCTGGTGATGGGTTCGAGGACCCTCAGCCCCCACCGGGCTGGGGCCAACCCTGCACCCATCGGGGTACGGGATTGTCCTCCCCCATGGGGGAACGGGGCCCTCTTCCCCTTCTCGGAAGCCTAAACCTTCCTCCCCGGGCATGCCCGCACCCGCCTCTCGCATTCACAGCCCCATCTGTGGGGCCATGCGCCCGCAGACGCCCTAGACGGAGGGCGGTGTCCCTGTCAGTGTAGGGCACCCCCTGTAAGCCATGGACAAGCGGCGACCGCGGCCTATTCCAAAACTGCATGCACACAGGCCAGCGCGGAAAGCCCCGGGAAATCCAGCTCCACTCAAAGGGGAAGAGTCCGCACCTGGCCCAGCAGCGCTGAGGAGCACCAGGCTACGCCCCTGGCCGCAGCCTGACCCCGCCCACCCGACTCAGACTGCGCACAGGTGCACTTCCTATGGCAGCCGCTAGGGGGCGCTGGTGAGGGGGTTCAGGGACCCTCCACCCCCACGAGGCTGAGGACACATCTGTGCCCATGGGGATACAGGATTGTCTTCACCCATGAGGGAACGGGGCCCTCTTTCCCTCGAGGGAAGCCCAAATTGTTCTCCCGGGGCACGCCTGCACCCTCCTCTCGCATTCACAGCCCCAGCGGTGTGGCACTGCGCCCGCAGAAGCGCTAGACAGAGGGCCTGGGTCCCTGTCAGGGGAGGGCACCCATGTAATCCAGGTACAAGCGGCGACCGCGGCCTCTTCCAAAACTGCAGGCACACAGGCCAGCGCGGAAAGCCCCGGGCAAGCCAGCACCACTCAAAGGGGTAGAGACCGCACTTGGACCAGCAGCGCTGATGAGCCCCAGGCTCCGCCCCTGGCCACAGCCTGACCCCGCCCACCCGACTCTGGCTGCGCACAGGTGCAATTCCTAGGGCCGCCGCTAAGGGGCGCTGGTGAGAGTGACGGGAATCCTCAGCCCCCACGGGACTGGGGCCACCTCTGCACCCATATGGGTATTTGATTGTCTTCCCCCATCGGGGAACTGGGCCCTCTTCCCCTCGGGGGAAGCCTAAATCTTCCTCCCGGGGCAGGACTACATCTTCCTCTCGCATTCACAGCCCCATCTGTGGGGCCGTGCGCCCGCAGACGCCCTAGACGGAGGGCGGTGTCCCTGTCAGGGTAGGGCACCCCCTGTAAGCCAGGGACAAGCGGCGACCGCGGCCTATTCCAAACCTGCAGGCACACAGGCCGGCGCGGAAAGCCCCGGGCAAGCCAGCACCACTCAAAGGGGAAGAGTCCGCACCTGGCCCAGCATCGCTGATGAGCCCCAGGCTCCGCCCCTGGCCGTAGCCTGACCCCGCCCACCTGACCCTGGCTGCGCACAGGTACACTTCCTAGGGCCGCCGCTAGGGGGTGCTGGTGAGGGGGATAGGGGACCCTCAGCCCCAACCTGGCTGGGGCCACCGCTGCACGCATGGGGGTACGGGATTGTCCTCCCCCATGGGGGAACGGGGCCCTCTTCCCCTATGCGGAAGTCCAATCCTTCCTCCCGGGGCACGCCTGCACCCTGCTCTCAAACTCACAGCCCCAGCGGCGGGGCCGTGAGCCCGCAAACGCCCTAGATGGAGGGCCGGGTCCTGGTCAGTGAATGGCACCCCCTGGTAGCCAGGGACAAGCGGCGACCGTGGCCTCTTCCAAAACTGCAGGCAAACAGTCAGGCGCGGAAAAAAGCCCCGGGCAAGCTAGCACCACTCAAAGGGGAAGAGTCCGCACCTGGCCCAGGTGCGCTGATGAGCCCCAGGCTCCGCCGCTAGCGGGAGTCTGACCACGCACACCCAACTCTGGCTGCGCAGAGGAGCACTTCCTAGGGCCGCCATTAGTGGGCGCTGGTGAGGGGTTTCGTGACCCTCAGCCCCCACAGGGCTGGGGCCACCACTGCACCCATGGCGGTATGGGATTGTCTTCCCCCATGGGGGGATGGGGCCCTCTTCCCCTTCGCGGAAGCCCAAACTTTCCTCTCGGGGCACGCCTGCACGCTCCTCTCGCACTCACAGCCCCAGCGGCGGGGCCGTGCCCCCGCAGACGCCCTAGACGGAGGGCCGGGGTACCGGTCAGGGGAGGGCACCTCCTGGAAGCCAGGGACAAGCGGCGACCGCGGCCTCTTCCTAAATTGCAGGCACAGAGCCGGCTCGAAAAAAGCCCCGGGCAAGCCAGCACCACTCAAAGGATAAGAGTCCGCACCTGGCCCAGCAGCTCTGATGAGCCCATGGCTATGCCCCTGGCCGGAGCCTGACCCCGCCCAACCGACTCTGGCTGCGCACAGGTGCACTTCCTAGGGCCGCCGCTATGGGGCGCTGGTGTGGGCGTTCTGGGACCCTCCGCCCCCACCGGCATGGGTCCACTCCTGCACCCATATGGGTACGGGATTGTCCTCCCCCAAGTGGGAACGGGGCCCTCTTCCCCTTCGCGGAAGCACAAACATTCCTCCCGGGGCAATCCTGCACCCTCCTCTCGCACTCACAGCCCCAGCGGCAGGGCCGTCACCCACAGACGCCCTAGATGGAGGGCCGGGGTTCCGGTCAGGGGAGGGCAACCCTGGAAGCAAGGGACAAGCCGCGACCGAGGCCTCCTCTAAAACTGCAGGCACACAGGCCGGCGCAGAATAAAAACACGGGCAAGCAGCACCACTCAAAGGGGAAGAGTCCGCACCTGGCCCAGCAGCGTTGATGAGCCCCAGGCTCCGCGCCTGGCCGGAACCTGACCCCGCCCGACTCTGGCTGCGCACAGGTGCACTTCCGACGGCCGCCGCTAGGGAGCGCTGGTGAGGGGGATCGGGGACCCTCAGCCCACACGGGGCTGGGGCCACCCCTGCACCCATGGGGGTACGGGATCGTCCTCCCCCATGGGGGAACGGGGCCTTCTTCACCTTCGCGGAAGCCCAAACCTTCCTCCCGGTGCACGCCTGCAACCTCCACTCGCACTCACAGCCCCAACGGCCGGGTCGTGCGCCCGCAGACGCCCTAGAAGGAGGGCCGGGGTCCCGGTCAGGGGAGGGCATCCCCTGGAAGCCAGGGACAAGCGGCGACCGCGGCCTCTTCCAAAACTGCAGGCACACAGGTGGGCGCAGAAAAAAGCCCCGGGCAAGGCAGCACCACTCAAAGGATAAGAGTCCGCAACTGGCACAGCAGCGATGATGAGCCGCAGGCTCCGCCCCTGGCTGGAGCCTGACCCTGCCCAACCGACTCTGGCTGCGCACAGGTGCACTTTCTAGGGCCGCCGCTTTGTGGCGCTGGTGAGGTGGTTCGGGTACCCTCAGCCCCCACCGGTATTGGGCCACCCCTGCACCCATGGGGTACCGGAAGGTCCTCCCTAATTGGGGAACGGGGCCCTCTTCCCCTTCGCGGAAACCCAAACCGTCCTCCCGGGGCACTCCTTCACCCTCTCTCGCACTCGCAGACCTAGCGGCGGTACCGTTCGCCCGCAGACGCCTTAGACGGAGGGCCGGGGTCCCGGTGAGGGGAGAGCACCACCTGGAAACCAGGGAGAAGCGACGTCAGGGGCCTCTTCTAAAACGGCAGGCACAAAGGCCGGCGCGGAAAAAAGCCCGTGCAAACAGCAGCACTCAAAGGGGAAGAGTCCGCACCTGGCCCAGCAGCGCTGATGAGCCGCAGGCTCCGCCCCTAACCAGAGCCTGACCCCGCCCACCCGACTCTGGCTGCTCACAGGTGCACCTCCTAGGGCCTCCGATAGGGGCGCTAGTGAGGGGATTCGGGGACCCTCAGCCCCCACCGGGCGGGGGCCACCCCTGCACCCACAGGGATTTTCCTCCCCCATGTGGGGATGGGGCCCTATTCCCCTTCGCAGAATCCAAACCTTCCTCCCGGGGAATGTGTGCACCCTCCTCTCGCACTCACAGCCCCAGCGGCGGGGCCGTGAACCCGCAGAAGACCTAGAAGGGGGGCAGGGGTCCCGGTCATGGGATGGCACCCACTGGAATCCAGGGACAAGCGGCGACCGCGGCCTCTTCCAAAATTACAGGCCCACATGCCGGCGCGGGAAAAAGCCCCGGGCAAGCC
This sequence comes from Talpa occidentalis, assembly GCF_014898055.3. Classification (NCBI taxonomy): domain Eukaryota; kingdom Metazoa; phylum Chordata; class Mammalia; order Eulipotyphla; family Talpidae; genus Talpa; species Talpa occidentalis. The sequence continues at coordinate 2,227,345 of NW_023601962.1, forward strand.
AGCACCACTCAAAGGGGAAGAGTCCGCACCTGGCCCAGCATCACTGATGTTCCCCAGGCTCCGCCCCTGGTTGTAGCCTGACCCCGCCCACCTGACCCTGGCTGCGCACAGGTGCACTTCCTAGGGCCGTCGCTAGGGGGCGCTGGTGAGGGGTTTGGGGACCCTGAGCCCCAACCTGGCTGGGGCCACCACTGCACGCATGGGAGTACGGGATTGTCCTCCCCCATGGGGGAACAGGGACCTCTTCCCCTACGCGGAAGACCAATCCTTCCTCCCGGGGCACGCCTGCACACTGCTCTCGCACTCACAGCCCCAGCGGCGGGTCCGTGCGCCCGCAGACACCTTAGAAGGAGGACCGGGGTCCTTGTCAAGGAAGGTCACCGCCTGGAAGCCAGGGACAAGCGGCGACTGCGGCCACTTCCAAAACTGCAGGCACCCCGGCCGGCGCAGAAAAAAGCCTCGGGCAAGACAGCACCACTCAATGAAAAGAGTCCGCACCTGGCCAGGAGCGCTGATGAGCCCCAGGATCCGCCCCTGGACGGCGCCTAACCCCGCCCACCCGAATCTGGCTGCGTACAGGTGCACTGCCTAGGGCCGCCGCTAGGGGGCGCTGCTGAGGGGGTTAGGGGACCCTCAGCCCCCACCAAGCTGGGGCCACCCACGCACCCATGGGGGTACGAGATTGTCCTCCCCCATGGGGGAACGGGGCCCTCATCCCCTACATGGAAGACCAAAACTTCCGCCCCGGGCACGCCTGCAACCTCCTCTCGCACTCACTGCCCCAGCTGTGGGGCCGAGCGCCCGAAGACGCCCTAGACGGAGGGCCGGTTTCCCGGTCAGGGGAGGGCATCCCCTGGAAGCCAGGGACAAGCGGCGACCGCGGCCTCTTCCAAAAGTGCAGGCACACATGCCGGCTCGGAAAAAAGGCCCGGGCAATCCAGCACCACTCAAAAGGGGAAGGGTGTGCAACTGGCTTAGCAGAGGTGATGAGCCCCAGGATCCGTCCCTGGCCGGCGCCTGACCCGCCCACCCGACTCTGGCTGCGCACAGGTGCACTTCCTAGGGCCGCCGCTATGGGGCGCTGGTGAGGGGATTCGGGGACAATCAGTCCCCACCGTCCTGGGGCCAGACCTGCACCCATGTGGGTACGGGATTGTCCTTCCCCATGGGGGAACGGGGCCCACTTACCCTTCGCGGAAGCCCAAACCTTCCTCCCCGGGCAAGCCTGCACCCTCCTCTCGCATTCACAGCCCCAGCGGCGGGGCCGTGCGCCCGCACACGACCGAGACGGAGGGCCCGGGTCCTGGTCCGGGGAGGGCACCCCCTGGAAGCCAGGGACAATGGCGACCGCGGCCTCTTCCAAAGCTGCGGCCACACAGGCCGGCGCGGGAAAAAGCCCCGGGCAGCCAGCACCACTCAAAGGGGAAGAGTCCGCACCTGGCCCAGCAGCGCTGATGAGCCCCAGGCTCCGCCCCTCTCCGGAGCCTGACCCCGCCCACCCGCTTCTGGCTGCGCACAGGTGCACTTCCTAGGGCCGCGGCTAGGGGGCGCAGATGAGTGAGATCGGGAACCCTCAGCCCCCACCGGGCTGATGCCACCCCTGCACCCATGGGGGTACGGGATTGTATTCCCCCATGGGGGAATGGGGCCCTCTTCCCCTTCGCGGAAACCCAAACCGTCCTCCTGGGGCACTACTTCACCCTCCTCTCGCACTCACAGCTCGAGCGGCGGGGCCGTGCGCCCGAAGACGCCCTAGACGGAGGGCCGGGTCCCGGTCAGGGGAAGGCACACCCTGGAAGCCATGGACAAGCGGCAATTGCGGCCTCTTTCAATACTGCAGGCACACAGGACGGCGCGGTATAAAGCCCCGGGCAAGCAGCACCACTCAAAGGGGAAGAGTCCGCACCTGGCCTAGCAGCGCTGATGAGCCCCAGGCTCCGCCCCTGGACTGAGACTGACCCAACCCACCCGACTCTGGCTGCGCATAGGTGCACTTCCTAGGGCCTCCGCTAGGGGGCGCTGGTGAGGGGATTCTGGGACCCTCAGCCCCCACCGGGCTGGGGCAACCCCTGCACACATGGGGGTACGGGGTTGACCTGCCCCATTGGGGAACGGGGCCCTCTTCCCCTTCACGGATGCCCAAACCATCCACCCGGGGCAAGCCTGCACACTCCTCTCGCACTCACAGCTCCAGCGCCGGTGCCGTGCGCCCGCAGATGCCCTAGACATAGGGCCAGGGTCCCGGTCAGGGTAGGGCACCCCCTGGAAGCCATGGACAATCGGCGACCGTGGCCTCTTCCCAAACTGCAGGCACACAGGCCGGCGCGGAAAAAAGACCCGGGCTAGCCAGCACCATTCAAAGGGGAAGAGTCCACATCTGGCCCAGCAACGCTTGATGAGCCCCAGTCTCCGCCCCTGACCAGAGTCTGACCCCGAAAACCTGACTCTGGCTGCGCACAGGTGCACTTCCTATGGCCGCTGCTAGGGGGCGCTGGTGAGGGCTTTTGGGGACCCTCAGCCCCCACCGGTCTTGTTCCACGCCTGCACCCATGTGGGTACGGGATTGTCCTCCCCCATGGGGGAATGGGGCCCTCTTCCCCTTGCGGAAGCAGAAACCATCCTCCCGGGGCACGCCTGCACCCTCCTCTCGCACTCACAGCCCCAGCGGCGGGGCCGTGCGTCCGCAGATGCCCTGACGGAAGGCCGGTGTCCAGGTCAGTTGAGGGCACCCCCTGCAAGCCAGGGACAAGCGGCGACCGCGGCCTCTTCCAAAACTGCAGGCACACAGGCCGGCGTGGAAAAAAGCCCCGGGCAAGCCAGCACAACTCAAAGGGGAAGAGTCCGCACCTGGCCCAGAAGCGCTGATGAGCCTCAGGCTCCTCCCCTGGCCGGAGCCTTACCCTGCACACCCAACTCTGCCTGCGCAAATGTGCACTTCCTAGGGCCCCCGCTAGGAGGTGTTGGAGAGGGGGTTCGGGGACCCTCCGCACCCACCGGGCTGGGGCCACCCCTGCACACGTGGGGGTACGGGATTGTCCTCCCCCATGGGGGAACGGAGCCCAGGTCCTCTTCGCGGAAGCCCAAATCTTCCTCCCGGGGCACGCCTGCACCCTCCTCTCGCACTCACAGCCCCAGCAGCGGGGCCGGGCGCCCGCAAACTCCCTAGACGGAGGGCCGGGGTCCCGGTCAGGGGATGGCACCCCTGGAAGCCATGGACAAGTGGTGACCGCGGCCTCTTCGAAAACTGCAGGCACACAGGCCGGCGCGGAATAGAGCCCTGGGCAAGCCAGCACCACTCAAAGGGGAAGAGTCCGCACCTGGCTCAGCAGCGCTGATGAGCCCCAGGCCCGCCCCTGGCCGGCGCCTGACCCCGCCCACCCGACTCTGGCTGCACACAGGTGCACTTTCTAGGGCCGCAAGTAGGTGGCGCTGGAGAGGGGATTCGGGGAGTTCGTTGACCCTCAGGCCCCCACGGGCTGGGGCCACCCCGGAACTCATGGGGGTACGGGATTGTCCACCCACATCAGGGA
>NW_023601962.1:2230974-2268897 GCF_014898055.3 Talpa occidentalis
GGTCCCCGAACCCCTCACCAGCGGCCCCTAGCGGCGGCCTTAGGAAGTGCATCTGTGCGCAGCCAGAATCGGGTGGGCTGGGTCATGTTCCGGCCAGGGGCGGAGCCTGGGGCTCATCAGTGCTGCTGGGCCAGGTGCGGACTCTTCCCCTTTGAGGATTGTGGGCCTGCCCGGGGCTTTTTTCGGCGGCGGACTGTGTGCCTGCAGTTTTGGAAGAGCCCGCGGTCGCCGCTTGTCCTGGCTTCCGGGGTTGCCCTATAGTGACCGGGACCCGGCCCTCCGTCTAGGGCGTCTGCGGGCACACGGCCCGCAGCTGGGTTGTGAGTGCGAGAGGAGGGTGCAGGCGTGCCCCGGGAGAAAGGTTTGGGCTTCCGAGAAGGGGAAGTGGGCCCCGTTCCCCCATGGGAGAGGACAATCCGTACCCCCATGGGTGCAGGGGTGGCCCCAACCCGGTGGGCTGAGGGTACCGGAACCCCCTCACCGGCGTCGCCTAGCGGCGGCCCCTAGGAAGTGCTTCTGTGCTCAGCCAGATTCGGGTGGGCTGGGGTCATGTTCCGGCAGGGGCGGAGCCTGGGGCTCATTGGCGCTGCTGGGCCAGGTGCGGACTCTTCCCCTTTGAGTGGTGCTGGCTTGCCCGGGGCTTTTTCCGCGCCGGCCTGTGTGCCTGCACATTTGGAAGAGGCCGCGGTCGCCGCTTGTCCCTGGCTTCCAAGAGGTGCCCTCCCCTGACCGGGACCCGGGCCCTCCGTCTATGTCGATGCGGGCGCAAGGCCCCGCCTCTGGGGCTGTGAGTGCGACAGGAGGGTGCAGGGGTGCCGCCGGAGGAAGGTTTGGGCTTCCGCGAAGGGGAAGAGGGCCCCGTTCCCCCATGGGTAGGACAATCCTGTACCCCCATGGGTGCAGCGATGGCCCAGCCGATGGGGCTGAGGGTCCCCGAACCCCCTCACCAGCGCCCCCTAGCGGCGGCCCTAGGAAGTGCACCTGTACGCAGCCAGAGTCGGGTGGTCGGGGTCAGGCTCCGGTCAGGGGCGGAGCCTGGGGCTCATAGGCGCTGCTGGGCCAGGTGCGGAGTCTTCCCCTTTGAGTGGTGCTGGCTTGCCCGGGGCTTTTCTCGGCGGAGGACTGTGTGCTGCAGTTTTGGAAGAGGCCTTGGTCGCCGCGTGTCCCTAGCTTCCGGGGTTGCCCTACAGTGACCGGGACCCCGGCCCTCCGTCTAGGGCGTCTGCGGGCGCACGACCCGAAGCTGGGTCTGTGAGTGCGAGAGAGAAGGGTGCAGGCATGCCCCGGGATGAAGGTTTGGGCTTCCGAGAAGGTGAAGTGGGCCCTGTTCCCCCATGGGAGAGGACAATCCCGTACCCCATGTGTGCAGGGGTGGCCCCAGCCCGGTGGGGCTGAGTGTCCCCAAACCCCTCACCAGCGCCCCCTAGCGGCGGCCCTAGGAAGTGCATCTGTGCGCAGTCAGAGTCGGGTGGCTGGGTGTCAGGCGCCGGCCAGGGGCGGAGCCTGGGGCTCATCGGCGCTACTGGGCCAGGTGCGGTCTCTTCCCCTTTGAGTGGTGCTGGCTTGCCCAGGGCTTTTTCCGCGCCGGCCTGGTGTGCCTGCACATTTGGAAGAGGGCCGCGGTCGCCGCTTGTCCCTGGCTTCCAGGGGGTTGCCCTCCCCTCACCGGGTCCCCGGCCCTCCGTCTAGGTCGTCTGCGGGCGCAAAGCCCCGCCTCTGGGGATGTGAGTGTGCGAGAGGAGGGTGCAGGTGTGCCCCGGGAGGAAGGTTTGGGCTTCCGCGAAGGGGAAGAGAGCCCCGTTCCCCCATGGGGTAGGATCATCCCTTACCCCCAGGGTTGCAGCGGTGGCCCCAGCCGATGGGGGCTGAGGGACCCCGAACCCCCTCACCAGCGCCCCCTAGCGGCGGCCCTAGGAAGTGCATCTGTGCGCAGCCAGAGTCGGGGGTGGGCTGGGTCAGGTTCCGGCCAGGGGCGGAGCCCGGGGCTCATCAGCGCTGCTGGGCCAGGTGCGGACTCTTCCCCTTTGAGTAGGGCTGGCTTGCCCGGGGCTTTTTTCGGCGGAGGCCTGTGTGCCTGCAGTTTTGGAAGAGGCCGCGGTCGCCGCTTGTCCCTGGCTTCCGGGGTTGCCCTACAGTGACCGGGAACACGGCCCTCCGTCTAGGGCGTCTGCGGGCGCACGGCCCCTCAGATGGGGCGGTGAGTGCGAGAGGAGGGTGCAGGCGTGCCCCGGGAGGAAGGTTTGGGTTCCGCGAAGGGGAAGTGGGCCCCGTTCCCCATGTGAGAGGACAATCCCGTACCCCCATGGGAGCAGGGGTGGCCCCAGCACGGTGGGGCTGAGGGTCCCCGAACCCCCTCACCAGCGACCCCTAGCGGCGGCCCTAGGAAGTGCATCTGTGCGCAGCCAGAGTCGGGTGGTCGGGGTCAGGCGCCGGCCAGGGGCGGAGCCTGGGGCTCATCAGCGCTGCTGGGCCAGGTGCGGATTCTTCCCCTTTGAGTGGTGCTGGCTTGCCCGGGGCTTTTTTCCGCGCCGGCCTGTGTGCCTGCACATTTGGAAGAGGCCGCGGTCGCCGCTTGTCCCTGGCTTCCAGGGGGTGCCCTCCCCTGACCGGGACCCGGGCCTCCGTCTAGGTCGTCTGCGGGCGCAAGGCCCCGCCTCTGGGGCTGTGAGTGCGAGAGGAGGGTGCAGGCGTGCCCCGGGAGGAAGGTTTGGGCTTCCACGAAGGGGAAGAGGGCCCCGTTCCCCCATGGGGTAGGACCATCCCGTACCCCCATGGGTGCAGCGGTGGCCCCAGTCCGATGGGGGCTGAGGGTCCCCGAACCCCCTCACCAGCGCCCCCTAGCTGCGGCCTTAGGAAGTGCATCTGTGCGCAGCCAGAGTCGGGTGGGCTGGGTCATGTTCCGGCCAGAGGCGGAGCCTGGGGCTCATCAGCGCTGCTGGGCCAGGTGCGGACTCTTCCCCTTTGAGTGGTGCTGGCTTGCCCGGGGCTTTTTCGGCGTTGGCTGAGTGCCTGCTGTTTTGGAAGAGGCCGTGGTCGCCGCATGTCCCTGGCTTCCGGGGTTGCCCTACAGTGACCGGGACCCCGGCCCTCCGTCTAGGGCGTCTGCGGGCGCACGGCCCCGCAGCTGGGTCTGTGAGTGCGAGAGGAGGGTGCAGGCGTGCCCCGGGAGGAAGGTTTGGGCTTCCGAGAAGGGGAAGTGGGCCCCGTTCCCCCATGGGAGAGGACAATCCCGTACCCCCATGGGTGCAGGGGTGGCCCCAGCCCGGTGGGGCTGAGGGTCCCCGAACCCCCTCACCAGCGCCCCCTAGCGGCGGCCCTAGGAAGTGCATCTGTGCGCAGCCAGATTCGGGTGGTCGGGGTCAGGCGCCGGCCAGGGCGGATCCTGGGGCTCATAGGCGCTGCTGGGCCAGGTGCAGACTCTTCCCCTTTGAGTGGTGCTGGCTTGCCCGGGACTTTTTTCCTGCGCCGGCCTGTGTGCCTGCACATTTGGAATTGGCCGCGGTCGCCGCGCTTGTCCCTGGCTTCCAGGGGGTGCCCTCCCCTGACCGGGACCCGGGCCCTCCGTCTAGGTCGTCTGCGGGCGCAAGGCCCCGCCTCTGGGGCTGTGAGTGCGAGAGGAGGGTGCAGGCGTGCCCCAGAGGAAGGTTTAGGCTTCCGCGAAGGGGAAGAGGGCCCCGTTCCCCCATGGGGTAGGACAATCCCGTACCCCCATGGGTGCAGCGGTGGCCCCAGCCCGATGGGGGCTGAGGGTCCCCGAACCCCCTCACCAGCGCCCCCTAGCGGCGGCCCTAGGAAGTGCATCTGTGCGCAGCCAGATTCGGGTGGGCTGGGTCATGTTCCGGCCAGGGGCGGAGCCTGGGGCTCATCAGCGCTGCTGGGCCAGGTGCGGACTCTTCCCCTTGAGGATTGTGGGCCTGCCGGGGGCGTTTTTCGGCGGCGGCCTGTGTGCCTGCAGTTTTGGAAGAGGCCGCGGTCGCCGCTTGTCCCTGGCTTCCAGGGGGTGCCCTCCCCTGACCGGGACCCCGGCCCTCCGTCTAGGGCGTCTGCGGGCGCACGGCCCCGCAGCTGTGTCTGTGAGTGCGAGAGGAGGGTGCAGGCGTGCCCGGGAGGAAGGTTTAGGCTTCCGCGAAGGGTAAGTGGGCCCCGTTCCCCCATGGGGGAGGACAATCCCGTACCCCCATGGGTGCAGGGGTGGCCCCAGCCCGGTGGGGCTGAGGGTCCCCGAACCCCCTTACCAGCGCCCCCTAGCTGCGACCTAGGAAGTACAACCTGTGCGCAGCCAGATTCGGGTCGGCTGGGTCATGTTCCGGCCAGGGGCGGAGCCTGGGGCTCATCAGCGCTGCTGGGCCAGGTGCGGACTCTTCCCCTTTGAGGATTGTGGGCCTGCCCGGGGCTTTTTTCGGCGGCGGCCTGTGTGCCTGCAGTTTTGGAAGAGGCCGCGGTCGCTGCTTGTCCCTGAGTTCCAGGGGGTGCCCTCCCCTGACCGGGACCCCCGCCCTCCGTCTAGGTCGTCTACGGGCGCAAGCCCCGCATCTGGGGCTGTGAGTGCGAGAGGACGGTGCAGGCGTGCCCGGGAGGAAGGTTTGGTCTTCCGCGAAGGGGAAGAGGGCCCCGTTCCCCCATGGGATAGGACAATCCCGTACCCCCATGGGTGCAGGGGTGGCCACAGCCCGGTGGGGGCTGAGGGTTCCCGAACCCCCTCACCAACGCCCCCTAGCGGCGGCCCTAGGAAGTGCATCTGTGCGCAGCCAGAGTCGGGTGGTCGGGGTCAGGCGCCGGCCAGGGGCGGAGCCTGGGGCTCATCGGCGCTGCTGGGCCAGGTGCGGACTCTTCCCCTTTGAGTGGTGCTGGCTTGCCCGGGGCTTTTTTCGGCGGAGGCCTGTGTGCCTGCAGTTTTGGAAGAGGCCGCGTTCGCCGCTTGTCCCTGGCTTAAGGGTTCCCCTACAGTGACGGGACCCCGGCCCTCCGTCTAGGGCGTCTGCAGGCGCAAGGCCCCGCCTCTGGGGATGTGAGTGCGAGAGGAGGAAGCAGGCGTGCCCCGGGAGGAAGGTTTGGGCTTCCGAGAAAGGGAAGTGGCCACGTTCCCCCATGGGAGAGGACATGCCGTACCCCCATGGGTGCAGTGGTGGCCCCAGCCCGATGGGGGCTGAGGGTCCCCGAACCCCCTCACCAGCGCCCCCTAGCGGCGGCCCTAGGAAGTGCATCTGTGCGCAGCCAGATTCGGGTGGGCTGGGTCATGTTCCGGCCAGGGGCGGAGCCTGGGGCTCATCAGCGCTGCTGGGCCAGGTGCGGACTCTTCCCCTTTGAGTGGTGCTGGCTTGCCCGGGGCTTTTTTCCGCGCTGGCCTGTGTGCCTGCACATTTGGAAGAGGCCGCGGTCGCCGCTTGTCCCTGGCTTCCAGGGGGTGCCCTCCCCTGACCGGGACCCCGGCCCTCCGTCTAGGTCGTCTGCGGGCGCAAGGCCCCGCCTCTGGGGCTGTGAGTGCGAGAGGAGGGTGCAGGCGTGCCCCGGGAGGAAGGTTTGGGCTTCCGCGAAGGGGAAGAGGGCCCCGTTCCCCCATGGGGTAGGACAATCCGTACCCCCATGGGTGCAGCGGTGGCCCCAGCCCGATGGGGGCTGAGGGTCCCCGAACCCCCTCACCAGCGCCCCCTAGCGGCGGCCCTAGGAAGTGCATCTGTGCGCAGCCAGAGTCGGGTGGGCTGGGTCAGTTTCCGGCCAGGGGCGGAGCCTGGGGCTCATCAGCGCTGCTGGGCCAGGTGCGGACTCTTCCCCTTTGAGGATTGTGGGCCTGCCCGGGGCTTTTTTCGGCGGCGGCCTGTGTGCCTGCAGTTTTGGAAGAGGCCGCGGTCGCCGCTTGTCCCTGGCTTCCAGGTGGTGCCCTCCCCTGACCGGGACCCGGCCCTCCATCTAGGGCGTATGCGGGCGCACGCCCCCTCAGCTGGGTCTGTGAGTGCGAGAGGAGGGTGCAGGCGTGCCCGGGAGGGAAGGTTTGGGCTTCCGCGAAAGGGTAAGTGGGCCCCGTTCCCCATGGGGATGGACAATCCCGTACCCCCATGGGTGCAGTGGTGGCCCCAGCCCGGTGGGGCTGAGGTCCCCGAACCCCCTCACCATCGTCCCTAGCGGCGGCCTTAGGAAGTGCACCTGTGCGCAGCCAGAGTCGGGTGGTCGGGGTCAGGCTCCGGCCAGGGGCGGAGCCTGGGTCTCATCAGCGCTGCTGGGCCAGGTGCGGACTCTTCCCATTTGAGTGGTGCTGGCTTGCCCGGGGCTTTTTTCCGCGCTGGCCTGTGTGCCTGCCATTTTGAAGAGGCCCCGGTCGCCGCTTGTCCCTGGCTTCCGGGGGGGTTGCCCTCCTCTGACCGGGACCCCGGCCCTCCGTCTAGGTCGTCTGCGGGCGCAAGGCCCCGCCTCTGGGGCTGTGAGTGCGAGAGGAGGGTGCAGGCGTGCCTGGGGAGGAAGGTTTGGGCTTCTGCGAAGGGGAAGAGGGCCCTGTTCCCCATGGGGATAGGACAATCCCGTACCCCCACGGGTGCAGCGGTGTGGCCCCCAGCCCGATGGGGGCTGAGGGTCCCCGACCCCCACTCACCAGCGCCCCTAGCGGCGGCCTTAGGAAGTGCATCTGTGCGCAGCCAGATTCGGGTGGGCTGGGTCATGTCCGGCCAGAGGCGGAGCCTGGGGCTCATCAGCGCTGCTGGGCCAGGTGCGGACTCTTTCCATTTGTGGATTGTGGGCCTGCCCGGGGCTTTTTTCGGCGGCGGCCTGTGTGCCTGCAGTTTTGGAAGAGGCCGCGGTTGCCGCTTGTCCCTGGCTTCCAGGGGGTGCCCTCCCCTGACCGGAACCCCGGCCCTCCGTCTAGGGCGTCTGCGGGCGCACGGCCCCGCAGCTGGGTCTGTGAGTGAGAGAGGAGGGTGCAGGCGTGCCCCGGGAGGAAGGTTTGGGCTTCCGCGAAGGGTAAGTGGGCCCCGTTCCCCCATGGGGGAGGACAATCCCGTACCCCCATGGGTGCAGTGGTGGCCCCAACCCGGTGGGGCTGAGGTCCCCGAACCCCCTCACCATCGTCCCCTAGCGGCGGCCCTTAGGAAGTGCACCTGTGCGCAGCCAGAGTCGGGTGGTCGGGTCAGGCTCCGGCCAGTGGCGGAGCCTGGGTCTCATCGGCGCTGCTGGGCCAGGTGCGGACTCTTCCCATTTGAGTGGTGCTGCCTTGGCCTGGGCTTTTTCCGCGCCGGCCTGTGTGCCTGCACATTTGGAAGAGGCCTTGGTCGCCGCTTGTCCCTGGCTTCCAGGGGTTGCCCTCCCTGACTGGGGACCCCGGCCCTCCGTCTAGTTCGTCTGCGGGCGCACAGCCCCGCAGCTGGGTCTGTGAGTGCGAGAGGAGGGTTCAGGCGCGTGCCCCGGGAGGAAGGTTTGGGCTTCTGCGAAGGGTAAGTGGGCCACGTTCCCCATGGGGGAGGACAATCCCGTACCCCCATGGGTGTAGGGGTGGCCCCAACCCGGTGGAGCTGAGGGTCCCCGAACCCCTCACCAGCGCCCCCCTAGCGGCGGCCCTAGGAATTGCACCTGTGCGCAGCCAGAGTTGGGTGGTCGGGGTCAGGCTCCGGCCAGGGGCGGAGCCTGGGGCTCATCGGCGCTGCTGGGCCAGGTGCGGACTCTTCCCCTTTGAGTGGTGCTGGCTTGCCCGGGGCTTTTTTCGGCGGAGGCCTGTGTGCCTGCAGTTTTGGAAGAGGCCGCGTTCGCCGCTTGTCCCTGGCTTCCGGGGTTGCCCTCCTGTGACCGGGACCCGGCTCTCCGTCTAGGGAGTCTGGGCGCACGGCCCCGCAGCTGTGTCTGTGAGTGCGCGAGGAGGGTGCAGGCGTGCCCGGAGGAAGGTTTGGGCTTCCGCGAAGGGTAAGAGGGCCCCGTTCCCCATGGGGTAGGACAATCCCGTACCCCAGGGTCAGCGGTGGGCCCCAGCCCGATGGGGGCTGAGGGTCCCCGAACCCCTCACCAGCGCCCCCTAGCGGCGGCCCTAGGAAGTGCATCTGTGCGCAGCCAGAGTCGGGTGGGCTGGGTCATGTTCCGGCCAGGGGCGGAGCCTGGGGCTCATCAGCGCTGCTGGGCCAGGTGCGGACTCTTCCCCTTTGAGGATTGTGGGCTGCCCGGGGCTTTTTTTCGGCGGCCGGCCTGTGTGCCAGCAGTTTTGGAAGAGGCCGTGGTCGCCGCTTGTCCCTGGCTTCCAGGGGGTGCCCTCCCCTGACGGGAGCCCGGCCCTCCGTCTAGGGCGTCTGCGGGCGCACGGCCCCGCAGCTGGGTCTGTGAGTGCGAGAGGAGGGTGCAGGCGTACCCCGGGAGGAAGGTTTGGGCTTCTGCGATGGGTAAGTGGGCCCCGTTCCCCCATGGGAGAGGACAATGCTATACCCCCATGGGTGCAGCGGTGGCCCCAGCCCGATGGGCTGAGGGTCCCTGAACCCCCTCACCAGCGCCCCCTAGCGGCGGCCTTAGGAAGTGCATCGGTGCGCAGTCAGTTTCGGGTGGGCTGGGTCAGTTCCGCGGCCAGGGGCGGAGCCTGGGGCTCATCAGCGCTGCTGGGCCAGGTGCGGACTCTTCCCCTTTGAGGATTGTGGGCCTGCCCGGGGCTTTTTTCGGCGGCGGCCTGTGTGCCTGCAGTTTTGGAAGAGGCCGCGGTCGCCGCTTTGTCCCTGGCTTCCGGGGGTGCCCTCCCGTGACCGGGACCCCGGCCCTCCGTCTAGGTCGTCTGCGGGCGCAAGGCCCCGCAGCTGGGGCTGTGAGTGCGAGCGGAGGGTGCAGGCGTGCCCCGGGAGGAAGGTTTGGGCTTCCGCGAAGGGGAAGAGGGCCCCGTTCCCCATGGGGTAGGACAATCCCATACCCCCATGGGTGCAGCGGTGGCCCCAGCCGTGGGGCTGAGGGTCCCGAACCCCCTCACCAGCGCCCCTAGCGGCGGCCCTAGGAGGTGCATCTGTGCGCAGCCAGAGTCGGGTGGGCTGGTCATGTTCCGGCCAGGGGCGGAGCCTGGGGCTCATCAGCGCTGCTGGGCCAGGTGCGGACTCTTCCCCTTTGAGGATTGTGGGCCTGCCCGGGGCTTTTTTCGGCGCCGGCCTGTGTGCCTGCAGTTTTGGAAGAGGCCGCGGTCGCCGCTTGTCCTGGCTTCCAGGGGGTGCCCTCCCCTGACCGGGACCCCGGCCCTCCGTCTAGGGCGTCTGCGGGCGCACGGCCCCGCAGCTGGGTCTGTGAGTGCGAAAGGAGGGTGCAGGCGTGCCCCGGGAGAAGGTTTGGGTTTCTGCAAAAGGGTAAGTGGGCTCCGTTCCCCCATGGGGGAGGACAATCCGTACCCCCATGGGTGCAGGGGTGGCCCCAGCCCGGTGTGGCTGAGGGTCCCCGAACCCCTCACCAGCGCCCCCTAGCGGCGGCCCTAGGAAGTGCATCTGTGCGCAGCCAGAGTCGGGTGGTCGGGGTCAGGCGCCGGCCAGGGGCGGAGCCTGGGTCTCATTGGCGCTGCTGGGCCAGGTGCGGACTCTTCCCCTTTGAGTGGTGCTGGCTTGCCCGGGGCTTTTTTCCGCGCCGGCCTGTGTGCCTGCACATTTGGAAGAGGCCGCGGTCGCCGCTTGTCCCTGGCTTCCAGGGATGCCCTCCCCTGACAGGGACCCTGGCCCTCCGTCTAGGTCCTCTGCGGGCGAAAGGCCCCGCCTCTGGGCTGTGAGTGCGAGAGGAGGGTGCAGGCGTGACCTGGGAGGAAGGTTTGGGCTTTCCGCGAAGGGAAGAGGGCCCCTTTCTCCCATGGGGGAGGACAATCCCGTACCCCCATGGTTGCAGGGGTGGCCCCAGCCCGGTGGGGCTGAGGGTCCCCGAACCCCCACACCAGCACCCCTTATCGGCGGCCCTAGGAAGTGCACCTGTGCGCAGCCAGAGTCGGGTGGTCGGGGTCAGGCGCCGGCCAGGGGCGGAGCCTGGGGCTCATCGGCGCTGCTGGGCCAGGTGCGGACTCTTCCCCTTTGAGTGGTGCTGGCTTGCCCGGGGCTTTATTCGGCGGAGGCCTGTGTTTCTGCAGTTTTGGAAGAGGCCGCGGTCGCCGCTTTTCCCTGGCTTCCGGGGTGCCCTACAGTGACAGGGACCTCGGCTCTCCGTCTAGGGCGTCTGCGGGCGCAATGCCCCGCAGCTGGGTCTGTGAGTGCGAGAGGAGGGTGCAGGCGTGCCCCGGGAGGAAGGTTTGGGCTTCCGAGAAGGGGAAGTGGGCCCCGTTCCCCCATGGGGGAGGACAATCCCGTACACCCATGGGTGCAGGGGCGTCTGCAGACTGGTGGGGGCTGAGGGTCCCCTGAAACCCTCACCAACGCCCCTTAGCGGCGGCCCTAGGAGTGCACCTGTGCGCAGCCAGAGACGGGTGGGCGGGGTCAGGCTCCGGCCAGGGGCGGAGCCTGGGGCTCATCAGCGCTGCTGGGCTAGGTGCGGTCTCTTCCCCATTGAGTGTTGCTGGCTTGCCCGGGGCTTTTTTCCGCTCCGGACTTGTGCCTGCAGTTTTGGAAGAGAATGTTATCGCCGAATGTCCTGGCTTCCAAGGGGTGCCCTCCCTTGACCAGGACCCCGGCACTCCGTCTAGGGCGTCTGTGGGCGCACGGCCCCGCAGCTGGGACTGTGAGTGCGAGAGGAGGGTGCAGGCGTGCCATGGGAGGAAGTTTTGGGCTTCCGAGAAGGGAATGAGGGCCCCGTTCCCCCATGGGGGTGGATAATCCAGTACCCCCATAGGTGCAGGGTGGCCCCAGCCTGGGGGTTGCTGAGGGTCCGAACCCCCTCACCAGCGCCTCCTAGCGGCGACGCTAGGAAGTGCACGTGTGCGCAGCCAGAGTTGGGTGGCGGGGTCAGACTCCGGCCAGGCGCAGAGCCTGGGGCTCATCAGCGCTGCTGAGCCAGGTGCGGACTCTTCCCTTTGAGTGGTGCTGGCTTGCCCGGGGCTTTTTTCCGCGCTGGCCTGTCTGCCTACAGTTTTGGAAGAGGACGCGTTCGCCGCTTGTCCCTGGCTTCTTTTGGGTGCCGTCCCCTGACCGGGATCCGGCCCTCCGTCTAGGGCATCTGCGGACGCACGGCCCTGCCGCTGGGGCAGTGAGTACGACAGGAGGGTGCAGGTGTGCCCCGGGCGGAAGGTTTGGGCTACCATGAAGGGGTGAGGGCCCCGTTCCCCCATGGGGGAGAACAATCCCGTACCCACATCGATGCAGGGTGGACCCAGCCCGGTGGGGCTGAGGGTCCCCGAACCCCTCACCAGCGCCCCCTAGCGGCGACCTTAGGAAGTGCACCTGTGCACAGCCAGAGTCGGGTGGGCGGGATCAGTCTCCGGCCAGGGACGGAGCCTGGGGCTCGTTAGCGCTGCTGGTCCAGGTGCGGACTCTTCCCCTTTGAGTGGTGCTGGCTTGCACGGGACTTTTTTCCGCGCTGGCTTGTGTGCCTTCAGTTTTGGACGATGCCGCGGTCACTGCTTGTCCCTGAATTCCAGGGGGTGCCATCCCTGACCGGGACCCCGGCCCTCCATCTAGGGCATCTGCGGACGCACGGCCCTGCCGCTGGGGCTTTGAGTGCGAGAGGAGGGTGCAGGGGAGCCCCGTGAGGAAGGTTTGGGCTTCCGCGAAGGGGAAGAGGGCCCCGCTCACATTAGGGAGTACAGTCCCGTACCCCTATGGGTGCAGGTGTGGCCCCAGCCCGGTGGGGGCTGAGGGTCCCCGAAACCCTTCACCAGCGCCACCTAGGGGCGGCCCTAGGAAGTGCACCTGTGCGCAGCCAGAGTCGGGTGGACGGGGTCAGGCTCCGGCCAGGGGCGGAACCTGGGGCTCATCAGCGCAGCTGTTCCAGGTGCGGACTCTTTCGCTTTGAGTGGTGCTGGCTGCCCGGGGCATTTTTCTGCGCCGGCCTGTGTGCCTGCAGTTTTGGAAGAGGCCGCGGTCGCCGCTTGTCCCTGGCTTCTTTTGGGTGCCGTCCCCTGACCGGGATCCGGCCCTCCGTCTAGGGCATCTGCGGGCACACGGCCCCTCCGCTGGAGCTGTGAGTGCGAGAGGAGGGTGCAGGCAAGCCCCGGGAGGAATGTTTGGGTTTCCGCTAAGGGGAAGAGTGCCCTGTTCCCACATGGGGGAGGACAATCCCGAACCCTCATGGGTGCAGGGGTGGCAGTGGTGGCCCCAGCCTGGTGGGGGCTGAGGGTCCCAGAACACCCTCACCAGCGCCCCTTAGCGGCGGCCCTAGAATGTGCACCTGTGCGCAGCCAGAGTCGGGTGGGCGGGGTCAGTCTCGGGCCATGGGCGGAGCCTCGGTCTCATCAAGCGCTGCTGGGACAGGTGCGGACCATTCCCCTTTGAGTGTTGCTGGCTTGCCCGGGGCTTTTTTCCGCGCTGGCCTGTGCGCCTGCGATTTAGGAAGAGGCCGCGTTCGCCGCTTTTTTCTGGCTCCAGGGTGTGCCCTCCCCTGCCCGGGAACCCGGCCCTCCTCTAGGGCGTCTGCGGGCACACGGCCCCGCCGCTCGGGCTATGATTGCGAGAGAAGGGTGTAGGCGTGCCCCGGGAGGAAGGTTTGGGATTCCGCGAAGGGGAAGAGGGCCCCGTTGCCCCATGGGGGAGGACAATCCCGTACCCCCATAGGTGCAGGGGTGGCCCCAGCCTGGAAGGGGGTTGAGGGTCCCCGAACCCCCTCACCAGCGCCCCCTAGCGGCGGCCCTAGGAATTGCAACTTTGCCCAGCCAGATTCGGGTGGGCCTGGTCAGGCTCCGGCCAGGGGCTGAGCCTCGGGCTCTTCACGCTGCTGGGCCAGGTGCGGACTCTTCCCCTTTGAGTGGTGTTGGCTTGCCCGGGTCTTTATACCGAGCCGGCCTGTGTGCCTGCAGTATTGGAAGAGGCCGCGGTCGCCGATTGTCTCTGGCTTCCAGGGGGTGCCCTCCCCTGACCGGAACCCCGGCCCTCCGTCTAGTGCTTCTGCGGGCGCACGGTCCCGCCACTGGGTCTGTGAGTGCGAGAGGAGGGTGCAGGCGTGCCCCGGGAGGAAGGTTTGGGCTTCCGCAAAGGGGAAGTGGGCCCCGTTCCCCCATGGGCGAGGAAATCCCGTACCCCCGTGGGTGCAGGGATGGCCCCATCCCGGTGGGGGCTGCGGGACCCCAAAACCCCTCATCCACGCCCCCTAGCGGCGGCCCTAGGATGTGCATCTGTGCGCAGCCAGAGTCGGGTGGGCTGGGTCAGCCTCCGGCCAGGGACGGAGCCTGGGTCTCATCAGCGCTGCTGGTGCATTTGCGGACTCTTCCCCTTTGAGGGTTGCTGGCTTGCCCGGGCCTTTTTTCCGCGCTGGCCTATGTTCTTGCAGTTTTGGAAGAGGCCGCGGGCGCCGTTTGTCCCTGGCTTACAGGGTGTGCCTTCCCCTGACAGGGGCCCCAGCCCTCCGTCTAGGGCGTCTGCGGGCGCACTGCCCCGCCGCTGGGGCTGTGAGTGCGAGAGGAGCGTGCGCATGCCCCGGGAGGAGGGTTTGGGCTTCCTGAAGGGGAATAGGGCCCCGTTTCCCCATGGGGGAGGATAGTTCCATACCCCAGGGGTGCAGAGATGGCCCCAGCCCTGTGGGGGCGGAGGTGCCCTGACCCCCTCAACAGCGCCACCTAGCGGCGGCCCTAGGAATTGCACCTCTGCGCAGCCAGAGTCGGGTGGGCGGGGTCAGTCTCCGACCAGGGGCAGAGCCTGGGACTCAACAGCGCCGCTGCTCCAGGTGAGGACTTTTCCCATTTTAGTGGTGCTGGCTTGCCCGGGGCTTTCTGCGCCGGACTGTGTGCCTGCAGTTTTGGAAGTGGCCGTGATCGCCGCTTGTCCCTGGCTTACAGGTGGTGCCCTCCCCTGACAGGGACCCGGGCCCTTCGTCTAGGGCGTCTGCGGGCGCACGGCCACATCGCTGTGGCTGTGAGTGGGAGAAGCGTTGCTGGCTTGCCCCAGGAGGAAGTTTTGGGCTTCCCCCGAGGGGATGAGAGCCCAGTTCCCCCATTTGGGAGGAAATATCCGTACCCCCATGGGTGCAGCGGTGGCCCCATCCTGGTGGGGGCGTAGGGTCCCTGAACCCCCTCACCAGCGCCCCCTTGCGTCCGCCCTAGGAAGTGCACCAGTGCGCAGCCATACACGGGTGTCAGGGTCAGTCTCTGGCCAGGGGCAGAGCCTGGGGCTCATCAGCGCTGCTGGGCCAGGTGCGGACTCTTCCCCTTTGAGTGGCGCTGGCTTGCGCGGGGCTTTTTTCCGCGCCGGCCTGTGTGCCTGCAGTTTTGGAAGAGGCCGCGATAGCCGCTTATCCCTGGCTTACAGGGTGTACCCTCCCCTGACAGGGACTCCGGCCCTCCGTCTAGGGCATCTGAGGGCACACGGCCCCAACGCTGGCGCTGTGAGTGCGAGAGGAGGGTGCAGGCGTGCCCCGGGAGAAAGATTTGGGCTTCCACCTAGGGGTAGAGTGCCCCGTTCCCCCATGGGGGAAGATAATCCCTTACCCCCAAGGGTGCATTGGTGGCCCCAGCCCTGAGGCTGCTGAGGTTCGCCGTACCCCCTCACCAGCGACCCCTAGCGGCGGCCCTAGGATGTGCACGTGTGCACAGGCAGAGTTGGGTGGGCGGGTCAGGCTCGGTCCAGGGGCAGAGCCATAGGCTCATCAGCGCTGCTCGGCCAGGTGAGGACTCTTCCCCCTGTGAGTGGTGCTGGCTTGACCGGGGCATTCGCGCCGGCATGTGTGCATTCAGTTTTGGAAGAGGCCGCAGTCGCCGCTTGTCCCTGGCTTACAGGGGGTGCCCTCCCCTGACAGGGACCGCGGCCATCCATCTAGGGCTTCTGCGGGTGCACGGCCCCACTGCTGGGGCTGTGAATGTGAGAGGAGTGTGCAGGTGTGCCCCGGGAGGAAGATTTGGCGTTCCCCCGAGGGTAAGAGGGCCCCGTTCCCCCATGGGGGAAGACAATCCCGTACTTCTATGGGTGCAGAGTTGATCTCAGCCCCGTGGGGTCTGAGGGTGCCCGGACCCTCTCACCAGCGCCCCCTAGCGCGGCCCTAGGACGTGCAACTGTGCGCATGCAGACCCGTTTGGGCGGGGTCAGGCTCCGGCCAGGGGCGGAGCCTGGGGCTCATCAGCGCTGATGGCCCAGGTGCGGACACTTCCCCTTTGAGTGTTGCTGGCTTCCCAGGGGCTTTCCGCGCCGGCCTGTGTGCCTGCAGTTTTGGAAGAGGTCGCGGTCGCCGCTTGTCCCTGGCTTACAGGGGGTGCACTCCCCTGACAGGAACTCCGACCCTCCATCTAGGGCGTCTGCGTGTGCACGGCCCCGCCCCTGGGGCTGTGAGTGTGAGGGGAGGGTCCTGGCTTGTGCCGGGAGGAAGATTTGGGCTTCGGTGAAGGGGAAGTGGGCCTCGTTCCCCATTGGGGAAGACAATCCTGTACCCCAATGGGTGCAGAGTTGGCCCCATCCCCGTGGGGGCTGAGAGTCCCCGAACAAGCTCACCAGCGCCCCCTAGCGGCGGCCCTTGGAAGTGTACCTTGCGCAGGCAATGTCGGGTGGGCGGGGTCAGTCTTCGGCCAGGTGCGGAGCCTGAGGCTCATCAGCGCTGCTGGGCCACGTTGCGGACTCTTCCCCTTTGAGTGGTGTTGGCTTGCCCGGGGCTTTCCGTGCCAGCCTGTGTGCCTGCAATTTTGGAAGAGGGGGAGGTCGCCTCTTGTTCCTGGCTTTCAGGGGGTGCCCTCCCCTGACAGGGACCCCGGCCCTCCGTCTAGGGCATCTGCGGGCGCATGGCCCCGCTGCTGGGGCTGTGAGTGCGAGAGGAGTGTTCAGGTGTGCCCCAGGCGGAAAATTTTGGCTTCCGCGAAGGGGAAGAGGGCCCTTTCCCCCATGGGGAAGACAATCCCGTACCCCCATGGGTGCAGAGGTTGCACCAGCCCCGTGGGGTCTGAGGGTCCCCAAACGCCCTCACCAGCGCCCCTTAGCGGCGGCCATAGGAAGTGAACCTGTGCGCAGCCAGAGTCGGGTGGGCGGGGTCAGACTCCGGCCAGGTGCGGAGCCTGAGGCTCATCAGCGCTGCTGGGCCAGGTGCGGACTCTTCCCCTTTGAGTGGTGCTGGCCTGCCCGGGGCTTTCCGCGCTGGCCTGTGTGCCTCTAGTTTGGAAGAGACCACAGTCGCCGCTTGTCCCTGGCTTGCAGGGGTTGCCCTCCCCTCTCAGGGACCGCGGCCCTCCGTCTAGGGCGTCTGCGGGCGCTTGGCCCCGCCGCTGGGGCTGTGAGTGCGAGAGGAGGGTGCAGGCATGCCCCGGGAGGAAGATTTGGGCTTCCGTGAAGGGGATGATGGCCCTGTTCCCACATGGGTGAGGAAAGTTCCGGACCCCCTTGTGTGCAGAGGTGCCCCAGCCTGGTGGGAGCGGAGTGTACCCGAACCCCCTCACCAGCTACCCCTAGTTGCGGCCCTAGGAAGTGCACCTGTGTGCAGCCAGAGTCAGGTGGGCGGGTTCAGTCTCCAGCCAGGGGCGGAGCCTGGGGCTCATCAGCGCTGCTGGCCCAGGTGCGGACTCTTCCCCTTTGAGTGGTGCTGGCTTGCCTGGGGCTTTCCACGCCGGCCTGTGTGCCTGCAGTTTTGGAAGAGGTCGCGGTCGCCGCTTGTCCCTGCTTAAAGGGGGTGCCCTCCCCTTACAAGGTTCTTCCATCCTCCGGAGAACGAGATTTGTTGTTTAAACAACTTGCATGGGAAAATGCTAATTCCCTTTGTAAAGAATTCATTAGACCCATAAGAAAAACTGATACGCTTCAATATTACATTAAAGTCTGTTTAGATGCTTCCCCAGCGGTTGTACAAGGCATTGCATATGTTGCAGCAACGAAAGGACAACCTTTCGCCGCCTTTGTTCAAACAATGCCTCATGGGCGGCGTATCAAACAGGTTACAGGCATCAACTGCGGCCAGTCAGGCCACGCCTGCAATAATTGCCCAAACAAAGCCCAAGTAATTGCTGACTTTAAACGTCATATTCCCTCAACCCCATGCCCTCGTTGCAAAAAAGGCAATCATTGGGCCAACGAATGCCGTTCTAAATGGCATAAAGTTGGTTATAAATTAACCCCTACTTCTAATCACTCAAATGACTCAAAAAACTTCCAGAGGGGCAAGCCCTCAGACCCTTAAAAGAAGGAGGGTCTCATCAACAATCCCCTCAGCCCAATTAACTTCCCCAAGTGTCAGTTCATGTCCTCCCCCGGGGCACCCCGGGAAGTGCTGGTTTGGATCTAGCTACTATCAAGGATGTTTTATTATCTTCTGCAGACGTTGTATAATTAGTTGAAACCTACTTAAAGGGACCGCTGCCGATGGCTCGGTTGGACTAATAATTGGTCGCAGTTCGAATTACAAAAAGAATTTTGGGGTTTTACCTGGTATTATAGATGCAGACTTTACGGGTCGAGTCAAAGTTATGATCCGTCCGTTAAAGGAAACTATTCAAATTCATAAAGATCAAAGAATAGCTCAAATTCTACTTTTTAATTATATTAAAATTCCAAACCCAATTTTAAAAGACAAAAGACGGTGGTTTTGGTTCCACTGAGGTTGTAGCTTGGACGCAGCCCATTACAAAACAATGACCTTTACAGACAATATATATATATATATTTTTTTTAGAGAGAAAGTATAAATACTTTATTTATTTTTTTTAATATGATTTTTATTTATTTTTTTATATTAAATTTTATTTTTATATTCCCCCATACAATTGCAAACGCCCCATTCTGACCCCAATCCTTCCCCTCCCGCCCCCCACCCCCCAAAAAGTGTCTCTGGTTCATAGTTTTTTGTTGATTTTGATTTTCACTTTCTTATATTCATTTTCCTGGTCCCTTATTTAAGTTTTCTAGATTCCTGCTATGAGTGAGACCATCCGGTATTTTTCTTTTTCTTTTTGGCTTATTTCGCTGAGCATGATCCCTTCCAGCGCCATCCATGTTGCTGCAAATTGCATGTGTTTATCTTTTTTGAATGCTGAGTAATATTCCATGGTGTATATGTACCACATCTTCTTGATCCAGTCATCTATTTTTGGGCATTTGGGTTGTTTCCAAAGCTTAGCTATTGTAAACAGTGCTGCTATAAACATAGGGGTGCAGGTGCTCTTTGGAATTGATGTTTCTGTGTCCTTTGGGTAAATACCTAGGAGTGGAATTGCTGGATCATATGGAAGCTCTATGTTTAGTAGGTCGAGAATTCTCCACACAGCTCTCCATAGTGGTTGGACCAGTTTGCACTCCCACCAACAGTGCAGAAGAGATCCTTTTTCTCCACATCCTCGCCAACATTTGTTGTTGCTAGTTTTTTTAATATGAGCCATTCTCACTGGTGTGAGATGGTATCTCATGGTAGTTTTGATTTGCATTTCCCTGATTACAAGTGATGTTGAACATTTTTTCATATGTCTGTTGGCCATTTGCATTTCCTCTTCAGAGAAGTTTCTTTTTAGCTCTTCTGCCCATTTTTTGACTGGATTATTTTCTTTGTTGTTGCTGAGTCTCATCAGCTCTTTGCAGATTTTTGTGATCAGTCCTTTATCATTAGTGTTGGGTGCAAAAATGTTCTCCCAGTTGGTGGGGTTTCTCTTTGTTTTTGTTATTGTCTCTTTTGCTGTGCAGAAGCTCTTTAATTTGATGTAGTCCCAGCTGTTTATCTTTGTCTTCACTATCACTGCTTTGGGTGATGTGTCTGTAAAGATGTCTTTGATGTGCAAATCCCGTAGTGTTTTGCCTATATTTCCTTCTATGTATTTTATGGTTTCAGGTCTTAAGCCTAGTTCTTTAATCCATTTTGAGTTGATTTTTGTGTATGGTGTGAGGTAGTGGTCAAGCTTCATTCTTTTGCATGTAGCGACCCAGTTTTCCCAGCACCATTTATTGAACAAACTTTCTTTGCTCCAATGCATAGTCTTTGCTCCTTTGTCAAAGATTAGTTGACCATAAATCTGTGGGTTTATTTCTGGATTTTCTATTCGATTCCATTGGTCTGTATGTCTATTCTTGTTCCAATACCATGCAGTTTTGATGATTATGGCTTTGTAGTAGAGTTTGAAGTCTGGGAGTGTGATGCCTCCATTTCCTTCTTTTTTTTTCAGTAGAGCTTTGGCTATTCGGGGTTTTTGGTGATTCCATATGAATTTCATCAATAATTGTTCTATTTCTTTGAAGAATGCCATTGAGATTTTGATTGGAATAGCATTGAATCTGTATATTGCTTTTGGTAGGATGGCCATTTTAATAATGTTTATTCTTCCAATCCATGAGCAGGGGATGTCTTTCCATTTCTTTGTGTCTTCTTCTATTTCTTTTAACAGTGTTTTATAGTATTCTTTGTATAGGTCCTTTACCTCTTTTGTTAGATTTATTCCCAAATATTTGATTTTTTTTGTTTCGATAATAAAAGGGGTGGTTTTTTTGATTTCTTCTTCTTCAGATTTATTGTTTGTGTATAGGAAGGCTACTGACTTTTGCGTGTTGATTTTGTATCCTGCCACTTTACTGAATTGATTGATGAGTTGAATTAGTTTTTCTGTGGAGATTTTGGGGTTCTCTATGTATATTATCATATCATCTGCAAATAGTGATAGTTTGACTTCTTCTTTTCCTATTTGGATTCCTTGGATGTCTTTTTCTTGTCTTATTGCTCTGGCTAGGACTTCCAGTATTATACTGAAAAGCAGTGGTGAGAGTGGACATCCTTGTCTTGTTCCAGATCTTAATGGAATTGCTTTCAGCTTTTCACCATTGAGAATGATACTGGCTGTTGGCTTGTCATAGATGGCCTTTATGATGTTGAGGTATGTTCCTTGTATCCCAAGAATTTCAAGGGCTTTTATCATGAATGGGTGTTGCACTTTGTCGAAAGCTTTCTCAGCATCTATTGATATTATCATATGGTTTTCATATTTCTTTTTGTTGATGTGTTGGATAACGTTGTTTGATTTTCGGATGTTAAACCATCCTTGTGCCCCTGGAATGAATCCAACTTGGTCGTGGTGAATTATCTTATGGATACATTGTTGGATTCTGATAGCTAAAATTTTATTGAGGATTTTTGCATCAGTGTTCATTAGGGAGATTGGCCTATAGTTTTCCTTTTTTGTGTTGTCCTTATTCGGTTTTGGTATTAGTGTAATATTGGCTTCATAGAACGTGTTTGGTATTGTCCCTTCCTTCTCAATTTTTTGGAAGAGTTTGTGAAGGATAGGCACTAATTCGTCTCTGAATGTTTGGTAGAATTCATTTGTAAATCCATCAGGTCCTGGGCTTTTGTTTTTGGGGAGGTTTTTGATTACCATTTCAATTTCGCTGCTTGTAATTGGTCTGTTTAGGTGTTCTATTCTTCTTTATCTAGCTTTGGGTGATTGTAGAGTTGTAGGAATTTGTCCATCTACTCTAGATTGTTGAACTTGTTTCCATATAACTGTTCATAGTAGTTACTGATTATTCTTTTGATTTCTGCTGTGTCCGTTGTGATTTCTCCTCTTTCATTGATGATCCTGTGTATTTGTGCTTTCTCCCTTTTTTCCTTTGTGAGCCTGGCTAGGGGTTTGTCTATTTTATTTATTTTTTCAAAGAACCAGCTCTTGGTTTCATTGATCTTTTGGATTGTTTTTTTAGTTTCAATTTCATTTATTTCTGCTTTGGTTTTTATTATTTCTTTTCTTCTACTGGTTTTGGGGATTTTTTGTTGTTCTTTTTCTAGATCTTTGAGCTTCGAGATTAGGTTGTTTCTTTGAGTTCTTTCTTGTTTTTTGATGTGAGCTTCTATTGCTATATATTTTCCTCTTATTACTGCTTTTGCTGCATCCCATACATTTAGGATATTGGTGTCCTCCTTGTCATTCAATTCAAAGAATTTTTTATTTTCTTCTTTGATCTCCTCGTTATTCCAGTGGTCTTCCAGTACTGTGGTTTTTAATCTCCATGAGGTAGGATAGTTCCTTGCCTTCTTTTTATGATTTATTTCTAGTTTGATGCCTTCGTGGTCAGAAAAGATGGTTGGTATGATTTCAATCTTGGTGTATCTGTTGATGTTTGTCTTGTGCCCCAGTATGTGATCGATCCTGGAGAATGATCCATGTGCGCTTGAGAAAAATGTGTACTCCGTTTTTTTTGGGTTTAGTGTTCTATAGATGTCTGTTAAGCCCAAATGCTCTAGGTCCTTATTTAGAGCTTTAGTTTCTTTACTTATTTTTTGTCTTGTTGATCTATCCATTGTTGATAGTGGTGTGTTGAAGTCTCCCACTACGTATGTGTTTTCTCTGATGTCTGTTTTCAGAGAGGACAACAGTTGTCTGATATATTTTGGTGCTCTTTCGTTTGGTGAGTATGTGTTAATGAGTGTTATTTCTTCTTGAAGTATTGTCCCCTTAATCATAATGTAGTGACCATTGGGGTCTCTTTTTATTTTTTTGAGTTTGAAGTCTGTTTTATCTGATATAAGTATAGCTGTTCCTGCTTTCTTTTTTGGCCCATTTGCTTGTAGGATTGTTTTCCATCCTTTGACTTTGAGCCTATTTTTATCTTTTGTAGCTAAATGTGTTTCCTGGAGACAGCAAAAGGTTGGGTTTTGTTTCTTAATCCAGGCTGCAACTCTGTGTCTTTTTATTGAAGAGTTTAGTCCATTTACATTTAGAGTTAATATTGATATGTTAGCATCTGTATTTGCCATTATGTTTGTCTTTCCTTTGATTTTATTTATTCTTTTAATAACTTTTTTTTTTGGTCTTCTTTCGTTGTTATTCGTCCCTCTGAGGTTCTGGCTTTAGGATTCCTTGTAGTATTTTTTGGAGTGGGGGTTTATTCGTAATGAAATTCTGGAGTTTCTCTTTGTCTGTGAAGGTCCATATTCTTTCTTCATGGAGGAAAGAGAGCTTTGCGGGATAGAGTATTCTTGGTTGGCATCTGTTTTCTTGGAGTCTGTTGACTATGTCCCTCCACTCTCTCCTTGCCCGTAGTGTTTCTTCAGAGAAGTCTGATGTCAGCCTGATTGGTTTTCCTTTGAATGTTATCTGTGTCTTCCCTCTTGTCAGCTTCATTATTTTTTCCTTGTCCTGGATTCTTGGGAGCTTTACTATTATGTGTCTTGCTGTGTTTTTCCTTTCGTCGTGGAAGTTTGGTGTTCTTCTTGCTTCTTGTATATCAATTTTCAGCTCCTTCTTCGCATTTGGGAAGTTCTCTTCAATTATCTCCTGGAATATTTTCTCTGTTCCTACATCTCTCTCCTCTCCTTCTGGAATTCCTATAACTCTTATATTTCCTTTCCTCATGGAGTCAGATAGTTCCCGAAGTCTTTCTTCATTCTTTTTCCTTCGTACTTCTCTTTCCTTTTCTGTTTTGGTTCTTTTTATTTCTGTGTCTTCAAGAGAACTTATTCGTTCTTCCATTTCATCTATTCTGCTTTCCTTGCTTTTCCCGGAGTTCTTTAGTTCCTCCATTAATTCTTTGATCTCCTGCATTTCTTTTACTTCCCTCTTTAGGGACTCAATTTCATTCTTCTGACCATTGTTTTCCCTCTTTAGGGACTCAATTTCCTTCTTCTGATCTATCACTTTTTTAATCATGGCAATTTTAAATTTTCTTTCTGGAAGGCTCAGAAGTTCTTCCAAGTTGCTGTCGTTGCAATCTGGGGAGTGGTTTTCTTTTTGTGGTGTGCTTCTTTCCTGAGGAGTTGTTAGGTTGCGTGTGGTTCTTCTACTCCCTACTGTCTGTTTTCTAATTTGTCGTATGCGTTGGGACACTGTGTTGCTCGGACTGACTGACATCTTGGGTGAACTTCTCCGCTCCCCTCTGGCTCTTCCAGGAGCCATCTCTGTCTTCTGGGGGAGCTTTCTGCTGGTTTTAGGCAGTTTTTACTGAAGAAATGTCCCTGTTCTCAAATAGCGAAGCGGGATGCAGTCCCTGCGCCTCCGGTTTCAGGCACACTCTTCTGCGCACCCGGTCTGCCCCGGACGTGGGTGCCTGCTCCCTCTGTGGGCTCAGACTGCTGGTCGGAAGGGGCCTGGCGTGGAATAACTTCCCGGCTGGCCACTGGGTCCTCCAGATGCCTTCTGCCCTTTTCAAGCAGTCTTAAGAAATTTCCTGTTTTATGGGGTGTTAGTGACTTTTTTTTCTGGTCGCTAGGTGGCGCCAGAGATCTCTCCTATTGTCCTTGGGGGGCTGTTTTTCGCCTCCCCCCACCCTGTGGGACAGGGAACATAGCGGGAATGGTAGGGTACACCTCAACAGCTTTGGGGTGCTGTGTCTGCCTTGTGCCCCACCGTCGTGGAGAACCCACGCCCCGAATTTTCGTGCCCTGGGTCTCAGTTCAAAGCCCTCAGTTCCAGGACGCAAGCTGTAGCCCAGTTCAGTGGCGTGGGAATGGCGCCTTTTGCACCGCTCCCGTGCCTGGGCGCCTGGTTCCTGCTTACCCAGGGAGGGACCTTCACCTCAGTGAAGGTCTAGGTCGCAGGCGCGGGGACCTGGGCCACTGCGATCCCGGTCCGCGTTTTCTTTTCAAGCGCGCCGAGCGCGCCACTTTCCGCGCAAGCTTACCGGCAGCCCGGGCTGTGTGCGCGTCTCCCAGGGTCTTTGTTCTTCTCTAATGGCGCCCGGAGCCGTTCGCTCACCGCCGCGGCGAATCCTGCAGGGTTCGCCTCAGCTCCCGTTCACGGGGTGTGGTGGCTGCAATAGTTCCTTTCCACTCACAGTCCCGCTTGCTGCGTCGTTTGTTCTTGTGGGTCGTTTTGGTTTGTTGTTTTCCTCCTCTCTGCCGGTCGGAGTGTGCCGCCTCTGTGGGTGGGGGAGGGGAGCAGGGTTCTGGGCTTCCCTCCCTTCTAGTCCTCTTTTATGGCCACTTTCTTCTTCGGGTAGTTTGCTGGAGTCACCCGTTTATCTTCCGTGTCCCAGTTCTCACTGGGACCTGCCGCTTTTCCTCCCTATTAACTTTTTTTAATGGGAGATCTTACTCGCAGCGTCTCCTCGCCGCCATGTTGCTCCACCCTTCCGAAAGTATATGACAATATATTTTAATGGACACCCCTTTACGGGATTATTAGATACTGGTGCTGACAGGTCATGCATAGCTGGTAGAGACTGGCCCTCATCATGGCCGATTACTAATTCCTCATCTACTTTAATTGGTTTAGGCATGGCAGACAATGTAGCTCAAAGCCCTCAGCTTTTATATTGGCAAATGACTGGACATGCTGTTTTTTTTCAACCATATGTAATTCCTTCCTTACCCTTTTCACTATGGGGCTGTGACATAATGGAATCCATGGGGCTAACCCTCACCGCTCCTGATCTAATTGATGAACAGGCTTTTTCTTAGGGGCCATTGCGGAAAATTTATCTGCTGACAAAATTTCCTGGAAAAATGATAATCCTGTCTGGATACCTCAATGGCCCCTTACATCTGAAAAAATCCAGGCTATACATGTCATTGTCACTGACCAATTACAAAAAGGTCATTTAGAACCCTCTAATAGCCCATGGAATACTCCTGTCTTTGTAATTAAAAACAAATCAGGAAAATGGAGGCTTCTTCAGGACCTCCGCTCAATTAATGACACTATGCGTTACATGGGAGCCCTGCAACCAGGTCTCCCTTCCCCTGTAGCTGTCCCAAAACAAAATCATATTATAATTATTGATCTGCAGGACTGTGTTTTCACTATTAAACTTCACCCCGATGATTCTCCCGGGTTTGCTTTTAGTGTCCCATCTGCTAATTTCAACCAACCATGGCAACGATTTCAATGGAAAGTACTGCCTCAAGGCATGAAAAATTCCCCTACTCTATGCCAAAAATTTGTTGATCAGGCTTTACAAGCTACTAGGGAAAAGTTTCCTGATGCCTATATTATTCATTACATGGATGACATTCTTCTAAGCCACCCCTCTAAAGAAGGTGTGGAGTCAATTTTACAACGCTTAATTTCTGATCTTACCTCCTTTGGTCTTGTCATTGCTCCTGACAAGATTCAGCGTGACCGCCCACTTAACTATTTGGGAAAAACTACTCATGATGATTTTATCATGACTCAAAATCTCCAAATCCGTCTTGATAAACTTTCCACGTTAAATGACTTTCAAAAATTGCTTGGAAGTATTAACTGGATTCGTCCTTATCTTAAGATTACTACTGGTGATTTACACCCTCTTTTTGAAATTTTGCAAGGAGATCCTAATCCTAAATCCCCTCGGACTTTAACGGCCGAGGCCCTTTCAAAGCTACATCTGGTTGAACAGAGACTTTCTGAAGCTAAGGTCTCCCAAATTGACTATACGTCACCCTGGGACTTACTTGTCCTTAAAACTGAATTTGCTCCTACTGCCTGCCTATGGCAATCTGGTATTCTTGAATGGCTCTGTTTGTCACACAACCAAACAAAAATGGTCACATCTTATGCCTCCATGTGTGCATTTTTAATTATGAAAGGTTTAACACGCTCCAAGGAGCTGTTTGCCAAACTTCCCACCTCTATTGTTATTCCATATACTAAAACACAGTTTGAATTTCTACTTCAAAATGATGATGACTGGGGCATAGCATTACTTAATTGTCCTGGTCAGGTTAAATTCCACCTGCCCCAGCACCCTATTTTAAAATTTGCGAGGGAAACTGCTTTTACTTTTCCAAGAATCGTTTCCTCGCAGCCTTTGCCCGGGGCTACTGTTGTTTTTACTGATGGTTCCTCGTCTGGAATGTCGGCAGTTTATCATCCTAATCTGCCTCCTATACAACAATTTTCTAAAAACATCTCTGCCCAACAGGCTGAAATCATCGCTGTGACACTTGCTTTCAAACATTATCGGTGTCCTCTAAATCTATACTCTGATTCTAAATATGTGGTTTCTTTGTTTCCAGCAATTGAAACCGCCTTAATATTTGGGTTATCTCACATCTCCTCCTTGCTGGCTCATTTACAAGCCCTGCTACGAGCCAGAACACATAAATTGTTTATTGGCCACATCAGAGGTCATTCTAACCTACCTGGACCTCTGTCCTTAGGTAACCACATGGCGGACTTACTTACTAAGTCCCCAGCTGTTTTGACGGTGACTCAGGCTCAAGAGAGCCATGCCCTTCATCACCAAAATGCTTATGCTCTACGTCACCGTTTCCAAATTAGCAGAGAACAAGCCAGACAAATAGTTCGTGAATGTCCCTCCTGTCCGGAAGTACATCGTCCTCTCAAATTGGGAGTTAATCCCCGAGGTTTGAAACCTCAGGTCCTCTGGCAAATGGATGTAACTCATGTCCTCTCTTTTGGGAGACTCTGCTTTGTTCATGTAACCGTAGATACTTTCTCCCATGCCATTCACGCCACTGCTCGTACTGGCGAAGCAGTCAAGGATGTTATTCAGCATCTTACTGCGTGCTTTGCTGTTTTGGGTAAGCCAGTTAAAATAAAAACTGACAATGCTCCAGCATATACTTCAAAATCATTTCAATCATTTTGTGCCCAATGGCATATTGCTCATGTTACTGGCATCCCATACAATCCTCAGGGACAAGGTATAATAGAAAGAACTCATCAAACATTGAAAACCCAAATTGACCGTCTGCAAAATGTTGCCCGTTTTTATTCCCCTCAACATCTCCTTCAACATGCCCTATTGGTAATTAATCATCTTAACTCTGATGATAAAGGTATTACCCCTATGGTGCGGCATTGGGGATACTCTGATGTCTCCAATCTGCCTCAGGTTAAATGGAAAGACCTACTCACTGGCGCCTGGAAAGGCCCAGATTTGCTACTCGCCTCAGGGCGAGGTTATGCTTGCATTTTTCCTCAGGATGCCGACTCCCCTGTCTGGATCCCGGACAGACTCATCCGCCACTGCCCGCCGGTCTCGAGCTCGAGCCCACATTCTCCGGCACCGACGGAAGATGGCGCGCTTGACGAGGAAAATGTGTCATCTTCAGCTCCAGCGGGAAACTCCCAGCTGCCTTCCGACATGGGATCACATAAAGGCCCTTACGACGATGGCTGAACATCTAGTTCAACAAAATAATGCTCCACGCACAGCCACATCAATCTTCCTGGCTATCATTGCCATCTTGGCGACACAATCCACGCCTGTACAGTCGGCCCACTTTTGGGCTTATGTACCCGAGCCGCCTTTTCTTCATCCCGTTCCCTGGACTGAAAATTCTGCCATAAAAGTTTACGTCAATGACACTAACCTCCTTGGTGGGTTAGCTGATTTTCACCCTGAACATATGGTTTCTTCCCCTATTGATTATGAGGGTTTCTCTGATGACCCTCCACTCTGTGTCTTTACTAACTCTGTATCCCTTCCCGGTTGTATGATGCTACATTATGTTTCCATGCTCACTGATGCACCACCTCGTACCCCTCCGGAGAACCACCGCACGGACAACAGAGACCGTGTTGTCTGGGGCCTGACGTTTATGGCTTTGGACCAACTGACGGCAGACAATGAAATCCGCACCTTCTCCTCACCATCCTTTACTCCCCCTTTTCCCAACTGTGTTCAAAAATACCGGGATGTTGACCAATTCTGGGATTCCCTTATTTCTTACCCAGTTTGGCTACATTGTGGTTTTTCTCAGGCAATGCCTATATCCCCTCTCAGGTCTCAGTTTACTGTGTATGATTTTTCATTTGCTGTTCCAGCCCTTCACTACAGAAAGTTTTCTGTTGGATGGGTACCACCTATGTATGCTTTTCATCATCATAATAAGACTTATTTCCAGCCTGAACTTTTTTGCCTCTTGGCTGCTGTTGATGCCGTTCACTTCCAACAACCTGGATACAACACAACCAAAGTTCCTGTGCGTGCCTGTGTTGGATACCCCTTTGCTCTGCTCCTGGGAAATGCTTCATCCACACGTATCCAATCCCGTGGGAACTCTTTTTTTATCCAATGTTCGGGTTGTGTTTACTAATTGTATTACCCCCTCTCTTGCTCGTCTATATCCTGTGGTGGTCTTGTTCAAAAGACCCTCCTTTGTTATGTTACCTGTTGATTTACATGATATGCCTTGGTATGATAATACTTCCATGCAAGTTTTAGATGAAGTACATGCTCTTCTTCGTCCCAAACGTTTTCTTGCTACCCTTATTCTAGGCATTGCCGCTCTGATTTTCTTAGTTACCTCTTTAGCTGCTTCCTCTGTTGCTTTAATTCAGGAAGCTAAGACAGCTTCTTTTGTAAATGACCTTACCAAAAACGTGTCCATGGCACTCGCAATACAGCGGGACATTGATTATAAAGTAGAAAGAAAGTTAAATGCTCTGGAAGAAATTGTTATTGCTATTGGCAATGAGGTTCAACTTCTCAAACAACAACTGTCTACTCGTTGCCATGTTCAGTTTCGTTTCATTTGTGTTACTGTTAGGGGGAAAGGATGTCCTGAGATAATCTCATACAGGCTTTGTGGACTCCACCCCCACTCCAGACTAAAGCCATCAGGACATTGGGAAAGACAAATCCCATCACCACCAAGGGGAGGGTGGCTGGGACCTGAGGGTGGAGTTGGGCAGCCAGGTTGGATATAAAAACCAAACACGTGGGCCTTGCTCGCTCTCTGGCTCGCGATCGCTCGCCTCCTGGCTTCACCGCTCCTGGCTGGCGGCCAACTCTGAGAGCGCCATTTTGGGATTCCTGATCGGCGGATCGGGTAGGACGCATTTAAAACTTTGTCTCCCACTTTTCTCCCAGAGCTGTACATTTCCTCATTTCCCTTTCCCTTGTAAATAAACCTTTTATTAACCTTTCACGTGTGCCTGCAGTAGAGCATTGATAAGTCCTTTTAAGCGCGCGGGTGAGGACCCACAGTCAGGCACCCCGTTTTGTATCGGGGTTGCTCTACAACAGTTTGGTGCCCAGCGTGGTTTCCAAGTTACACCCGCGGTTGACCAGCCCAAAGTAACATTCCTTGCGTTGGTCACCATAAGCGCACTAGTTCCGCAGGACTAGCAGTATAATATTTGTCTCTAGTCCTGAAAAGTCTGTTTTTTTCCCTGTGCGTACAGCCCTTGTGGGTGTGTTTTGACTCAAATATAGCCTCAACCATGAGCCTATACAGTTTCATCCCTAGCCTGAGTTCTTTCAGTTTCCTTCCGGCCTTGAATTTGAGCAGCCTTCTTCCATTAAATATCACCACCAGTTTCATTAATATAAATAATTTGATGAAGCCTGGTGTATGGTATGTGATTTTACTATTGTATACATACATGGGTGGTTTACAAGCCATCCCTTTACAGACTGTGCTTCTGGGTGGTTTTTTGGTAATATGTGTAAGCGCAGTTTGCTACATTCTTGTTTCTGTGAGAGGTAGAAGTTCTACTTCACATACTGAGAATGTGCAACAACAAATTCAGGCTTTTAACGTGGCCATACAACAACTAAATCAGGTTTTTGATTTAACTATTAAGAGTATAAGGGATGAAAATCGTAATGTTTTTGAGTCAGCTTATCAAAGCATGCTGTATCAAGTGCAACAACAAAATCGGACTTTTGAGTCAGCTTTTAAAGGTATGCAGGACCAGATGCAGGCCGCCCTCCATAAATTAGATATGGCGGAGGCGAAGGCTAGGCTAATGGTGCAGAGAAAGGATAGACCTTCCCCTTTCCATGAGGACAGCCAGCGAGCAGAGTTAGAAGAGGAGGAGCATCATATTTTAAATACCATAAATACACGAGGACAAAATCCTCTTCCACGTGACAAAGCCCCTCCCGTGCAGACCCCTGAGGCTGCACAGCCTCCACTGCCCTCTGGGGAGGACACTAAAATGGCGTCCCCTCCCCACACTAGACTCGGCACCCATTTTGGCAGGAAGGATCAACCTGAGGCAGGGCAGTTTCCCCTTCGCCAGATGCCAATGGGTGGCTTAAATGAACATGGGAGACCTGCTGGGTACTTTTGGTCGCACCATCCGTTCAGTACTGCGGACCTCCTAAATTGGAGGAGCTCTGTTCCCTCGTACCGGCAGGCTCCTCAGAGGATGGCGAACTTGTTTGCCTCTATCTTTGTCTCCCACCGCCCTAACTGGGCAGATATACAGTCCATGCTGCATACTTTATTAACGCTGGATGAGCAGAGGATGGTATTCAGGAAAGCCAGGGAGGAGGCTGACCGTCTCCACCAACAGGATAGGCAGTCCCCAGAGCCGGAGGTTGTTGTCCCAGAGAGAGATCCTGGATGGGACCCTAACAATGGAGGAACGGCGATGTTGGATCTCTATAAAAAATGCTTATTGGTAGGACTGAAGCAGGGGATCCCCAAACAAAAAAACTTTAACAAAATATTGGAACTCGAGCAAGGAGCTAATGAGGATCCGTCAGAGTTCCTTGAGAGGATTATTCAAACTTACACTAACCACACGGACATAAACCCAGATGCCCCAGAAAATGCTGGTCTGATCACTACGGCTTTCATTACCCATAGTGCCCCAGACATAAAGAAAAAGTTAGCTAAGGTGGACGGCGTCACTGAGATGAGTCCGTCCCAGGTAGTGGACCTGGCATTCAGGGTTTATAATAATAGAGAGCACAGGAGACCGAAACCTGCGACTGTTTTTTTACAAAGAGAACACAGAACAGGGTTTCAAGGAAACAATAATGGACAGAGACGTGAACCCCTAGGAAGAAATCAGTGTGCTTTCTGTAGGG
Source organism: Talpa occidentalis (assembly GCF_014898055.3). Classification (NCBI taxonomy): domain Eukaryota; kingdom Metazoa; phylum Chordata; class Mammalia; order Eulipotyphla; family Talpidae; genus Talpa; species Talpa occidentalis. The sequence goes on from NW_023601962.1 coordinate 2,261,616, forward strand.
AAGAGGGACATTGGAAGTACAGTTGTCCCAGGTTACAGGGAAGCGGCAGACGCAATAATTATAGAAGGCAGGATAGAAGACAGAGAACCCCAAGACATGATGATTCACGTAGGGGTTACAGGAGGGAATATAGAAGGAGCACACAGAACCAGGAACCAAGGAGAGAGGAAAGAAGACAAATGTTAGCACAGAGTGGAGGCTCAGATGATGACAGGGAATACAGACAGAGAAGGAATCGAGAGCCCAGTACAGAGGACAGGAGACCAGTGATAGCACAGGGTAGAGCCTCAGGTGAAGATAGGAGGGAATACAGACAGAGTAGAAGGAATCTAGAACCAAGTGCAGAGGAGAGGAGACAGATGATAGTTCATGGAGAAAGTTCAGATGCAGAATAGGGGTGCCCGGGGGCTCCACTAGATCTAGAGAAGCCCATTAGAATAACCCCTCAGAGCCCCGGGTAACCCTCGCTGTGGGGGATCGTCTGATTGATTTCTTGGTGGACACTGGAGCAACATACTCAGTTTTGAATTCGAAATTAACTAAAATGAGCAAAAAGACTGCAGCAGTCATTGGGGTTACAGGGAAGTCACAACAGACACCCTTCCTGCAACCTTTGGAGTGCCGGCTAGGCACCACACAGCTCCAGCACAGCTTCCTATACATGGAAGAGTGTCCAATCCCTCTCCTTGGTCGTGACCTTTTAAGTAAGCTCAACGCACGAATTATATTCTCACCAAAACATCAGAGGCTTCACCTACAGGTGCCTCCAGAGCATGCTCTGCGGTTCCAGATGTTACTTACTCAAGATGTTCCACCGAAAGGTGAAATTTTACCTCCAGAAATTGTTGAAAGAGTAAGTAAATGGGTATGGGCTGATGGAACCCCAGGACGTGCGAAAAATGCGGAGCTTGTAAAAATAGAAGTGATAGAGGGGAGCAGAACCCCGAGGAGGAAGCAATACCCCTTAAAAGAGGAGGCCTTGAAGGGAATTGAGCCAGTATTGAAAAGGTTCCTTCAATCTGGACTCATTCAGCCCTGTCGCTCACCGTGTAACACTCCGATTCTGCCAGTGAAGAAACCCCATACAGGCGAGTACCGTTTTGTCCAATATTTAAGGGCAATTAATGACATTGTTCGGGATTTACATCCCACTGTGCCTAATCCCTACACTTTATTAACTGCCATACCTGGTGACTTTGGGTGGTTTTCGGTATTAGACCTGAAGGATGCCTTTTTCTGTATCCCAATAGATGTCCAGGATCAACCGCTTTTTGCCTTCGAGTGGCAAGACCCTAAGTCCAAGAGCACTCTCCAGTATTGCTGGACTGTGCTTCCACAGGGGTTTAAGAACTCCCCAACTATTTTTGGGGAAATACTGGCCAGGGATCTCAGGAAGGTTCAATTAAACCAGGGCGTCTTGTTGCAATACGTAGATGATTTATTGATTGCAAGTCCAGACTACAAATCTTGTCTGGAAAATACCATAGTGGTACTGAACCACCTGGCAGAATGTGGCTATAAGGTGTCACCCCAAAAGGCACAGATCTGTAAACAAACAGTGACGTATTTGGGGTTTGAAATTAGGAAAGGCAGACGGAGCTTGATGACAGAAAGGAAACAAGTAATTTCAGCCCTTAAAGTCCCCAGCAACCGGCGACAGTTGCGTGGATTTTTGGGTATGGCTGGGTTTTGCAGGATTTGGATTCCTAACTTTGGATTAATAGCAAAACCCTTGTACGATGCTCTCAAAGGCCTGGACTCTGAACCTTTGTCTTGGACCTCAGAATGTCAAAAGGCCTTTGAAGAAATAAAAGTAAAGTTGATTTCAGCACCAGCATTAGGGCTTCCAGATCTTAGGAAGCCATTCAAACTTTATGTACATGAGAGACAGGGTGTTGGCCTTGGAGTACTAATCCAATTGTTGGGACCAGAAATGCAGCCCGTTGCATATCTGTCCAAACAATTGGACCACACCACTAAGGGATGGCCTCCATGTTTGCGTGCTGTGGCTGCCACTTGTGACCTCCTACATGAGGCAGAGAAGTTTACATTGGGTCAGCCCATCACTGTGTGTGTGCCACATCAGGTCTTGACATTGCTGGAGCAGAAGGGTGGACTTTGGTTGACTGCCGGGCGAATGGGAAAATATCAAGCAGCTCTGTTAGACAATCCTAATGTGAAGCTGCAGGTTTCTAACTCCCTGAATCCCGCCACACTGCTTCCAAGCAATGCAGATGGACCTGATGATGACACTTTAATCCACAATTGTTTAGAAACCATAGACACAGTGTATGCTAGCCGACCAGATCTAACTGACCAGCCTCTGCCAGACCCAGAGTGGGAGCTATTTACAGATGGCAGCAGCTTCATGGACCAAGGCCGTCGATGTGCTGGATATGCAGTGGTGACGCTCCAGAACACCGTGGAGGCCAAGGCTCTTCCGGCAGGTACATCAGCGCAAAAAGCTGAATTAATAGCCCTGACCCGTGCATTGGAACTCTCGAAAGGTAAAAGAGTCAATATATTTACCGACTCCAAGTACTCTTTTATGATTCTCCACATGCATGGGGCCATTTGGAAGGAGCGGGGACTTCTTACTGCCAGTAACAAGGACGTCAAACATCCATTAGAAATCCTGGCCCTGTTAAAGGCAGTAGCTTTACCATCAGCTGTTGCCGTGATGCATTGTCCTGGCCACCAAAAGGGTGGGTCTGACATGGCAAAGGGCAAGAGGGCAGCCGATCGGGTGGCTAAGGTCGCTGCCCGTTCTGCCCATTCTGCCCTCCAGGGTGCACTCATCCCTCTTGTGGACCTGACTCAGTATGCTCCTGAATACACCGAGCGGGATGAGGAGAGAGCTCGTGCATGGGGATTTACTGAGTTTGATCCCAGCTCTACTTGGAGAGTAAACTCTCATGGGATGATCCTCCTCCCGGAGGCCCTGGTGTACCCGGTGCTAAAACATCTTCACGAGGGATCTCACTATGGGAGAGATGCCTTATTAGAAACAGTGCGCCCATATTTGAAGGGCCCGTATTTACACAAAATAGCACAACGGATCACCAGAGGTTGTGAATTATGTGCCAGGAATAACCCCAAGACTGACTCCCACCCTAAAGCCATTGGGGTTCAATATCGGGGCAAGTGTCCTTTTGAGGACTGGCAGGTGGACTTCACACAAATGCCTAGAACAACAGGCAACTTCAAATATCTCTTGGTTTTTGTTGACACGTTTTCGGGATGGGTGGAAGCATTTCCCACAAAGACGGAAAAAGCTTCCGAGGTTGCCAAACAGCTACTGAAAGAGATAATCCCTCGCTTTGGGTTGCCGGACTCTATCCAGAGTGATAATGGGCCGGCATTTGTCTCTGACGTCACCCATGCAGTGAGCAGTGCGTTACAGATAAACTGGAAATTGCATGCTGCATGGAGACCGCAGTCTTCCGGGCAAACAGAAAAGATGAACCACACCTTGAAGAAAACCTTGGCAAAACTGTGCCAAGAAACACAACTTCGTTGGGACCAGGTACTATCCCTTGCCCTCCTCCGCATAAGAGTGGCACCTAGAAGTGGGCTACAATTAAGCCCCTTTGAGATTGTGTTTGGAAGACCTTTTCAGGCCTCAGTTCTGAAAGCCAGTCCGGAAATAACACAAGATTGCCGGATCACGCAATATGTGAAACACATCCAGGAGGTTCTGGCAGTGATTCATAACTTTGCAACCTCAAGGATCTCTATGCCTCCTGATCAACCATTGCATCCCTTCAAACCTGGAGATCAGGTCTTACTGAAGACTTGGCAGAGCGGGGATGCTCAAAACCAGCTGTCAGAAAAATGGACTGGTCCCTATGATGTCTTGTTGAGCACACATACTTCTCTGAAACTTGCAGGCATAAAACCCTGGGTACATCATTCCAGAGTTAAGAAAGCCCCAGGAGGAACTGACCCAGAGACGAAGTCCCATTGGTCTTGTGAACCCACTGAGGACTTGAGATATTTGTTTAAGAAACAGACAAAAACTTGAATGTTACTGACTTCTTTTCCAGTTATTGTTGCAGGATACCCAAGGACTCATTTTTTTTCCTGAAGAAACCCTGAGAAAACTAACATGCTCTAACCAATCTTCTTCTTTTCAAAGTTTAGGAGACGTGAAATAACATCTAGGATCATGCATATGGTGCCACTATATTTTTTTTACACAGAAAGGTTTTCAATCTTGATTTTGATTTTGTTATTTTTTTTTAACTTTCTGCTTTTTTTTACCTTTGAGATTTTTTCTCTGCTTTCTTTTTGTTACTTTGGCCAATGAGTGAAACTGCAGTTGCATGAGATATCCCACGCGTGATAAATGGTAACTAATGAGCTCTTTGTGTCTATATGTTGTATGTCTGTATGTCCTTTCCTTGTGTCCTTGTCTTGACCTCAAGTGATTGACAAATTGGTATACATGGTGCCCATAGACGTTGAAAAAAAAAAAAAAAGAGTCTCCAGTTATGAGAAAAACTAAAGGTTATGGTTTGATTGTCAACATTGTGCTACTGAACTAAGCCGGTGCCTTCATAGAGATTGAACATTGTTGTTTCTGTTATTTTTCTGATATTTATGGCAAAGCTTTCCAGAAATCTAAATTCAAGTACAAATTTGGTAGCCTGTCATTTGGCTGATGCAAGGAAATTTTGTGGAACCTCAGTAGAGCTCCTGAGACACTCCACAAAGTTTCTCCCTTTCCTCCTGGGAAAGGCATTAGATGAATTTGTTCTATTTGGATTTTACCTAATGAAGTAAAACTGGAAGGGAAGCATTGTCACTTGGGAAAATGGTAAAACTTTGGTATGTACAAAATGTTAACAGTAGTATCTGGTATGTATGTAAATTGTCAATGGTGATTGTCACCTTGTAATATTATAATTCAATTGTTTCACATCTACAGAAATTGTTTCTGAAAATATAGGGAGAAAAGGTCTCAACAGATTCCTATTGATGGAACTGTTGAGAGTAAAACTTTCTACTAAGGACTGAATAGACTTGGAAATACACCTCATATTTACTAAGTTTTCCTTGACATAATAATACTGATGATTTTTTTGCATTTTGCTCTAAATCCACAAAGTTTTCTTGTTTTGGTGACCAGGATCTGCAGCAAGGTTGTAATTTTTTTTCCAACAAAGCTAACTTGTGTTTGCATTTTCTCTCCCCTTGATACCAACACGGCATAAAAATAGTGGTAGTAATCTTTTACTACTTATCTCAGAGTCTGTTTTTGCATAACTTCCATAGGGATTTTGTTTAAACTGAAAAAATTGGACATAAGTTTCATTGTGTGGCTTGTGTGTGGAGCTCTTCCAGAAAGTTGAAAGTTGAAACAGAGCTGAACCAAGAAGAGGAGAACCTGTTTGCGTTGTTTGTAGGGTTCCAGAGACCTCCAAAGAAGGTGAGGAAGCTTGCCTCCATTGGCAGGACTGGACAACCCAGCCAACGAAAAGTCCCTGGTACCCTCGAGAAGAGGAAAGCCCAGGTGGAGTCTGATGAGACCAACTTCTTCCAGAAGCCTACACGGACCGGATGTCAACAGTTCGCTCTGAATCCTATATGGAGTATTCCAACGGAGCCAGCTAAAAATTGCTGCTTAGTTATTCTGCCCTGTGATTTTATGCAAAAATAGGCAATATGGTTTAAAAGTAGATTTAGTTTGCAAACTTTTGCTATGCTGTTTTAAAAAATTTGGGATCAAGGTTGAGAGAATTTGTCTTTACATAAGTTGAAACATTTTAAGATTTTTTTTTCCTGTGATTTTTGACATATCTGCTGTCTTGTTCTGGCTAATGCCTCCAGATGTTTTCTTCAGCTGGGACTGATGAACTGTTTTTCCAGGAATGGAGGACTTTTGCTTTCCACAATGGACACTACCTGGAGGGATTCGTTTTCTTTCAGACTGGAACCCTGGAAAATTTTCATCTGAGACTGTATCCCAGAATCCATATGTTTGATCTTCATCACCATGGAAATGGTGGCAAAAAGTGAAAGGGGGGAATTGTTAGGGGGAAAGGATGTCCTGAGATAATCTCATACAGGCTTTGTGGACTCCACCCCCACTCCAGACTAAAGCCATCAGGACATTGGGAAAGACAAATCCCATCACCACCAAGGGGAGGGTGGCTGGGACCTGAGGGTGGAGTTGGGCAGCCAGGTTGGATATAAAAACCAAACACGTGGGCCTTGCTCGCTCTCTGGCTCGCGATCGCTCGCCTCCTGGCTTCACCGCTCCTGGCTGGCGGCCAACTCTGAGAGCGCCATTTTGGGATTCCTGATCGGCGGATCGGGTAGGACGCATTTAAAACTTTGTCTCCCACTTTTCTCCCAGAGCTGTACATTTCCTCATTTCCCTTTCCCTTGTAAATAAACCTTTTATTAACCTTTCACGTGTGCCTGCAGTAGAGCATTGATAAGTCCTTTTAAGCGCGCGGGTGAGGACCCACAGTCAGGCACCCCGTTTTGTATCGGGGTTGCTCTACAACATTACGCCTTTACATTATAACTCCTCCTTACATTGGAATCTTACCAAACATCACCTATTGGGCATCTGGCAAGACAATGACCTTTCTCATGACCTTTCGTCTCTCCAAGCTGAAATTTCTGCTATCAGTACATCTCATCTGCACACTTCACTCTCTTTTTTTGCTCATTCTCTAGTTTCCACTCTCCAATCTTTGACTCCTACTCACTGGTATCATCTCGTTCTCTCCTTTATTGTTCTTTCCCTACTCGTCCTGCTCCTTTGTTTACTCCTTCCCCTCTGTGCCCGCTTACTTAACAGGTCCATTCATTGTCTTCAATGAGATATGTACGCCTTCCAGCTCCGTTCCAAAAACAAAGGGGGACCTGCTGCACCTCCCCCTGCAGTGACCTTTAGGGTTAACCGGCCCTATGTCCAGCTGGGCAACCAGCGCGCAGGGAGAGAACAGCAAAACCCTACATATCTGCTGCACCTCCCCCGACAAAGTGATCTTTAGGAATGGCTTTCGCCACGGTCCCTAGGTCCAGCTGGGCAACCAGAGCGCAGGGGGAGAACAGCATAACACCCTGAAGCAAAGGAAGTTCAGCAGAAGTTCCCTGAAAAGGCAGAAGCATATCAAAAGATAACGACCACCAAGAACCACTACAAGAATGCTAAAAATCTTATCCCATCTTTCTAGAACTACAAACTTTAATCCCTTATTTGTCTTTCTAAACTTCTTTCTTTCTTCTATAATGGTCATTGCTTGTTATGTAGATCACCTCCCTG
>NW_023601962.1:2268997-2307295 GCF_014898055.3 Talpa occidentalis
CCAGATGGGTGAATTAGCATTATTAAACAAGTAGTAGACAAATTAATAAAAAAAACAAAAATTTAGAGCTTTGTACCTATTTTACATACAGTGACTTAATAGGAAAGACAAAAGTACCATTTATACCAGACTTTTGAATTAAACACATTAAACAAAGTAAATTATTAATACTTAACATAACTTTAAGGCATATATGCTTTAAATTATAGCATAAAATTTGAATTAGTTTTTGTTTACCAAAAATGATTGTAATTATAAGATTTGTTTTTATGAAAATTTATATACGCGCCATTTATAATTAATCCTCCAGAGAGAAAAAACAAAACAAAATAAAACAACACTAAACAAAACAAAACAAAACACAAAGACAGACAAACAGATACAGAGATCTCTTGATATATATTTAAAATTTTGGCCATATATATATATATTTTAAGAGATAGTTATTTTATTAATTTTTGTGATGCCACTGAGGTTTTTTAATGAGTTAAAAGCAAAAAACTGTGCAGAGAATTTTAATTATTACCAAAGACTTGGGCTCAAGACCACAACAGTCAGGCAGTTTTACTAACTTTTTTAGATAAGAGAATATATTTTGAGTTTATATTTTTAAGAAGTGATTTTTTGGCTTTAGGTTGTCAATGTTTTGTTATACTGAGAGCAAGTATATATTAAAACAAAAGGAACCCTGTTATTTTGATAACAGGAGATGAGGGAAATTTTTAGAGTTTGCCTGTTTTTAGGCTTTTATTAAAATTTGAGGTTTGAATTTAGCTCAAATATGTTTTATTATTATTTAAATTTTTTGAGAGCTTAATTAATTTTAACAAGAAATTTAACCTTTTACAGGTCCACTAAGTAAATCTAAAAACTTTTATTCAACCAATAAGCATTTTGTATAGCTTGTTAGCAAATTCAAAATAACTCAGTAGTTTTTTTCTTAGACAATTTAGACTTTAAAATTTAGAAAAAACATAGGGAAATAAAACTTTTTTCCTAGAACGAACCAAAACAGTTTAGTCCCCCACAGTAGGAAGGCAGTAGAGACTTGCCAGTGATCCCAACACTGGAGAAAAAGTCCAGGCAGCTGCTTGTTGAGACCAGGGGCAGCCCCCACCCATCCGTTGCAGTGGGTTTATAATATTATTATAAAAACTTTTAGTTATATTATATAGTTATATTTAACCATTTTTATTACCTTAGCAATAGTAAATGAACTTTAAATACTATTATTTAGAAATATTTTATTTATTTATTTTAAAAGAATAAATGGCCTAACCACATACTTAGAATCAGAAAACAAAGTTAAAGGCTGAGCAAAAGGCTGAGCAAAATGTTCAAGTGTCATAATGACTGTAATTATTTCAGCCTGCTGAGCAGAGACATTTTTAGAGACTTTTTGTAATGCACACATAGATGGATAAGCTGTCACCACACGTGTTTGTGCGTGGGAGAGATGCAACCATTCCATAATGCCCTTCTGCCATAAGCAGGCTGTAGGAGTATAGGCAGTTTGCATAATCAACAAATCCCACGTTTTAGAGTAATGAATTTGAGTAACTCTGGCTTCTGAAATTTTTTGTTCAAATAAACGAAGGCTTTGTAATGCCTCCGGAGTCAAGGCACGAGGAGATCTAGGATTCGAATCACCTTGTAGAATTGCAAAAAGTGGATGTAAATCTCTGGTAGTAATTTTCAAATGAGGTCTGACCCAGTTGATATTATCTAGTAAGTTTTGGAAGTCATTTAGGGTTCGCAATTTATCAACACGAATTTGTAAATTTTGAGTCATAATGTGATTATCATAAATGATTTTTTCTAAATAATTTAAAGGTCGGTCCTTTTGAATTTTATCTGGTGCTACTACCAGACCATAAGCTGTCAATTGTTCTATTAAATGGGTCAAAATTGAATCTGCAACATCCTTTGAAGGATGACTTAAAAGAATATCATCCATATAATGGATAATATATGCCTCTGGAAATTTAATTTTAGTAACCTGCAAGGCCTGATCAACAAATTTTTGACACAAAGTAGGAGAATTTTTCATTCCTTGGGGCAAAACTTTTCACTGATATCTTTGCCATGGTTGTTGAGAATTGCTAGATGGAATACTAAAAGCAAATTTTTTGACAATCATTAGGATGTAATTTTATTGTAAAGAAGCAGTCTTGTAAATCAATAATAATAACATAATTGTTTTTTGGAACTGCTACAGGAGAAGGCAACCCTGGCTGTAGGGCACCCATATTCTGCATAGTGGCATTTACTGCTCTCAAATCTTGCAAGAGTCGCCACTTGCCAGATTTTTTTTTAATACAAAAAACAGGAGTATTCCATGGACTTGTAGAAGGCTCTAAATGTCCCTTAAGTAATTGTTCCTGTACTATAATTTGGATGGCCTGGATTTTTTCTGCTGTCAGGGGCCATTGATCGATCCAGACAGGAGTTTTATCTTTCCAACTGATTTTATCAGCATATTTTTGAGTTTTAATGGCCCCTATGAATAAGCCTGTTCATCAATCACATTTGGAGTAACTAGAGACAATTGCAGAGATTCCATGATGTCACGTCCCCATAAGGAGAAAGGCAATGCAGGAATCACATAAGGTTGAAACAAACCTTTCTGAGATCCTAATTGCCAGGATAACATTTGTGAAATTTGAGCCACATTATTGGCCATACCCAATCCAATCAACGTGGAGGAGGAATTTAAAACTGGCCACGCAGCAGGCCAGTCCTTCCCTGCTATACATGATCTATCTGCTCCTGTGTCTAGCAATCCCATGATTGGATGTCCGTTAACAATTAATTTTTTCAATGGCCGTTCTTTTGTAATGCTCTGGGTCCATGCAATTACATCCGTGGATCCAAAGCCATCATCACCTCTTTTTTCTTTTAAAATTGGATTAGGCAATTTAACATAAGACGGCACAAGATTTTGTGCAATACGTTGATCTTTGTGAATTTGTATTGTTTCTTTCAAAGGTCGAACCATGACTTTAACTTTCCCTTCAAAACTTGAGTCAATTATTCCAGGTAGAACTTCAAAATTATTTTTATAATTTGAATTACGGCCAATTATAAGTCCAACAGTTCCTTGTGGAAGCGGTCCCTTTAAGTAAGTGTCAACTAAATGAACTCCATCCGTGGCTGACATGATAACATCAGCCATGGCTGCAAGATCTAATCCTGCACTTCCAGGAGTGGCTCTTGGCAAATCATGTACGGCTACATTCGTAGCAGGCGCAGGTGTTTCTTTAGAGCTTATTTGCGCCGGAGTATACCCTCCTTCATTTATGGGGCTGAGGGCTCGCCCCTCTGAGAGTTTTTTTTTTGGATTCTCTTCTATTTATTTTAATTTATGTCCATCCTTATGCCACTTACTGTTCCTGGAGGAGGGGCGTGCAGCCTCTTTGGTTTAGAGCATTTAAATGTTTTTTCTTGCTAAAATAATTTGGAGCCATAAGAGTATACTGTGGCACGGGGTTTTGTTTTGGTTCTGTTGTCCTACAAAGATCAGCAAATGTTTCTTCAAAGTCACTATCATCCTCATCACCCATAACTTCTGCATATTCAGGATCTCCAGGGTGACAATCTACAAGTTTTCCTTTCCAATAGGTGCAGTAGGGAACACAGCACCCAAATATGTTTTAGAATTATTGGTAAAAGGAAAAGCTTCCTGATCACTACTTTCTTCTGAGATTTCTCCTTTCCATAGATCTGCTTCCGTAGAACCAACTAATAAATCTCTATTTTGTATCCACAAAGGAAAAGCTTGAACAGGCACCTGTGTAGGGCCGTTTTGGTTATAAAATCTCCTGATTTCCTTTCCTACACGTTTCCAATTTGTCAAAGACAAACTGCCCTCTTCAGGAAACCAGGGGCAGATTCTTAAAATAAACTCATAAAATTCACTGAGGGACCTGTTACTTATGGTCATCCCTCGACTCTTTAACATGTGACTTAAAACTGAAAGGAAAAGTCCTCTATCTCTAGAGTAAGAATGTCCCATATTTATAGATTACTCGTCCTCTTTAACTGGTCAGCCTTTACCAGCGGGCCCGCAGCGCCCCGACGAGATTCCCTATCCTTCGACAAAAATTTTTTAGAAAAAAAAAGTGGAGAGATAGCTTACCTCAAGCTCGATCTTCCAAACACGTCGTCTTCTTAAGGAAATACCTAGAGAGTTTTTCGCCTAGAAAGCAAAACTAAAAACACTCAGCGATGCTCGGCTGACCGTACTCCTCGCGGAGTATTAGAAAGCCTTGGTATAGGAGTGACCGTACAAGCCCCGGTCTTGGACTCCACAAGGAGACCCCACTAAACCTTACAGCTTTCGCAGAACAGCAGGTACGAGCCCACACAGGCTCCGCGGCTCAAAAGAGCCTTGGAATTCAAACACAATTACTCACACAAACATACACACAGTCTCACAAAGCAGAGAAAGTCGATTCTTCCAGTTTCACTGAGCTCCACTGTTTGGAACTCAAGCCCCACGTTGGGCGCCACCTACTGTGGACCAGCCCAGCGGCGGCGGGAGATTGAGACAATCCCAGGGGTTGAGTGAGAACGAGCGGAAGGTGGTCGAAGGAATTAGGGCGAGGGACGAAATAAATGACACACAGACACACACAAGGGAGAGTGAAAATCTGAGTGCGCTTTATTGGAATCAGCCTTTTCTTTTTATACATTTCCAAAGTCATTACCTCAATATGTTTTTTACAGTATGTGGTTAATCATACGTCAGATTTATCGTAAATGCAGTGAAACATGAATAACATAACATATTGTCTATTATTTATCAAGGAATCAAGAACTTATCGTAACACCCCCAGTGGAGGCTTATTTTATTTTTTTTTTATTTTATTTTATTTTTTTAAGCTTTTTTTTTTTTAAAGATTTATTTATTTATACAAGCACTGGGTACAGTCAGAAGTGCGGGAGGGTGAGAGAATTCACCAGAGCCAGAGCGGGGAGCAGAGCAGGCAGAAGGACCGAAGTACACTGCTGAGGGGAGCAGCGGGCGGCAGGAGAGGTCTGCGCGCCATGTGGGACCCTCCTCCGGTGGCCGGGGAGCACCGGGGATGGAACCGGCGCCGCAGAGGCCGCGGGCAGCTTCGCAACCCAGCGCTCAACCGCTGCGCCACCGGGGAGGCCCGAGGCTTATTTTAACATAATGATTTTTTACTACGATTATACATTTCTGTCATATCTTTAACATTATATTTTTATTTATTTAGTACTATTTATTATTCCTATAGTTCTACTTGGTTACACATTTGCTAGAAGTCATAGAACCAGTTTCTCTCACCATAATTGAATTTCTTCAGTACAAATCCTAGACTATTAATGATTAACAACATGCCTTGGTTGTGTCTCAACATTTCCCAGACTTGTTTTCCATCAGTTATTTTCCATAGGTAAAAGGTGGGAACCATTAAAATCCCCTTGGGGACTTCGCCTTTCTTAGGTCGTCAGAAAACTTTTCTGATCTTACCGTCATTGACTGTCCAGTCCAGCACACAGGGGAAGAGGGACTGATGTACTTTCATAGTACAGCCACTCTTACATTAACGATAAATTGTGGCAATGGAAATTTTGCTCTCTGGGGGAGCAGGAGCCAACAAAGCGCTGATGAGCCCCAGGATCCGCCACTGACCATAGCCTGACCCCGCCCACATGACTCTGCCAGAGCACAGGTGCACTTCCGAGGGCCGACGCTAGGGGGCGCTGGTGAGGGGGTACGGGGAGCCTCAGCCCACACCGGGCTGGGGCCAGTCTGCACACATGAGGGTAGGGGATTGTCCTCCCCCATGGTGGAACGGGGCGCTCTTCCCTTTCGCGGAAGCCAAAAACTTCCACCCGGGGCACGCCTGCACCCTCCTCTCGAATTCACAGCCCCAGCGGAGGGGCCGTGCGACCGCAGACGCCCTAGACGGAGGGCCGAGGTCCCTCTCAAGGGTGGGCACCCCCTGTAAGCCAGGGACAAGCGGCGACCGCGGCACCTTCCAAAACTGCAGGCACAATGGCCAGCGCGGAAAGCCCCGGGCAAGCCAGAACCACTCAAAGGGGAAGAGTCCGCCCCTGGCCCAGCAGCGCTGATGAGCCCCAGGCTCCGCCCCGGCCAGAGCCTGACCCCGCCCACCCGATTCTGCCTGCGCACTGGTACACTTCCTAGGGTCGCCGCTAGTGGGCGCTGGTGAGAGGGTTCGGGGACCCTCAGCCCACTCGGGGTTAGTGGGACCTCTGCACCCATGGGGGTACGGAACTTTCCTCCCCCATGGGGGAACGGGGCTCTCTTCCCCTCGGGGGAAGCCCAAATCTTCCTCCCGGGGCATGCCTGCACCCTCCTCTCCCACTCAGAGCCCCAGCGGTGGGGCCGTGCACCCGCAGAAGTCCTAGACGGAGGGCCGTGGTCCCTGTCAGGGGAGGGCAAACCCCGTAAGCCAGGGACAAGCAGCGACCGTGGCCTCTTCCAAAACGTCAGGCACACAGTCTGGCGCGGAAAGACCCGGGCTAGCCAGCACCACTCAAAGGGGGAAAAGTCCTCACCTGGCCCAGCAGCGCTGATGAACCCCAGGCTCCGCCCCTGGCAGGAGACTGACCCGGCACACCTGACTCTGGCTGCGCACAAGTGCACTTCCTAGGGCCGCCGCTAGGGGGCGCTGGTGATGGGGTTCGGGGACCCTCAGCACCCACGGGGCTGGGGCCACCTTTGCACGCATGGGGTTACGGGATTGTCTTCCGCCATGGGGGAACGGTTCCCTCTTCCCCTCGGGGGAAGTCCAAATCTTCCTCTAGGGGCACGCCTGCACCCTCCTCTCTCACTCACAGCCCCAGCGGCGGGGTCGTGCGCCTGCAGAAGCCCTAGACGGAGGGCCGGGGTCCCTGTCAGGGGAGGGCACCCCCTGTAAGCCAGGGACAAGCGGCGACCGCGGCCTCTTCCAAAACTGCAGGCACACAGGCCGGCGCTAAAGCCCCGGGCAAGCCAGCACGACTCAAAGGGGAAGAGTCCGCACCTGGCCCAGCAGCACTGATGAGCCTCAGGCCCCGCCCCTGGCCGGAGCCTGACCCCGCCCACCCGATTCTGCCTGCGCACTGTTACACTTCCTAGGGGCTCCGCTAGGGGGCGCTGGTGAGGGGGTTCTGGGACCCTCTGCTCCCCACTGGGCTGGGGCCACCTCTGCACCCATGGGGGTATGGAACTTTCCGCCCCCATGGGGAAACGGGGCTCTCTTCCCCTCGGGGGAAGCCCAAACCATCCTCCCGGGGCACACCTCCAACCTCCTCTCGCCCTCACAGCACCAGCGGCGGTGCCGTGCGCCCGCAGACGCCCTAGACGTAGGGCAGGGGTACCTGTCAGGGGAGGGCACCCCCTGTAGGCCAGGGACAAGCAGCGACCGCGGCCTCTTCCAAAACTGCAGGCACACAGGCCGGCGCGGAAATAAGCCCCGGGCAAGCCAGCACCAATCAAAGGGGAAGAGTCCTTACCTGGCCCAGCAGCGCTGATGAGCCCTAGGCTCCGCCACTGCCCAGAGACTGACCCCACCCACCTGACTCTGGCTGCGCAAAGGTGCACTTCCTTGGGCTGCCGCTAGGGGGCGCTGGTGATGGGGTTCAGGGACCCTCAGCCCCTACGGTGCTGGGTCCACCTTTGATCGCATGGGGGTACGGGTTTGTCTTCCCCCATGGGGGAAAGGTTCACTCTTCCACTCGGGGGAAGCCCAAATCTTCCTCTCGGGGCACGCCTGCACCCTCTCGTACTCACAGTCCCAGCGGCGTGACCGTTTGCCCACAGAGGCCCTAGATGTAGGGCCGGGGTCCCTCTCAGTGTAGGGCACTCTCTGTAAACCAGGGACAAGAGGCGACCGCGGCCTCTTCCAAAACTGCAGGCACACAAGCCGGCTCGGAAAGCCCCGGGCAAGCCAGCACCAAAGGGGAAGAGTCCGCACCTGGCCCAGCAGCGCTGATGAGCCCCAGGCTCTGCCCCTGGCTGGATCCTGATCCCACCCAAACGACACTGCATGCGCACAGGTGCACGTCCTAGGGTCGCCGCTAGGGGGCGCTAGTGAGATTGTTCGGGGACCCTCAGCCCCCACGGGGCTGGGGCCACCTCTGCACCCATGGATGTACAGGATTGTCTTCCCCCATGGGGGAACGGGGCCCTCTTCCCCTCGGGGGAAGGCCAAATCTTCCTCCCGGGGGCACGCCTGCACACTCCTCTCGCATTCACAGCCCCAGCGGTGGGGCCGTGCGCCCGCAGACGCCCTTGACGGATGGCCGCAGTCCCTGTCAGGGGAGGGCATCCCCTGTTAGCCAGGGACAAGGGGCGACCGCGGCCTCTTCCAAAACTGAAGGCACACAGCCCGGCGCGAATGTCCAGGTCAAGCCAGCACCACTCAAAGGGGGAAGAGTCCTCACCTGGCCCATCAGCGCTGATGAGCCTATGGCTCTGACACGGGACGGAGCCTGACCACCCCCACCCGACTCTGCCTGTGCACAGGTGCACTTCCTAGGGCCGCCGCTAGGGGTCGCTGGTGAGGGGGTTCGGGGAACCTCAGCCCACTCGAGGCTGGGGCCACCACTGCACCCATGGGGGTACGGGATTGTCTTCCCCCATGGGGGAACGGGGCGCTCTACCCCTCGGTGGAAGCCCAAATCTTTCTCCCGGGACACGCCTGAACCCTCCTCTGGCACTCACAGCCCCAGCGGTGATCCGAGCGCCCGCAAACGCCCTAGACGGAGGGCCGGGTTCCCTGTCAGGGGAGGGCACCCCCTGTAAGCCAGGGACAAGCGGCGACCGCGGCCTCTTCCAAAACTGCAGGCACACAGGCCGGAGTGGAAAGCCCCGGGCAAGCCAGCACCACTCAAAGGGGAAGAGTCCGCCCCTGGCCCAGCAGCGCTGATGAGACCCTTGCTCTACCCCTGGCCAGAGCCTGACCCTGCCACCCGTGTCTTGCTGCGCACTGGTGCACTTCCTAGGGTTGCCGCTAGGGGGCGATGGTGAGGTGGTTCTGGGACCGTCCGCCCCCACCGGGCTGGGGCCACCCTGCACCCATGGGGGTACAGAAATTTCCTCCCCCATGGGGGAACGGGGCTCTCTTCCCCTCGGGGGAAGCCCAAAACTAACTCCCTGGGCAAGCCTGTACACTCCTCTCCCACTCACAGCCACAGCGACGTGGCCGTGCGCCCGCAGACGCCCTAGACGAGGGTTTTCCTCTCAGTGGAGGGCACCCCCTGTAGCCAGGGACAAGAGTGAACGAGGCCTCTTCAAAAACTGCAGGCACACAGGCCGGTGCAGAAAGCCCCGGGCAAGCCAGCACCACTCAAAGGGGAAGAGTACGCACCTGGCCCAGCAGCGCTGATGAGCCCCAGGATCCGCCCCTGGCCGGAGCCAGACCCCACCCACCCGACTCTGGCTGCGCACAGCTGAACTTCCTAGGGCCGCCGCTAGGGGGTGCTGGTGCGGGTGTTCGGGGACCCTCAGCCCCCACGGGGCGGGAGCCACCTCTGCACCCATGGTGTACGGGATTGTCTTCCCCCAAGGGGGAACGGGGCCCTCTTCCCCTTGGGGGAAGCCCAACTCTTCCTCCCGGGGCACGCCTGCACACTCCTCTCGCATTCACAGCCCCAGCAGTGGGGCCCTGCACCTGCAGACACCCTAGATGGAGGGCTGGGGTCCCTGACAGGGGAGCGCACCCCCTGTTAGCCAGGGACAAGCAGCGACCTCGGCCTCTTCCAAAACTGCAGGCACACTGGCCGGCGCGGAAAGCCCCCGGCAAGCCAGCAGAACTCAAAGGGGAAGAGTCCGCACCTGGCCCAGCAGCGCTGATGAGCCCCAGGCTCCGCCCCTTGCCGCAGCCTGACCCCGCCCACCCGACTATGGCTGCGCAGAGGTGCACTTATTAGGGCCACCGCTGTGGGCTGCTGGTGAGGGGGTTCGGTGACCCTCAGCCCCCACGGGGCTGGGGCCACATCTGCACCCATGGGGGTACGGGATTCTCTTCCCCCATCGGGGAACGGGGCCCTCTTCCCCTCGGGAGAAGCCCAAATCTTCCTCCCGGGGCACGTCTGCACCCTCCTCTCGCATTCACAGCCGCATCGGTGGGGCCGGGCGCCCGCAGACGCCCTACACGGACAGCCGGGGTCCCTGTCAGGGGAGGGCATCCCCTGTAAGCCAGGGATAAGCGGCGACCGCTGCCTCTTCCAAAACTGCAGGCACACAGGCTGGCGCGGAAAGCCCCGGGCGAGCCAGCACCACTCAAAGGGGAAGTGTGCGCAACTGGCCCAGCAGCTCTGATGAGCCCCAGGCTCCACCCCTGGCCGGAGTCTGACCCCGCCCACCAGACTTGGCTGCGCACACGTGCACTTCCTAGGGTCGCCGCTAGTGTTTGCTGGTGAGGGGGTTCGGGGACCCTCAGCCCCACGGGGCTGGAGCCACCACTGCACCCATGGGGGTACGGAACTTTCCTCCCCCATGGAGGTACGTGGCCCTCTTCCTTTCGCGGAAGACCAAACTATCCACCCGATCACGCCTGTACTCTCCTCTCGCACTCACAGCCCCAGCAGCGGGTTTGTGCGCCCACTGACGCCCTAGGCAGAGGGCCAGAATCCCTGTCAGGGGAGGGCACACACTGCAAGCCAGGGAAAAGTGGCGACCGCGGCCTCTTCCTAAACAGCAGGCACACAGGCCTGCGCGGAAAGCCCCTGGCAAGCGAGGACCACTCAAATGGGAAGAGTCCTCACCTGGCCCAGCAGCGCTGATGAGACCCAGGCTCCGTCCCTGGCCGGAGCCTGACACAGCCCACCCGACTCTGGCTGCGCACAGGTGAACTTCCTAGGGCCGCCGCTAGGGGGCCTTGGTGAGGGCGTTTTGGGACCCTCAGCCCACACATGGCTGGGGCCACCTCTGCACCCATGGGGATACGGGATTGTCTTCCCCCATGGTGGAACAGGCCCTCTTCCCCATCGCTGAAGCCCAAATCTTCCTCTCGGCACACGCCTGCACCCTCCTCTCGCACTCACAGCCCCAGCGGCGGGGACGTGCGCCCGCAGACACCCTAGACGGAGAGTCGCGGTCCCTGTCAGGGGAGGGCACCCCCTGTAAGCCAGGGACATGCGGCGACCGCGGACTCTTCCAAACTGCAGGCACACAGGCCGGCTAGGAAAGCCCCGGCCAAGCCAGCACCACTCAAAGGGGAAGAGTCCGCACCTGGACCAGCAGCGCTGATGAGACCCAGGCTCCGCCAATGGCTGGAGCCTACCCCGCCCACCCGACTCTGGCTATGCACAGGTGCACTTCCTAGGGCCGCATTCTAGGGGGCGCTGGTGAGAGGGTTCGGTACCCTCAGCCCCCACGGGGCTGGGGCCACCTCTGCACCCATGGGTGTACGGGATAGTCTTCCCCCATCGGGGAACGGGGCCCTCTTCCCCTCGGGGGAAGCCCAAATCTTCCTCCCGGGGCACGCCTGCAACCTCCGCTCGCATTCACAGCACCAGTGGTGGGTCCGTGCGCCCGCAGATGCCCTAGACGGAGGGCCGGGGTCCCGGTCAGGGGAGGGCACCCCCTGGAAGCCTGGGACAAGCGGCGACGGCGGCCTCTTCCAAAACTGCAGGCACACAGGCCGGAGCTGAAAGCCCCGTGCAAGCCAGCACCACTCAAAGGGGAAGACTCCGCACCTGGCCCAGCAGCGCTGATGAGCCCCAGGCTACGCCCCTGGCCTGAGCCTGACCCCGCACACCCGACTCTGGCTGTGCACAGGTGCACTTCCTAGGGCCGCCGCTAGGGGGCGCTGGTGAGGGCCTTCAGGGACCTTCAGCCCCCACGGGGCTGGGGCCACCTCTGCACCCATGGGGGTACGGGATTGTCGTCCCCCATGGGGGAACGGAGCCCTCTTCCCCTTCGCAGAAGCCCAAATCTTCCTCCTGGCACACGCCTGCACCCTCCTCTCGCACTCTCAGCACCAGCGGCAGGGCCGTGCACCCGCAGACGCCCTAGACGGAGGGCCGGGATCCTTGTCAGGGGACGGCACCCCCTGTAAGCAAGGGACAAGCGGCGACCGCGACCTCTTCCAAAACTGCAGGCACACAGGGCGGCGCGGAAAGCCCCGGGCAAGCCAGCACCACTCAAAGGGGAAGAGTGCGCACCTGGCCCAGCAGCGCTGATGAGCCCCAGGCTCCGCCCCTGGCCGCAGCCTGAACCCGCCCACCCGACTCTGGCTGCTCACACGGTGCACTTCTTACGGCCGCCGCTTGGGGGCGCTGGTGAGGGGGTTCGGGGACCCTCTGACCCCACCGGGCTGGGGCCACCTCTGCACCCATGGGTATACGGAACTTTCCTCCCCCATGGGGGAACGGGGCTCTCTTGCCCTCTGGGAAGCCTCAATCTTCCTCCCGGGCACGCCTGCACACTCCTCACGCACTCACAGCCCCAGCGGTGGGGCCGTGCGCCCGCATACGCCCTAGACGGAGGGCCGGTGTCCCAGTCAGGTGAGGGCACCCACTGTAAGTCTGGGACAAGGGGCGACCGCGGCCTCTTCCAAAATTGCAGGCACACTTGCCGGCACGGAAAGCCCCGGGCAAGCTAGCACCACTCAAAGGGGAAGAGTCCGCACCTGGCCCTGCAGCGCTGATGAGCCCCAGGCTGCGCCCCTTGCCGGAGCCTGACCCCGCCCACCCGACTCTGGGTGCGCACAGGTGCAATTCCTGGGCCACCGCTAGGGGGCGCTGGTGAGGGGGTTCGTGGAACCTCAGTCCCCTTGGGGGTTGGCGCCCCTCTGCACAACGGGGGTATGGCGTCCTAAGACTCCTAAAGTGTCCAGAGACCTGAAGCCCGTTTTGGCATCGGGGCCCTCGTCCCCTTGGGGGACACCTGCACCATCCTCTCGCACTACCAACTACAGGGGCAGGCCTGCGTCCGAAGACACCCTAGACGGAGGGGAGAGGTCACTCTCAGGGAGGACACCCCATGTGAGCCACAGACAAGCGGCGACCGCGGCCTGTTCCAAAACTGCAGACAGTCTGGCTGGCTAGGAGAGCCCCGGGCAACCCAGTCCCACTCAAGGAGGGAGAGTCCTCACCTTGACCAGCAGTGCTGATGAGCCCCTGCTCCGCCCCCGGCCGCAGCCTTACCCCGCCCACCAGTCTCTGACTGTGCAAAGGTGCACTTCTTAAGGCCGCCGCTAGGGGGCGCTGGTGAGGGGGTTCGTGGAACCTCAGTACCCTTGGGGGTTGGCGCCCCTCTGAACCCACGGGGGTACGGGGTCCTAAGCCCACTGGAGAGTCCAGGGACCCAAGCCCGTTTTGGGAACGGGGCCCTCTTCCCCCTGGGGGACACCTGCACCCTCCTCTTGCTCCACCAGCCCCAAGGGCAGGCCTGCGTCCCAAGAAGCCCAGACGGAGGAGTGGGGTCACTGTGAGGGAGACACCCCCTGTAAGCCACAGACAGGCAGCGACCGAGGCCTGTTCCAAAACTGCAGACAGACAGGCCGGCTAGGAAAGCCACGGGAAACCCAGCCTCACTCATGTGGAAGAGACGGAACCTGGCCCAGCAGTGCTGATGAGCCCCTGGTTCCGCCCCCGGCCGTAGCCTGACGCCGCCCACCAGACTCTGCATGTGCACAGGTGCACTTCTCTGGGCCGCTGCCAGGGGGCGCTGGTGAGGGGGTTCGGGGACCCTCAGCCGCCACGGGGTTATGGGGACCTCTACCCCCCTGGGGAAACGAAACCCCTTTCCCCCATGGGGAATGGGGCCCTCTTGCCCCTTGGGGGAATGGTAAATCTTCCCCCTGGGGCACACCTACAACATCTTCTCCCACTCACACTCCAAGGGGCAGGGCGTGTGCCCGATGACGACCTACAAGGAGGGTCATGGTCATTGTGAGGGAGGAAACCCCTTGTAAGCCACACCCCCTGTAAGCCACAGCCAAGCGGCGAGAGCGGCCTGTTCCAAAACTGCAGACAGACAGCCGGCGCATAAAGCCCATGGCAACCCAGCCCCACTCAAAGGGGAAGATTCCTCACCTGGCCCGACAGCGCTGATGAGCCCCTGGCTCCGCCCCCGGACGGAGCCTGAACCCGCACACCGGGCTCTGCCTATGCAGAAGCGCACTTCTCAGGGCCGCAGCTAGGGGGCGCTGGTGAGTGCGTTGGTGGACACTCATTCCCCTTGGGGAGAGGGGCCCCTCTACTCCCCGGGTGTACGGGGTCCTAAGACTCCAAAGGGGTCCGGAGATCTGAAGCCCGTTTTGGCCACGGGGGCCTTGTACCCGTGGGGGACACCTGCACCATCCTCATGCACTACCAACCACAGGGGCAAGCCTGCGCCCGAAGACACCCTATATGGAGGGGCTTGGTCAGTCTTAGAGAGGACACCCCCTGTGAGACACAGAGAAGCGGATACCACGGCCTGTTCAAAAACTGCAGACAGACAGCCGGCGCATAAAGCCCCTGGCAACCCAGCCCCACTTAAAGAGGAAGAGTCCTCACCTGGCCTGGCAGCGCTGATGAGCCCCTGGCTCAGCCCCAGACGGAGCCTGACCCCGCCCACCGGGCTCTGCCTGTGCAGACGCGCACTTCTCATGGCCGCAAGTAGGGGGCGCTGGTGAGGGCGTTGGTGGACACTATCCCTTGGGGATAGGGGCCTCTCTTCACCACGGGGGTACGGGGTCCAAAGACTCCTAAAGGGTCCAGAGACCTGAAGCCCGTTTTGGTAACGGGGCCCTCGTTCCCGTGGGGGACACCTGCACCATCCTCTCCCACTACCACCCACAGGGGCAGGCCTGTGCCCGAAGACACCCAAGACAGAGGGGCGGGGTCACTCTCAGGGAGGACACCCCCTGTGTGCCACAGACAAGCGGCTACCGCGGCCTGTTCCAAAACTGCAGACCGACAGGCTGGCTAGGAATGCCCAGGGCAACCCAGCCCCACTCAAAGAGGAAGAGTACTCACCTGGACCAGCAGTGCTGATGAGCCCCTGCTCCGCCCCCGCCTGGAACCTGACGCCGCCCACCAGACTCTGCATGTGCACAGGTGCACTTCTCAGGGCCACTGATAGGGGGTGCTGGTGAGGGGGTTCGGGGACCCTCAGCCGCAACGGGGTTATGGGGACCTCTACCCCCGTGGGGAAACGAGACCCCTTTCCCCCATGGGGAACGGGGCCCTCTTGCCCCTTGGGGGAACGGTAAATCTTCCCCCGGGGGCACACCTGCAACATCTTCTCCCACTCACACGCCAAGGGGCTGGGCGTGCGCCCGATGATGCCCTACAAGGAGGGTCGTGGTCATTGTCAGGGAGCAAACCCCTTTCAAGCCACAGCCAAGCGGCGAGGGCGGCCTGTTCCAAAACTGCATACAGACAGCCGGCGCATAAAGCCCCTGGCAACTCAGCCCCACTCAAAGGGGAAGAGTCCTCACCTGGCTCGGCAGCGCTGATGAGCCCCTGGTTCCGCCCCCGGATGGAGCCTGACCCCGCCCACCGGGCTCTGCCTGTGCAGAGGCGCACTTCTCAGGGCTGCAGCTAGGGGGCGCTGGTGAGGGCGTTGGTGGACACTCAGTCCCCTTGGGTTAGGGGCCCCTCTACACCACGGGGGTACGGGGTCCTAAGACTCCTAAAGGTTCCGGAGATCTGAAGCCCGTTTTGGCAATGGGGCCCTCGTCCCCTTGGGGGACACCTGCACCATCCTCTCGCACTACCACACACAGGGGCAGGCCTGCGCCAGAAAACACCCTAAATGGAGGGGCGAGGTCACTCTCTGGGAGGACACCCCCTGTGAGCCACAGACAAACGGCTATCGCGGCCTGTTCCAAAACTGCAGACAGACAGGCTGGCTAGGACAGCCCCGGGCAACCCAGCCCCACTCAAAGAGGAAGAGTCCTCACCTGGACCAGCTGTGCTGATGAGCACCTGCTCCGCCCCTGGCCAGAGCCTGACCCCGCCCACCGGAATCTGCCCGTGCAACGGTGCACTTCTTAGGGCCGCCGCTAGGGGGCTCTGGTGAGGGGGTTCGTGGAACCACAGTCCCCTTGGAGGTTGGCACCCCTCTGCACCCACGAGGGTACTGGGTCCTAAGCCCACTACAGAGTCCAGGGACCCCAAGCCCGTTTTGGGAACGGGGCCCACTTCGCCCTGGGGGACACCTGCACCCTCCTCTTGCTCCACCAGCCCCAAGGGCAGGCCTGCATCCCAAGAAGCCCTAGACGGAGGGGTGGGGTCACTGTGAGGGAGACACCCGCTGTAAGCCACAGACAGGCAGCAACCGAGGCCTGTTCCAAAACTGCAGACAGACAGGCCGGCTAGGAAAGATCCGGGAAACCCAGCCCCACTCATGGCAAAGAGTCCTCACCTGGCCCAGCAGCGCTGATGAGCCCCTGGCTCCGCCCCCGGCTGGTGCCTGACGCCGCCCACCAGACTCTGCATGTGCACAGGTGCACTTCTCAGGGCCGCTGCTAGGGGGCGCTGGTGAGGGGGTTCGTGGACCCTCAGGGGCCATGGGGTTATGGGTCCTCTACCCCCCTGGGGAAACGAGACCCCTTTCCCCCATGGGGAACGGGGCCCTCTTGCCCCTTGGGGGAACGGTGAATCTTCCCCCCGGGGCACACCTGCAACCTCTTCTCCCACTCACACCCCAAGGTTCTGGTCGTGCACCCGATGACTCCTACAAGGAGGGTGGTGGTCATTGTCAGGGAGGAAACCCCTTGGAAGCCACAGCCAAGCGGCGAGGGTGGCCTGTTCCAAAACTGCAGACAGACAGCCGGCGCATAAAGCCCCTGGCAACCCAGCCCCACTCAAAGGGGAAGAGTGTCCCGACCCGCGGGATTCGGAGGCTCGGAAAGAGAAGGGCTGAGGATTCAAATGAGGGGCTTGACAACTTGACGCTAGCGTTTGCTTCTTTATTTTTCCTTTATCCTTTTCCTACTTTTACATGTCTTTCTTTTCCCTGACTTTCTTACTTCCCTGGCCTATTCTCTGCTCCTCTCGCAGTAACCCTTGCCGTATCTCCTTACAGTCTACTCGCAGTCCTTCCTCTCTCTCGCGGTTCCCTTCTTATACCCTGGTCACTCCTCCCATCGTGTCTCTCAGTCTCGCGTGATTTACAGGAGAACGCAGGGGTTTATCCGAAGGCTAAACAGTAAATCGAAACCTAATTCTTAACCCGTCTTTGTCTTTCAGGTTCCCTAGGGCTAAGTTGACCCATCCGGATGCCACTGGGGAGTCCTGGTCAAGTACCATGGCGCCAAGTACTTGCCTGACCTCCATAGCACAATAGCTCTTTGTTTCGCCTCCGTAGCCGACAGATAAACCATACACTGAAGGCACAAACAGTCAGGAGCTAAGGCTACCACCCTGCCCCAAGCTTGCAACTCTGGGAGGAGTCCTTTAAACCAGGCAATGAGAGAGACCCTCACCCGTAACAGGGGTAACACAAATAAAACTGTACAGAGGGTTACAAGGTATGTGAGCAATTAACAAAAGTGTGTCTATCCATTTTTACATTAGAGCTGTCTGCTGACCAAGCACAAAATGTCCATTCTGCAAATGTCCATTCATATATTACTGTGTTGACAATGCAGAAGCAACACCGGCAGCTAAATTTCCGTAGTGTCTGTATTTACAGCAGCTTGAGTGACAGCAATGGCGGCAGCAGCCGCAGCCGCGGCCACTGCTATTGAAACGGCAACAATAGCTGCAGTGATGCTAAAATCACGTCTCCTCCTAGGTAGAACAGGGGAAAGGTGTGCAGAAACTTCCACGGGCATGACTAAAATAGAAGGTAGACGAACGATCACCTCTCTCTCCGCACTCTGGGCCCAGGAGGCAGAGAGGGGGCAGGTCTCCGCTGAACAGTTCAACACAGTGGCATTTCCTGCATTATTGGGGAGGACAAAAAAGAAGGGAGAGGACAAACAGACAGCAGCAAACTCTTCAACCCATTATTCTGGACACTAGCGGATTGTTCAAAGGTACTGTATATAACTTCACCTATAACTTCACCTCACCCTGGCCCACCAGGGCAAAAGGGCACCAGTCCAGACATGAACGATTATCATATACACAAATATCCTAACAAAGTCTCACATAACCATACAAACAAGCCCGAGCTTTCCAGGGTCTGACAGCTTCCTGACACCATTTATTAGCATTTTCAAATGCAAGCTGTTTAACTATCGGTAGGGAGGCATCAGTGTTACCTAGAATTCTGCCAGCTGCAGTCATCAATCTTGCTAGGAACTCCGCATAAGGTTCTGTCGACCCTTGAATGACCTTTGTTAATTGAATGTCGGCTCCTCCTCTATTGCCTATTGCCTTCCAGGCTGACCGTCCAGCTGCTGCAACTTGGGCAAATACAGCCGGATCGTAATCCTTTTGTTGGTCATTACTATCATATTGCCCTTCTCCTGCTAACATATCCTTGTTTCTAACCGGAAATCCAGCATCAGCATTGAGTTTAGCTGTATAGGAGCAGTTCTCTAAAAATATACCTTTCCATACCAAATAATCCCCTGGGGAAGTCCCCGCTCTGACTAGCGCCTTCCAATCATTAGGAGTCGGATTCGTGCCGATCCAGCTATCCAATAAGGTATGCATAAAAGTGCTCTGGAGGCCATACTGAGTAACTGCCTCCTTCAAAGCCTTCAAATCTTTAAAAGATGTGGAGACATGTACTCTAGTATGCACCCCTGAGGATCTGTCCCTTCCACTACTGGATAAGCATAATTAGGGGCCTGGGAAGCCAGAACTCTTTCCATCATAGAGCACAGTCTTTCCATTAACGGAAGATCAACCCTGTCGAGTGTTCTAGGAGGTGGCTCCCCAGGTGTTTTCCATCTCCTTTTACGCTTCCCTGCCTTATAACAACCGAGGCCTTTCTCATCCTGTTCCTCGTCTCCTCCCGACTCATCAGTAGAATCATCTGGAGAAGGGGCTGTTATTATGTTTTGAGTAGAGGAAGGGGGACTTACCGATGTAGAACTCTTAATGGAACTTCTATATTCATCCTCCGTTCGTCTCGCTGTCCTGACAGCCTCAGTGGCTAACTAAGTGGCAGCAGTGCCACCGGCATTAAGAGCATCTCCCACCACTCTCCAGACCATCAAAGTAGTGCCAGGAAGAGACTCAAGGCCATAAAATTGCTGATGCAAGACAATATCTCCTTTCACCTTATTCCAATTGTCACTATCGACCTGATCCTGCTTCAGAAACCATTTACTAGTGATACTAAGGGTCTCACAAATCCTTTAAGAATTTCTCTACTGAGAACAACCCCAAACTCTTTTAGGAGAGCTTCCAGGGAAGTAACTAACTGCCCCTTGGACATTGAATTGCCCATGATCCCAGCTACCTTACCTTACTTTACTTCACTTGCCGGCTCACCACAGCTGGTCCTACAGCGGTTCCTTCATTCTTTTTTGTGCCCCGCACTGGGCGCAACCTGTTCCGACACGCGGGATTTGGAGGCACGGAAAGAGAAGGGCTGAGGATTGAAATGAGGGGCTTGACAACTTGACGCTAGCTTTGCTTCTTTATTTTTCCTTTATCCTTTTCCTACATTTACATGTCTTTCTTTTCCCTGACTTTCTTACTTCCCTGGCCTTCTCTCTGCTCCTCTTGCAGTAACCCTTGCCGTATCTCCTTATAGTCTCCTCGCAGCCCTTCCTCTCTCTCGCGGTTCCCTTCTTATACCCTGGTCGCTCCTCCCATCGTGCCTCTCAGTCTCTCGTGATTTACAGGAGAACGCAGGGGTTTATCCAAAGGCGAAATAGTAAATCAAAACCTAATTCATCGAGCACATGTGCAACATGGTGCATGCTCCAGGCGGCTCCGGACAGAAGAGTCCACATCTGGCCCGGCAGTGCTGATGAGACCCTGGCTCCGCCCCCAGATGGAGCCTGACCCCGCCCACCGTGCTCTGCCTGTGCAGAGGCGCACTTCTCAGGGCCGCTGCTAGGGGGCGCTGGGGAGGGCGTTGGTGCACACTCAGTCCCCTTGGGGATAGGGGCCCCTCTACACCACGGGGGTACGTGGTCCTAAGACTCCTAGAGGGTCCAGAGACCTGAAGCCCGTTTTGGCAATGGGGCCCTTGTTCCCGTGGGGGACACCTGCACCATCCTCTTGCACTACCACCCCCAGGGGCAGGCACGCGCCCGAAGACAACCTAGACGGTGGGGCGGGGTCATTCTCAGGGAGGGCACCCCCTGTGAGCCACAGACAAGCGGCTACCACGGCCAGTTACAAAACTGCAGACAGACAGGCTGGCTAGGAAAGCCCTGGGCAACCCAGCCCCACTGGGTTGGGGGGAAGAGGAAGAGTCCTCACCTGGACCAGTAGTGCTGATGAGCCCCTGGCTCCGCCCCCGGGCGGAGCCTGACCCCGCCCACCGGACTCTGCCTGTGCAAAGGTGCACTTCTTAGGGCCGCCGCTAGGGGGCGCTGGTGAGAGGGTTTGTGGAACCTCAGTCCACTTGGGGGTTGGCGCCCCTCTGCACCCACGGGGGTATGGGGTCCTAAGCCCACTAGAGAGTCCAGGGACCCCAAGCCCATTTTGGGAACGGGGCCCTCTTCCGCCTGGGGGACAACTGCACCCTCCACAGGCTCCACCAGCCCAAGGGCAGGCCTGCGTCCTGAGGAGCCCTAGACGGAGGGGTGGGGTCACTGTGAGGGAGGACACCCCCTGTAAGCCACAGACAGGCGGCGACCGAGGCCTGTTCCAAAACTGCAGTCAGACAGGCCGGCTAGGAAAGCCCCGGGAAACCCAGCCCCACTCATGGGGAAGAGTCCTCACCTGGCCCAGCAGCGCTGATGAGCGCCTGGCTCTGCCCCCGGCCGGAGCCTGACACCGCCCACCAGACTCTGCATGTGCACAGGTGCACTTCTCAGGGCCGCTGCTAGGGTGCGCTGGTGAGGGGGTTCGGGGACCCTCAACTGCAACGGGGTTATGGGGACTTCTACCCCCCTGGGGAAACGAAACCCCTTTCCCCCTTGGGAAACGGCCCTCTTGCCCCTTGGGGGAACGGTAAATCTTCCCCCCGGGGCACACCGACAACCTCTTCTCCCACTCAAACCCCAAGGGGCTGGGCATGTGCCCGATGACGCCCTACAAGGAGGGTCGTGGTCATTGTCAGGGAGGAAACCCCTTGTAAACCACAGCCAAGCGGCGAGTGTGGCCTGTTCCAAAACAGCGGACAGACAGCTGGCGCTTAAAGCCCTGGCAACCCAGCCCCACTCAAAGGGGAAGAGTCCTCACCTGGCCCGGCAGCGCTGATGAGCCCCTGGCTGCGCCCCCGGACGGAGACTGACCCCGCCCACTGGGCTCTGCCTGTGCAGAGGCGCACTTCTCAGGGCCGAGGCTAGGGGGCTCTGGTGAGGGCGTTCGTGGACACTCAGTTCCCTTGGGGATAGGGGCCCCTCTACACCACGGGGGTACGGGGTCCTAAGACCCCTGCAGGGTCCTGGGACCTGAAGAACGATTTGGGAACGGGGCCTTCTTCCCCCTGGGGGACACCTGCACCCTCCTCGCTCCACCAGCCCCTAGGGCAGGCCTGCTTCCCAAGAAGTGCTAGACGGATGGGAGGGGTCACTGTCAGGGAGGATACCCACTGTGAGCCACAGCCAAGCGGTGACAGCGGCCTGTTCCAAAACCGCAGACAGATATGCCAGCGGGGAAAGCCCCGGGCAACCCATGCCCACTCAAAGGGGAAGAGTCCTCACCTGACCCAGCAGCGCTGATGAGCCCCTGGCTCTGGTCCCGGCCGGAGTCTGACCCCGCCCACCGGGCTCTACATGTGCAAAGGTGCACTACTCAGGGCCGCCGCTAGGGTCGCTGGTGAGGGGGTTCCTGGACCCTCAGTCCCTTTGGGGGTAGGCGCCCCTCTGCACCCACGGGTTACGGGGTCCTAAGCCCCCTACTGGGTCCAGGGACCTCAAGCCCATTTTGGGAATGGGGCCCTCGTCCCTCAGGGGGACATCTGCTCCATCCTCTAGCACTACCACCCACAGGGGCAGGCCTTCGCCCGAAGACACTCTAGACGTAGGGGCGGGGTCACTCTCAGGGAGGACACCCCCTATGAGCCACAGCCAAGTGCGACAGCGGCCTGTTCCAAAAACGCAGACAGACAGGCTGGCGGGGAAAGCCCCAGGCAACCCAGCTCCACTCAAAGGGGAGGAATCCTCACCTGGCCCAGCAGCGCTGATGAGCCCCTGCCTCCGCCCCCGGCCGGAGCCTGACCCCGCCCACCGGACTCTGCATGTGTAAAGCTGAACTTCTCAGGGCCGCCGCTAGGGGTCGCTGGTGAGGGGGTCCGGGGACCCTCAGCCGCCACGGGGGTAGACGGACCTCTACCCCCATGGGGAAACGGGACCCTCTTCCCCCATGGGGAACGAGGCCCTCTTCCCCCTTGTGGGAACGGTAAATCTTCCCCCCGGGGCACACCTGCCACCTCTTCTCGCACCCACACTCCAAGGGTCTGGCCGTGTGCCCGATGGCGCCCTACAAGGAGGGTCGTGGTCATTGTCAGGGAGGACACCCCCTGTAAGCCACAGCCACGGTGACAGAGGCCTGTTCCAAAACCGCAGACAGACAGGTTGGCGGGGAAAGCCCTGGGCAACCCAGCCCCTCTCAAAGGGGAAGAGTCCTCACCTGGCCCAGCAGTGCTGATGAGCCCCTGGCTCCGCCTCCAGCCGGATTCTGACCCCGCCCAATGGACTCTGCATGTGCAAAGTTGAACTTCTCAGGGCCGCCGCTAGGGGGCGCTGGTGAGGGGGTTCCTGGACCCTCAGTCCCTTTGGGTGTAGGCGCACCTCTGCACCCACGGGTTACGGGGTCCGAAGCCCCTACAGGGTCCAGGGACCACAAGCGCGTTTTGGGAACGGGGCCCTCGTCCCGAGGGGGACACCTGCACCATCCTCTCGCACTACCACACACAGCGGCAGGCCTGCGCCTGAAGACACACTAGACGTCGGGGCGGGGTCACTCTCAGGGAGGACACCCCCTATGAGCCACAGCCAAGTGGCGACAGCGGCCTGTTCCAAAACCGAGACAGACAGTCTGGCGGGGAAAGCCCCAGGCAACCCAGCCCCACTCAAAGGGGAAGAGTCCTCACCTGGCCCAGAAGCGCTGATGAGCCCCTGGCTCGACCCTGCCCGGAGCCTGACCCCGCCCACTGGACTCTGCATGTGTAAAGCTGAACTTCTCAGGGCCGCCTCTAGGGGGCGCTGGTGAGGGGCCCGAGGACCTTCAGCCGCCACGGGGGTAGACGGACCTCTACCCCCATGGGGAAACGGGACCCTTTTCCCCCATGGGGAACGGGGCCCTCTTCCCACTTGGGGGAACGGTAAGTCTTACCCCCTGGGCACACCTGCCACCTCTTCTCGCACACACACCCCAAGGGGCTGGCCGTGCGCCTGATGGCGCCCTACAAGGAGGGTCTTGTTCATTTTCATGGAGGACACACCCCGTAAGCCACAGACAAGTGGCGACAGCAGCCTGTTCCAAAACCGCAGACAGACAGGCCGACGGGGAAAGCCCCGGGCCACCCAGCCCCACTCAAAAGGGAAGAGTCCTCACCTGGCCCAGCAGCGCTGATGAGCCCCTGGCTCTGCCCCCGGCCAGAGCCTGACCTTGCTCACCAGAATCTGCATGTTCAAAGCTGCACTTCTCAGGGCAGCCGCTAGGGTGCGCAGGTGAGGGGGTGCGTGGACCCTCAGTCCCTTTGGTGGTAGGCGCCCCTCTGCACCCACAGGTTACAGGGTCCTAAGCCCCCTACAGGGTCCACGGAGCTCAAGCTCGTTTTGGGAACGGGGCCTTCGTCCCCCAGGGGGACACCTGCACCATCCTCTCGCAATACCACCCACAGGGGCAGGCCTGCGCCCGAAGACACTCTAGACATAGGGGCGGGGTCACTCTCAGGGAGGACACCCCCTATGAGCCACAGCCAAGCGGCGACAGCGGCTTGTTCCAAAACTGCAGACAGACAGGCCGGCGGGGAAAGCCCCAGGCAACCCAGCCCCACTCAAAGGGGAAGAGTCCTCACCTGGCCCAGCAGCGCTGATGAGCCCTTGGCTCCGCCCCAGGCTGGAGTCTGACCCCGCCCACCAGACTCTGCATGTACAAAGCTGCACTTCACAGGGCCGCCGCAAGGGGGCGCTGGTGAGGGGTTTCATGGAACCTCAGTCCCTTGCGGGTAGGCGCCCCTCTGCACCCACGGGTTACAGGTTCCTAAGCCCCCAGAGGGTCCAGGGACCTTAAGAACGGTTTGTGAACAGGGCCCTCCTCCCCCTGGGGGACACCTGCACCCTCCTCGCTCCACCAGACCCAAGGGCAGGCCTGCGTCCCAAGAAGCCCTAGACGGAGGGGTTTGGACACTCTCAGGGTGGACACCCCCTGTGAGCCACAGACAAGCATCGACCGTGGCCTGTTCCAAAACCGGAGACAGACAGGCCTGCTGGGTAAGCCCCGGACAACCCAGCCCCACTCAAAGGGGAAGAGTCCTCACCTGGCCCAGCAGCGCTGATGAGCCCCAGTCTCCGCCCCCGGCCGGAGCCTGATCCCGCCCACCCGACTCTGCATTCATAAAGTTGTATTTCTCAGGGCCTCCGCTAGGGGTCGCTGGTGAGAGAGTTCGTGGACCCTCAGTCCCCTTGGCTGTAGAGGACTCTCTGCACCCACAGGTTTAAGGCGTCCCAAGCCCCATACAGAATTCAGTGACCTCAACCCGTTTTGGGAATGTGTCCCTCTTCCCCCTGGGGAACACCTGCACCCTCCTCTCGCACTCCAGCCCCAAGGGCAGGCCTGCGCCTCAAGACGACCTAAATGGACGGGTAGGGTCACTGCCAGGGAGGACACCCACTGGTCGCCACAGACAAGTGTAATCCGCGGCCTGTTCCAAAACTGCAGACAAAGAGGCTGGCGCGGATAGCCATGGGCAACCCAGCCACACTCAAAGGGGAAGATTTATCACCGGTCCCAGCAGCAATGATGAGCAACAGGATCCGCCCCCGGCCAGAGCCTGACCCCACCCACCCGACTCTGCATGGGTAAACTTGCATTTCTCAAGGCCGCCTCTAGGGGGTCCTGGTGTGGGGCTTCTTGGACCCTCAGTCCCCTTGGGGGTAGGGGACCCTCTGCACCCACGGGTGTATGGGGTCCTAAGCCCCCTACAAAGTCCAGGGACCTCAGCCCGTTTTGAGAACGGGGCCCTCTTCCCCCCGGGGACACCTGCACCTTCCTCTGGCACTACCAGCCGCAAAGGAAGGCCTGTGTCCCAAGACCCCCTAGAATGAGGGGCGGGGTCACTGACAGGGAGGACACCCCCTTTAAGCCACATTCAAGCGGCTGTTCCAAAACTGCAGACAGACAGGCCAGCGCTGAAAGCCCCTTGCAACCCAGTCCCACTCAAAGGGGAAGAGTCCTCACCTGGGGCAGCAGCGCTGATGAGCCCCTGCCTATGCCCCCGGCGGGAGCCTAAACCCCCCAACGAACTCTGCATGTTCAAAGGTGTTCTTTACGGGGGGCCGCTAGTGAGCACTGGTGAGGTTGTTCAGGGATCTCAGCACCCACGGGGGTAGGGGGAACTCTACCCTCATGTGGAAAAGGGACCCTCTTCCCCCATGGGGGAATGGGCCCTAGTTCCACTTGGGGTAACGGTAATTATTCCCCACAGGGCACACCTGCACCCTCTTCTCGCACTCACACCCCCAGTGTCTGGCCCTGTCCCCGAAGACGCCCTAGATGGAGGGGCGGGGTCACTGTCAGGGAGGGCACCCCCTCTAAGCCATAGACAAGTGGTGACTCCGGCCGATTCCAAAACTGCAGACATACATGCCGACGCAGAAAGCCCCAGGCAACCCAGCCCCACTCAAAGGGGAAGAGTCCTCACCTGGCCCAGCAGCGCTGATGAGCCCCTGGCTCCGCCCCCTGCCGGAGCCTGACCCCGCCCACCGAACTCTGTATGTGCAAAGGTGCACTTCAAAGGACCGCCGCTAGGGGGCGCTGGTGAGGGGTTTCGGGGTCCCTCAGCCCCAACAGTGTTAGGGGTACCTCTACACCCATTGAGATACGGGACCCACTTCCCCACGGGGGCACAGCGCCCTATTCCCCCTTGGGGGAACGGTAAATCTACCCCCCGGGGCACACCTGGACCCTCTTCTCGCACTCACAGCCCCAGCTGCAGTCTGTGTGCCTGAAGAAGCCCTAGTTGGAGGGGCGGGGTCACTGTCATTGAGGACAGCCCTTGTAAGCCACAGACAAGCAGCGACTGCGGCCTCTTCCAAAACTCCAGGCAGACAGGCCGGCGCTGAAAGCCCCGGGCAACCCACCCCCTAATCAAAGGGAAGAGTCCTCACCTGGCCCAGGAGCGCTGATGAGCCCCTGGATCTGCGCCCAGCTGGAGCCTGACCCCGCCCATCGCACTCTGCCTGCACAAAGGTGCACTTCTCAGGGACGCCGCCAGGGGTCGTTGTTAAGGGGGTTTCGGGACCTTCAGCCCCCACTGGGTAGGGGACCTTAACCCCCATGGGGAAACAGGAACCTGTTCCCCCATGGATAATGTGTCCCTCGTTCCCATTTGGGGACCGATAAATCTGCCCCCTGGACACACCTGCACCCTATTCTCGCACTCACATCCCCAGGGCCAGGCTGTGTGCCCGATGATGCCCTAGACGGAGGGTTGGGGTCACTGTCAGGGTTGGACACCCCCTGTAAGCCATAGGCAAGCGGCGACCGTGGCCTCTTCCAAAACTGCAGGCAGACAGACCAGCGCAGAAAGACCCGGGCAACCCAGCACCACTCAAATGGGTGGAGTCCTCACCTGTTCCAGCCGCGATGATGAGCCCCAGTCTCTGCCCCCGTCCAGAGCCTGACCTCGCCCAACCAACTCTGCATGCGTAAATTTGCATTTCTCAGGGCCGCCGCTAGGAATCGCTGGTGAGGTGGTTTGCAGACCATCAGTTCCCTTGCGTGTAGGGGCCCCTATGCTCCCACGAGGGTACCGGGTCCAAAGTCCCCTACAGGGTCCAGCGACCTCAAGCCCGTTTTAGGAACGGGGCTCTCTTCCCCCTGGGGGACACCTGCACCCACCTCTCGCACTACCACCCTCAGGGGAAAGCATGCGCACCAAGACTGCCTAGATGGAGGGCCGGAGTCACTGTCAGGGAGGGCACCCCCTTTGAGCCAAAGAGAAGTGGCGACCGCGGCTGCTTCCAAAACTGCAGACAGACAGGCCGGCGCGGAAAGCCCCAGGCTACCCAGCCCACTCAAAGGGGAAGAGTCCACACCTGGCCCTGAGAACGATGAGCCCATGGCTCCGCCCAAGGCCAGAGCCTGTCCCCTCCAAACGGACGCTGCATGTGCAAAGGTGCCTTTCTCAGGGCCGCCGCTACGGGGGGCCAATGAGGTGGTTCGTGGACCATAAGTCCCCTTGTGGGTAGGGGCCCCTCTGCACCCACGGGGTTAGGGGGACCTCTACCCCCATGGGAAAACGGGACCTTCTTCTCAAATGGAGGAACGGAGCCCCCTTCCACCTTGAGGGAATGGTAAATCTGCCCTCCGGGGCACATCTGCACCCTCCTCTTGCACTACCTCTCCCAGGGGCACGCCTGCGCCCCAAGACGCCCTAGACGGATAGGCGGGGTCACTGTCAGGGAGGGTACACCCTGTGAGCCACAGACAAGTGGCGACTGTGTCGCCAAAACTGCTGTCAGTGAGCCCGGCGCTGAAAGCCCTGGGCAACCCAGCCCCACTCAAAGGGGAAGATCACTCACCTGGCCCTGAGCGCGATGAGCCCTTGGCTCCGCCCCAAGGCGGAGCCTGACCCCGCCCACCGGACTCTGCATGTGCAAAGGTGCATTTCTCACGGCCGCCGCTAGGGGGCGCCTGTTAGGGTGTTCGGGGATTCTCAGCCCCCACTGGGAGGGGGACCAGTACCCCCATGGGAAAACAGGACCCTCTTCCCCCATGGGGGAACGGGCCCTCTTTCCCCTTGGGGGAACGGTGAATCTGCCCCCCAGGGCACACCTGCACCCTCTTCTCGCACTCACAACCCCAGGGGCAGGCCGTGTTCCTGAAGACGCCCTAGACGGAGGGGCGGGGTCACTGTCAGGGAGGACACCCCCTGTTATCCACAGACAAGCTGCGACCGCGGACTCTTCCAAAACTGTAGGCAGACAGGCAGGCGCAGAAAGCCCCGGGCAACCCTGCACCACTCAAAGGGCATGATTTCTCACCTGGCCCAGCAGCGAGCCTGACCCCGCCCACCCAACTCTGCGTTAAGTTGCATTTCTCAGGGTTTCCGCTAGGGGATGCTCATGAGAGGGTTTGTGGACCATCAGTCCCCTTGTGGTAGGGGCCCCTCTGCACCCACGGGGTTAGTGTGTCCTAAGCCCCCTGAAAGGTCCAGGAACCTCAAGCCTATTTTGGGAATGGCACCCTCTTCCCCCTGGGGACACCTGCACCGTCCTCTCGCACTACCACCCCAAGGGGCAGGCTTGTGCACCTAGACTCCCTAGACGGAAGAGCGCAGTCACTGTCTGGGAGGGCACCCCCTGTAAGCCACAGTCAAGTGGCAACCGCAGCCTTCTCCCAAACTGCAGACAGACTTCTGACGCGGAAAGCCTCGGGCAACCCAGTGTCACTCAACGGGGAAGTGTCCTCACCTGGCCCAGCAGCGCTGATGTTCCCCAGGCTCCGACCCCGGCTGGAGCCTAACCCTGCCCACCCGACTGCCCATTCGCTAATGTGCATTTCTCAGGGGCGACGCTAGGGGCCGCTGGTGTGGAGGTTTGGGGACCCTCAGCCCCCTTGGGGGTAGGGGGACCTCTACCCCCATGGGAAACGGGACCCTCTTCCCCCATGGGGAAACGGGTCCCTCTTCCCCCATAGGGGAATGGGGCCCTCTTCCCCCTTGGAGGAACGGTAAATATTCCCCCTGGGGGACACCTGCACCCTCCTCTCGCACTCACACCCCCAGGGGCAGGCCGTGCGCCTGAAGATGCCGTAGATGGAGGGGCTGGGTCACTGTCATGGAGTGTACCCCCTGTAAGGCACAGACAAGAGGCGAACGTGGCTTGAAATTCTTGGGATAAAAGGAATATATCTCAACATCATAAAGGTCATATATGAGAAGCCAACAGCTAGTATTATTCTCAATGGTGAAAAGCTGAAAGCATATCAATTTAAATCTGGGACAAGACAAGGATATCCACTCTTACCACTGCTTTTCAGTATAATACAGGAAGTCCTCTCCAGAGCAATAAAACAAGAGAAAGACATAGAAGGAATCCAAATAGCAAAAGAAGTCAAACTATCACTATTTTCAGATGATATGAAAATATACATAGAGAACCCCAGGTACTCCACAGAAAAACTAATTCAACTCATCAATTAGTTTAGTAAAGTGGCAGGATACAAAATCAACACGCAAAAGTAAGTAGCCTTCCTATACACAAACAATAAATCTGAAGAAGAAGAAATCAGAAAAAAAAACTTCCCTTTTATTATCGAAACAAAAAAATTCAAATACTTGGGAATAAATCTAACAAAAGAGGTTAAGGACCTATACAAAGAAAACTATAAAACACATTAAAAGAAATAGAAGAAGACACAAAGTAATGGAAATACATCCCCTGCTCATGGATTGGAAGAATAAACATTATTAAAATGGCCAATCTACCAAAAGCAATATACAGATTCAATGCTATTCCAATAAAAATTTCAATGTCATTCTTCAAAGAAATAGAACAATTATTGATGAAATTCATATGGAATCACCTAAAACCCCGAATAGCCAAAGCTCTCCTGAAAAAAAAAAGAGAAGGGAATGGAGGCATCACACTCCCAGACTTCAAACTATACTGCAAAGCCATAATCATCAACACTGCATGGTATTGGAACAAGAACAGACACACAGACCAAAGGAATCAAATAGAAAATCCAGAAATAAACCCACAGATTTATGGTCAACTAATCTTTGACAAAGGAGCAAAGAATATGCATTGGAGCAAAGAAAGTTTGTTCAATGCTGGGAACAAACTGGGTCGCTACATGCAAAAGAATGAAGCTTGACTACTACCTCACACCATACACAAAAACCAACCCAAAATGGATTATGGAACTAGACATAAGACCTGAAATCACAAAATACATAGAAGGAAATAGAGGCGAAACACTACGTGATATGCACATCAAGGACATCTTTACAGACACATCACCCAAAGCAGTGATAGTGAAGGCAAAGATCAACAGCTGGAACTAAATCAAATTAAAGAGCTTCTGCACAGCAAAAGAGACAATAACAAAAACAAGAAGAAACCCCAACGACTGGGAGAACATTTTTGCACACAACACTAACGATAAAAGACTGATCACAAAAATCTATAAAGAGCTGATGAGACTCAACAAAAACAAGGAAAATAATCCAGTCAAAAAATGGGCAGAAGAGCTGAAAAGAAACTTCTCTGAAGAGGAAATGCAAATGGCCAACAGGTATATGAAAAAATGTTCAACATCACTTGTAATCAGGGAAATGCAAATCAAACTACCATGAGATACCATCTCACACCAGTGAGAATGGCACTTATTAAAAAAAAAAAACTAGCAACAACATATGTTGGCGAGGATGTGGAGAAAAGGAACTCTCCTGCTCTGCTGGTGGGAGTGCAAACTGGTCCAACCACTATGGAGAGCTGTGTGGAGATTCCTCAACCTGCTAAAAATGGAGCTTCCATATGATCCTGCAATTCCACTCCTAGGTATTTACCCAAAGGACACAGAAACATCAATTCCAAAGAGCATCTGCACCCCTATGTTTATAGCAGCACTATTTACAATAACTAAGCTTTGGAAACAACCCAAATGCCCAAAAATAGATGACTGGATCAAGAAGATGTGGTACATATACACCATGGAATATTACTTAGCATTCAAAAAAGATAAACACATGCAATTTGCAGCAACATGGATGACGCTGGACGGGATCATGCTCAGCGAAATAAGCCAGAAAGAAAAAGAAAAATACCGGATGGTCTCACTCATAGCAGGAATCTAGAAGACTTAAATAAGGGACCAGTAAAATGAATAAATATAAGAAAGTGAAAATCGAAATCAACAAACAACTATGAACCAGAAACACTCTATGGGATGTGGGGGCGGGGAGGGGAGGGGTTGGGTCAAAATAAGGGGATTGCAATTGTATGGGGAATATAAAATAAAATTTATTATAAAAAATAAAAAAAATAAAGTCCGTTTTGTGAACTGTGTGTATTTCACTCAGTTTCCAGTGCAGAAGAACATAGGAGTTGCTCTTTTTCTCCACTTTGAACTGTGTGTTTCTGGAGTTTCCACTGAGTTTTAGCATTACTGGCAGTGGTGTTGTTCTGTAGGGAGTTAGAGAGCCTAATTTTTTTCTTATCTCCAGTGAATTTTTAGAGTCCCAGTTGGGAACTCTGAGTGTGTACTCAGATTGCTAGGCGGAATCACATTTTGTAGCACTAACAACCGAACTTTGAACTGTGAGTCTGAGTGCAGTTTTATGTTGATTCACCATTACCGTCCATAGTGGCATTTTGCAGGCAGTTACAGCACTTGGGATTTCACTCACATCCAGTGACTTTCAAGAGTCCTCATTGGGAACAGTTTTTATTTCACTCAGTTTCCAGGGCGGTATCACTAGGTGTTGCTCGGCTCACTCCACTTTGAACTCTGCTAGTTAGTGCAGTTTCCATGGTGATTCAGCATCACCGCCATGAGTGCTGTTTTGCAGGCAGTTAGAGCACCTGAGATTTTCGTCGTCTCCAGTAACTTTTAAAGTCCGCTGTGTGAACTATGTGTATTTCACTCAGTTTCCAGTGCAGAAGAACATAGGATTTCCTCTTTTCACTCCACTTTGAACTCTGTGTGTTACTGCAGTTTCCATTGAGATTCAGCATCACTGGCAGTAGTGCCGTTCTGCAGGGAGTTAGAGCGCCTAAGTTTTTGTCTTATCTCCAGTGAATTTTCAGAGTCCCAGTTGGGAATTCTGAGTGTTTTACTCAGATTGCAAGGCGGAATCACACTTTGTAGCACTTGCAACTGGACTTTGAACTGTGAGTCTGAAGTCATTTCCATGTTGAGTCACCATTACCGGCCTAAGTGCCCTTAACAGGCAGTTACAGCACTTGGGATTTCCCTCACATCCAGTGACCTTCAAGAGTCCCCATTGGAACTGTGTTTATTTCACTCAGTTTCCAGGGCAGAATCACTAGGTGTTGCTCTTTTCACTCCACTTTGAACTCTGCTAGTTAGTACAGTTTCCATGTTGATTGAGCATTACTGCCATTATTGCTGTTTTGCAGGCAGTTAGAGCACCTGAGATTTCAACATCCCCAGTCACTTTTAAAGTCCGCTGTGTGAACTCTGTATATTTCACTCAGTTTCCAGTGCAGAAAAATATAGGAGTTGCTCTTTTCACTCCACTTTGAACTCTGTGTATTACTGCGGTGTCCATTGAGATTCAGCATCACTGGCAGTGGTGCCATTCTGTAGGGAGTTAGAGCACCTAAGTTTTTTCTTATCTCCAGTGACTTTCAAGAGTATGCATTTGGAACTGTGTGTATTTCACTCCGTTTCTAGGGAGGAATCCCACAGGTGTTGCTCTTTTCACTACATTTTGAACGCAGCTTGTCTGTGCAGATTCTTTTGTGATTCAGCATTATCATCATTAGCGCTGTTCTGCAGGCAGTTACATCTGAGATTTTCCTCATATGCAGTAACTTTTAAAGTCCACTTTGTGAACTGTGGGTATTTCACTCAGTTTCCAAGGCAGAATAACATAGCAGTTGCTCTTGTCACCTACTTTGACTCTGAGTGTTTGTGCTGTTTGTGATTCAGCTTTACTGGCAGGAGTGCTGTTTTGTAGGCAGTTAGTGCTCCTAAGTTTTTCTTAATATCCAGTGAATTTTCAGAGTCCCTATTGGGAACGATGACTATTTTACGCAGTTTTCCAGGCGGAATCACATTTGTGTAGCACTAGTCTCTAAATTTGAACTCTGAATGTTAGTGCAGTTTCCGTGGAGAGTCACCCTTACAGACAGTAGTGCTGTTTTGCAGGCAGCTACAGCACTTGGGATTTTCCTCATACCCAGTGACTTTCCAGACTCGGAAATAGGAGCTGTGTGTATTTCACTCAGTTTCCAGGGCCGAATAACAAAGGTCAAAACCTTTTCGATACACTTTCAACTCTGCTTGTCTGTCCAGTTTGCATTGTGATTCAGCATTTCTGCCATTAATGCTGTTTCGCAGGTAGTAACATAACAGCACCTGCGTTTTTCATCATATGCAGTAACTTTTAGAGTCAGCTTTGTGAACTGTGTGTATTCCACTCAGTTTCCAATGCAGAATAACATAAAAGTTGCTATCATTACTTACTTTGAACTCTGAGTGTTAGTGCAGTTTCCATTGAGATTAAGCATTACTGGCAGTAGTGCTGCTTTGTAGGCAGTTAGAGTACCTACGTTTTCCCTTATATCCAGTATATCTTCAAAGTACCAATTGGGAACTATTTTACTCAGTTTCCAAGGCGGATTCACAGTTTAGTAGCACTTGTCACTAAACTCTGAACTTTGAGTGTTAATGCCGTTCCGTGGAGAGTCTGCCTTTCCAGCTGTAGAGACGTTTTGCAGGCAGTTACAGCACTTTGGATTTTCCTCATATTCAGTGACTTTCAAGAGTCCTCTTTGGGAACTGTATGTATTTCACTCAGTTTCCAGGGAGGAATCACTCAGGTGTTGCTCTTTTCACTCCACTTTGAACTCTGCTTGTCTGTGCAGATTCTTTTGTGATTCAGCATTATGGCCACCTGCCGTCCATCTGCTGTCCACCTGCCGTCCACTTGCCTTCCACTTGCCGTCGTCCCCCTGACAACCACATGCCATCCACGTGCCGTCCACTTGCCATCCACGTGCAATCCACCTGCCATACACGTGACATCCAGATAAATGCCTGTTTGCAGATGTGTGAAGTCACTACAGTCATGCAGCAAATCTAAGTATATGATACCATGTGCAGGAACCCTACAATACAGTTTTCTAAAGATTGAAAGCAAATTACCAAACAACAACAACAAAAAAAAACAATTACAATGTATGTGCAGTGACAGGTGCTGTTAATGGAATAGAACCACTGGAATACACAGTTTCAGAGATAGGGCCAAATCATACAGGTGTTGCTCTTTTCGCTACACTTTGAACTCTGCTTGTCTGTGCAGGTTCCTTAGTGATTCATCATTTCTGCCATTTATGCTGTTTTGCAGGCAGTTGCAGCTCCTGAGCTTTTTGTCATATGCAGTAACTTTTAAAGTCTGCTTTGTGAACTGTGTGTATTTCACTCCTTTTTCAAGGCAGAATAACATGTAAGGTGCTATTGTCACTGACTTTGAACTCTGAGTGTTTGTGAAGTTTCCATTGAGATTCAGCTTTACTGGCAGTAGTGCTGTTGTGTAGGCACTTAGAGCTCCTATGAATTTTCCGTAGAGACTCAGCCTTACCGACAGTAGTGCCGTTTTGCATGCATTTACAGCAATTGGGATTTTCCTCATATCAAGTGACACTCAAGAGTCCTCTTTGGGAACTATGTGTATTTCATTCAATTTCCAGGGAGGAATCACACAGGTGTTGCTCTTTTCACTGCACTTTGAACTCTTCTTGTCTGTGCAGTTTCCGTTGTGATTCAGTGTATCTGCAGTTAATGCTGTTTCCCAGGCAGTAAGAGCACCTGAGTTTTCATCATATCCAGTAAATTTTAGAGTCAGTTTCCCAGGCAGAATAATATATAAGGTGCTATTGTCACTGACTTTGAACTCTGAGTGTTTGTGAAGTTTCCATTGAGATTCAGCTTTATTGGCAGTAGTGCTATTGTGTAGGCACTTAGAGCTCCTATGATTTTACTATATCTGGTAATGGTGACGCAACATGGAGACTGCACTCAGATTCACAGTTCAAAGTTTAGTGACAAGTGTTACAAAATATGATTCCGCCTTGCAATCTGAGTAAAATACTCATAGTTCCCAATTGGGACTCTGAAAATTCACTGGAGATAAGAAAAAACTTAGGCGCTCTAACTCCCTGCAGAACGGCACTACTGCCAGTGATGCTGAATCTCAATGGAAACTGCAGTAACACACAGAGTTCAAAGTGGAGTGAAAAGAGGAACTCCTATGTTCTTCTGCACTGGAAATTGAGTGAAATACACACAGTTCAC
Organism: Talpa occidentalis; assembly: GCF_014898055.3. Classification (NCBI taxonomy): domain Eukaryota; kingdom Metazoa; phylum Chordata; class Mammalia; order Eulipotyphla; family Talpidae; genus Talpa; species Talpa occidentalis. Next base: position 2,304,221 of record NW_023601962.1, read on the forward strand.
AAAGCGGACTTTAAAAGTGACTTGAGATGACGAAAATCTCAGGTGTTCTAACTGCCTGCAAAACAGCACTCATGGCGGTAATGCTGAATCACCATGGAAACTGCACTGACACTCAGAGTTCAAAGTAAGTGACGATAGCACCTTTTTATGTTATTCTGCATTGGAAACAGAGTGAAATACACTCTGTATTTCACAAAGTGGACTCGAAAAGTTACTGGAAACGATGAAAAAACTCAGGTGCTGTAACTGTCTGCAAAACAGCAATAATGGTGGAAATTCTGAATCATAATGGAAACTGCACAGACGATCAGAGTTGTTAGTGTAGTGAGAATAGCAAAGCCTGTGTGATTTGGCCCTGGAAACTGAATGAAATACACACAGTTTGAAAGTGGACTCTTGAAAGTGACTGGATATGAGGAAAATCCCAAGTGCTGTATCTGCCTGCAAACTGACTTTACAGCCAGTAAGGCTGACTCTCCGCAGAAACTGCACAATCACAGCTCAAAGTTTAGAAACTAGTGCTACTAAAATGTGATTCCTCCTGGAAAACTGAGTAAAATAGACATAATTCCAAATGGGTACTTGAAAATTCACTGGATATAATGAAAATCATAGGAGCTCTAACTGCCTACACAATGGCACTACAGCCAGTAAAGCTGAATCTCAATGGACACTTCAAAACACTCAGAGTTCAAAGTAAGTGACAATAGCACCTTTTATGTTATTTTGCCTTGGAAACTGAGTGAAATACACACAGTTCACAAATCGGACTCAAAAAGTTACTGGATGTGAGGAAAATCTAAGATGCTTTTACTGCCTGCACAACAGCATTAATGACAGAAATGCTGAATCACAATGGAAACTGCAGAGACAAGCAGAGTGGAAAGTGTAGTGAAAAGAGCAACACCTCTGTGATTTCCCCCTGGGAACTGAGTGAAATACACAGTTCCTATTTCAGACTCTGGAAAGTCACTGGATATGAGGAAAATCCCAAGTGCTGTAACTGCCTGCAAAACAGCACTACTCTCTGTAAGGATGACTCTCCACGGAAACTGGAGTAACAATCACAGTTCAAAGTTCAGAAACTAGTGCTACTAAAATGTGATTCTGCTTGGAAAACTGAGTAAAATAGACATAGTTCCCAATTGAACTCTGAATATTCACTGGATATAAGGAAAATCATAGAGCTTTAACTGCATGCAAAATAGCACTACTGCCAGTAAAGCTAAATCTCAATGGAAAATGCACTAACACTGAGTTCAAAGTAAGTGACACTAGCACCTTCTATGTTATTCTGCCTTGGAAACTGAGTGAAATACACACAGTTCACACAGCTGACTCTAAAAGTTACTGGATATGATGAAAAATTCAGGTGCTATAACTTTCTGCGAAACAGCATTAATGGTGATAATGCTGAATCACGAAAGAAACTGCAAATCTAAGCAGAGTTCAAAGGGTAGTGAAAAGAGCAACACCTGTGTGATTCCGCCCTGGAAAGTGAGAGTGAAATACACACAGTTCCCAAAGAGGACTCTTGAAAGTCATTGAATATGAGGACAAGCCCAAGTGCTGTAACTGCATGCAAAATGGCTCTACAGCGGGTAAGCAGAATCAACGCAACTCACTAACATTCACAGTTCAGAGTTTAGTGACCAGTGCTACTAAAATGTGATTCCGCCTTGGAAAATGTGTAAAATAGTCCCCAGTAGGGACTTGGAAAATTCACTGGATATAAGGCAAAACGTAGGTGCTCCAACTGCCTACAAAACAGCATTACTGCCAGTAAAGCTTAATCTCAATGGAAACTCCACTAACACTCAGAGCTCAGAGTAAGTGACAAGAGAAACTGCGATGTTATTCTGCCTTGGAAATTGAGTGAAATACACACAGTTCACAAATGACGATAGTGCTGAATCACAAAGAAACTGCACAGACAAGCAGACTTACAAGTGTAGTGAAAAGAACAACACCGGTGTGATTCCGCCCTGGAAACTGAGAGAAATACATACAGTTCTCAATGTGGACTCTTTTTATTTATAATAAATTTTATTTTATATTCCCCATACAATTGCAATCCCCTTATTTTGACCCAACACCTCCCCTCCCCGCCCCCACCTCCCATAGAGAGTATCTGGTTCATAGTTGTTTGTTGATTTCGAACTTCACTTTCTTATAGTTATTCATTTTCCTGGTCCCTTATTTAAGTCTTCTAGATTCCTGCTATGAGTGAGACCATCTGGTATTTTTCTTTTTCTTTCTGGCTTATTTCGCTGAGCATGATCCGTCCAGCGCCATCCATGTTGCTGCAAATTGCATGTGTTTATCTTTTTTGAATGCTGAGTAATATTCCATGGTGTATATGTACAACATCTTCTTGATCCAGTCATCTATTTTTGGGCATTTGGGTAGTTTCCATAGCTTAGCTATTGTAAACAGTGCTGCTATAAACATAGGGGTGCAGATGCTCTTTGGAATTGATGTTTCTGTGTCCTTTGGGTAAATACCTAGGAGTGGAATTGCAGGATCATATGGAAGCTCCATCTTTAGCAGGTTGAGGAATCTCCACACAGCTCTCCAAGTGGTTGGACCAGTTTGCACTCCCACCAGCGGAGCAGGAGAGTTCCTTTTCTCCACATCCTCGCCAACATATGTTGTTGCTAGTTTTTTTTAATGTGTGCCATTCTCACTGGTGTGAGATGGTATCTCATCGTAGTTTCGATTTGCATTTCCCTGAATACAAGTGATGTTGAACATTTTTTCATATGCATGTTGGCCATTTGCATTTCCTCTTCAGAGAAGTTTCTTTTTAGCACTTGTCTCCATTTTTGGACGAGTCTCAGCTCTTTGTAGATTTTTATGATCAGTCCTTTATCGTTAGTGTTGTGTGCAAAAATGTTCTCCCAGCCGTTGGGGTTTCTTCTTGCATGATATTGTCTATCTTGCTGTGCAGAAACTCCTTAATTTGATGTACTCCCAGCTGTTGATCTTCTTCTACTTCTTCTTCTTCTTCCTCTTCTTCTTCTTCTTCTTCTTCTTCTTCTTCTTCTTCTTCTTCTTCATCTTCTTCTTCTTCTT
>NW_023601962.1:2307395-2358955 GCF_014898055.3 Talpa occidentalis
AAGAAGAAGAAGAAGAAGAAGAAGAAGAGGAAGATGAAGAAGAAGATGAAGTAGAAGAAGATCAACAGCTGGGAGTACATCAAATTAAGGAGTTTCTGCACAGCAAGATAGACAATATCATAAGCAAGAAGAAACCCCAAGGGCTGGGAGAACATTTTTGCACACAACACTAACGATAAAGGACTGATCATAAAAAATCTACAAAGAGCTGAGACTCGTCCAAAAATGGAGACAAGTGCTAAAAAGAAACTTCTCTGAAGAGGAAATGCAAATGGCCAACATGCATATGAAAATAATGTTCAACATCACTTGTATTCAGGGAAATGCAAATCGAAACTATGATGAGATACCATCTCACACCAGTGAGAATGGCACACATTAAAAAAAAACTAGCAACAACATATGTTGGCGAGGATGTGGAGAAAAGGAACTCTCCCGCTCTGCTGGTGGGAGTGCAAACTGGTCCAACCACTTGGAGAGCTGTGTGGAGATTCCTCAACCTGCTAAAGATGGAGCTTCCATATGATCCTGCAATTCCACTCCTAGGTATTTACCCAAAGGACACAGAAACATCAATTCCAAAGAGCATCTGCACTCCTATGTTTATAGCAGCACTGTTTACAATAGCTAAGCTATGGAAACTACCCAAATGCCCAAAAATAGATGACTGGATCAAGAAGATGTTGTACATATACACCATGGAATATTACTCAGCATTCAAAAAAGATAAACACATGCAATTTGCAGCAACATGGATGGCGCGGACGGATCATGCTCAGCGAAATAAGCCAGAAAGAAAAAGAAAAATACCAGATGGTCTCACTCATAGCAGGAATCTAGAAGACTTAAATAAGGGACCAGGAAAATGAATAACTATAAGAAAGTGAAGTTCGAAATCAACAAACAACTATGAACCAGATACTCTCTATGGGAGGTGGGGGCGGGGAGGGGAGGTGTTGGTCAAAATAAGGGGATTGCAATTGTATGGGGAATATAAAATAAAATTTATTATAAATAAAAAAGAGTCCACATTGAGAACTGTATGTATGTCTCTCAGTTTCCAGGGCGGAATCACACCGGTGTTGTTCTTTTCACTACACTTGTAAGTCTGCTTGTCTGTGCAGTTTCTTTGTGATTCAGCACTATCGTCATTTGTGAACTGTGTGTATTTCACTCAATTTCCAAGGCAGAATAACATCGCAGTTTCTCTTGTCACTTACTCTGAGCTCTGAGTGTTAGTGGAGTTTCCATTGAGATTCAGCTTTACTGGCAGTAATGCTGTTTTGTAGGCAGTTGGAGCACCTACGTTTTGCCTTATATCCAGTGAATTTTCCGAGTCCCTACTGGGGACTATTTTACACATTTTCCAAGGCGGAATCACATTTTAGTAGCACTGGTCACTAAACTCTGAACTGTGAATGTTAGTGAGTTGCGTTGATTCTGCTTACCCGCTGTAGAGCCATTTTGCATGCAGTTACAGCACTTGGGCTTGTACTCATATTCAATGACTTTCAAGAGTCCTCTTTGGAACTGTGTGTATTTCACTCTCACTTTCCAGGGCGGAATCACACAGGTGTTGCTCTTTTCACTACCCTTTGAACTCTGCTTAGATTTGCAGTTTCTTTCGTGATTCAGCATTATCACCATTAATGCTGTTTCGCAGAAAGTTATAGCACCTGAATTTTCATCATATCCAGTAACTTTTAGAGTCAGCTGTGTGAACTGTGTGTATTTCACTCAGTTTCCAAGGCAGAATAACATAGAAGGTGCTAGTGTCACTTACTTTGAACTCAGTGTTAGTGCATTTTCCATTGAGATTTAGCTTTACTGGCAGTAGTGCTATTTTGCATGCAGTTAAAGCTCTATGATTTTCCTTATATCCAGTGAATATTCAGAGTTCAATTGGGAACTATGTCTATTTTACTCAGTTTTCCAAGCAGAATCACATTTTAGTAGCACTAGTTTCTGAACTTTGAACTGTGATTGTTACTCCAGTTTCCGTGGAGAGTCATCCTTACAGAGAGTAGTGCTGTTTTGCAGGCAGTTACAGCACTTGGGATTTTCCTCATATCCAGTGACTTTCCAGAGTCTGAAATAGGAACTGTGTATTTCACTCAGTTCCCAGGGGGAAATCACAGAGGTGTTGCTCTTTTCACTACACTTTCCACTCTGCTTGTCTCTGCAGTTTCCATTGTGATTCAGCATTTCTGTCATTAATGCTGTTGTGCAGGCAGTAAAAGCATCTTAGATTTTCCTCACATCCAGTAACTTTTTGAGTCCGATTTGTGAACTGTGTGTATTTCACTCAGTTTCCAAGGCAAAATAACATAAAAGGTGCTATTGTCACTTACTTTGAACTCTGAGTGTTTTGAAGTGTCCATTGAGATTCAGCTTTACTGGCTGTAGTGCCATTGTGTAGGCAGTTAGAGCTCCTGATTTTCATTATATCCAGTGAATTTTCAAGTACCCTTTGGAATTATGTCTATTTTACTCAGTTTTCCAGGAGGAATCACATTTTAGTAGCACTAGTTTCTAAACTTTGAGCTGTGATTGTGCAGTTTCTGCGGAGAGTCAGCCTTACTGGCTGTAAAGTCAGTTTGCAGGCAGATACAGCACTGGGATTTTCCTCATATCCAGTCACTTTCAAGAGTCCACTTTCAAACTGTGTGTATTTCATTCAGTTTCCAGGGCCAAATCACACAGGCTTTGCTATTCTCACTACACTAACAACTCTGATCGTCTGTGCAGTTTCCATTATGATTCAGAATTTCCACCATTATTGCTGTTTTGCAGACAGTTACAGCACCTGAGTTTTTCATCGTTTCCAGTAACTTTTCGAGTCCACTTTGTGAAATACAGAGTGTATTTCACTCTGTTTCCAATGCAGAATAACATAAAAAGGTGCTATCGTCACTTACTTTGAACTGTGAGTGTCAGTGCAGTTTCCATGGTGATTCAGCATTACCACCATGAGTGCTGTTTTGCAGGCAGTTAGAACACCTGAGATTTTCGTCATCTCAAGTCACTTTTAAAGTCCGCTTTGTGAACTGTGTGTATTTCACTCAATTTCCAGTGCAGAAGAACATAGGAGTTCCCTTTTCACTCCACTTTGAACTCTGTGTGTTACTGCAGTTTCCATTGAGATTCAGCATCACTGGCAGTAGTGCCGTTCTGCAGGGAGTTAGAGCGCCTAAGTTTTTCTTATCTCCAGTGAATTTTCAGAGTCCCAATTGGGAACTATGAGTATTTTACTCAGATTGCAAGGCGGAATCATATTTTGTAACACTTGTCACTAAACTTTGAACTGTGAATCTGAGTGCAGTCTCCATGTTGCATCACCATTACCAGATATAGTAAAATCATAGGAGCTCTAAGTGCCTACACAATAGCACTACTGCCATAAAGCTGAATCTCAATGGAAACTTCACAAACACTCAGAGTTCAAAGTCAGTGACAATAGCACCTTATATATTATTCTGCCTGGGAAACTGACTCTAAAATTTACTGGATATGATGAAAACTCAGGTGCTCTTACTGCCTGGGAAACAGCATTAACTGCAGATACACTGAATCACAACGGAAACTGCACAGACAAGAAGAGTTCAAAGTGCAGTGAAAAGAGCAACACCTGTGTGATTCCTCCCTGGAAATTGAATGAAATACACATAGTTCCCAAAGAGGACTCTTGAGTGTCACTTGATATGAGGAAAATCCCAATTGCTGTAAATGCATGCAAAACGGCACTACTGTCGGTAAGGCTGAGTCTCTACGGAAAATTCATAGGAGCTCTAAGTGCCTACACAACAGCACTACTGCCAGTAAAGCTGAATCTCAATGGAAACTTCACAAACACTCAGAGTTCAAAGTCAGTGACAATAGCACCTTACATGTTATTCTGCCTTGAAAAAGGAGTGAAATACACACAGTTCACAAAGCAGACTTTAAAAGTTACTGCATATGACAAAAAGCTCAGGAGCTGCAACTGCCTGCAAAACAGCATAAATGGCAGAAATGATGAATCACTAAGGAACCTGCACAGACAAGCAGAGTTCAAAGTGTAGCGAAAAGAGCAACACCTGTATGATTTGGCCCTATCTCTGAAACTGTGTATTCCAGTGGTTCTATTCCATTAACAGCACCTGTCACTGCACATACATTGTAATTGTTTTTTTTTGTTGTTGTTGTTTGGTAATTTGCTTTCAATCTTTAGAAAACTGTATTGTAGGGTTCCTGCACATGGTATCATATACTTAGATTTGCTGCATGACTGTAGTGACTTCACACATCTGCAAACAGGCATTTATCTGGATGTCACGTGTATGGCAGGTGGATTGCACGTGGATGGCAAGTGGACGGCACGTGGATGGCATGTGGTTGTCAGGGGGACGACGGCAAGTGGAAGGCAAGTGGACGGCAGGTGGACAGCAGATGGACGGCAGGTGGCCATAATGCTGAATCACAAAAGAATCTGCACAGACAAGCAGAGTTCAAAGTGGAGTGAAAAGAGCAACACCTGAGTGATTCCTCCCTGGAAACTGAGTGAAATACATACAGTTCCCAAAGAGGACTCTTGAAAGTCACTGAATATGAGGAAAATCCAAAGTGCTGTAACTGCCTGCAAAACGTCTCTACAGCTGGAAAGGCAGACTCTCCACGGAACGGCATTAACACTCAAAGTTCAGAGTTTAGTGACAAGTGCTACTAAACTGTGAATCCTCCTTGGAAACTGAGTAAAATAGTTCCCAATTGGTACTTTGAAGATATACTGGATATAAGGGAAAACGTAGGTACTCTAACTGCCTACAAAGCAGCACTACTGCCAGTAATGCTTAATCTCAATGGAAACTGCACTAACACTCAGAGTTCAAAGTAAGTAACGATAGCAACTTTTATGTTATTCTGCATTGGAAACTGAGTGGAATACACACAGTTCACAAAGCTGACTCTAAAAGTTACTGCATATGATGAAAAACTCAGGTGCTGTTATGTTACTACCTGCGAAACAGCATTAATGGCAGACATGCTGAATCACAATGCAAACTGGACAGACAAGCAGAGTTGAAAGTGTATCGAAAAGGTTTTGACCTTTGTTATTCGGCCCTGGAAACTGAGTGAAATACACACAGCTCCTATTTCCGAGTCTGGAAAGTCACTGGGTATGAGGAAAATCCCAAGTGCTGTAACTGCCTGCAAAACAGCACTACTGTCTGTAAGGGTGACTCTCCACGGAAACTGCACTAACATTCAGAGTTCAAATTTAGAGACTAGTGCTACACAAATGTGATTCCGCCTGGAAAACTGCGTAAAATAGTCATCGTTCCCAATAGGGACTCTGAAAATTCACTGGATATTAAGAAAAACTTAGGAGCACTAACTGCCTACAAAACAGCACTCCTGCCAGTAAAGCTGAATCACAAACAGCACAAACACTCAGAGTCAAAGTAGGTGACAAGAGCAACTGCTATGTTATTCTGCCTTGGAAACTGAGTGAAATACCCACAGTTCACAAAGTGGACTTTAAAGTTACTGCATATGAGGAAAATCTCAGATGTAACTGCCTGCAGAACAGCGCTAATGATGATAATGCTGAATCACAAAAGAATCTGCACAGACAAGCTGCGTTCAAAATGTAGTGAAAAGAGCAACACCTGTGGGATTCCTCCCTAGAAACGGAGTGAAATACACACAGTTCCAAATGCATACTCTTGAAAGTCACTGGAGATAAGAAAAAACTTAGGTGCTCTAACTCCCTACAGAATGGCACCACTGCCAGTGATGCTGAATCTCAATGGACACCGCAGTAATACACAGAGTTCAAAGTGGAGTGAAAAGAGCAACTCCTATATTTTTCTGCACTGGAAACTGAGTGAAATATACAGAGTTCACACAGCGGACTTTAAAAGTGACTGGGGATGTTGAAATCTCAGGTGCTCTAACTGCCTGCAAAACAGCAATAATGGCAGTAATGCTCAATCAACATGGAAACTGTACTAACTAGCAGAGTTCAAAGTGGAGTGAAAAGAGCAACACCTAGTGATTCTGCCCTGGAAACTGAGTGAAATAAACACAGTTCCAATGGGGACTCTTGAAGGTCACTGGATGTGAGGGAAATCCCAAGTGCTGTAACTGCCTGTTAAGGGCACTTAGGCCGGTAATGGTGACTCAACATGGAAATGACTTCAGACTCACAGTTCAAAGTCCAGTTGCAAGTGCTACAAAGTGTGATTCTGCCTTGCAATCTGAGTAAAACACTCAGAATTCCCAACTGGGACTCTGAAAATTCACTGGAGATAAGACAAAAACTTAGGCGCTCTAACTCCCTGCAGAACAGCACTACTGCCAGTGATGCTGAATCTCAATGGAAACTGCAGTAACACACAGAGTTCAAAGTGGAGTGAAAAGAGGAAATCCTATGTTCTTCTGCACTGGAAACTGAGTGAAATACACATAGTTCACACAGCGGACTTTAAAAGTTACTGGAGACGACGAAAATCTCAGGTGTTCTAACAGCCTGCAAAACAGCACTCATGGCGGTAATGCTGAATCACCATGGAAACTGCACTAACTAGCAGAGTTCAAAGTGGAGTGAGCCGAGCAACACCTAGTGATATCGCCCTGGAAACTGAGTGAAATAAAAACTGTTCCCAATGAGGACTCTTGAAAGTCACTGGATGTGAGTGAAATCCCAAGTGCTGTAACTGCCTGCAAAATGCCACTATGGATGGTAATGGTGAATCAACATAAAACTGCACTCAGACTCACAGTTCAAAGTTCGGTTGTTAGTGCTACAAAATGTGATTCCGCCTAGCAATCTGAGTACACACTCAGAGTTCCCAACTGGGACTCTAAAAATTCACTGGAGATAAGAAAAAAATTAGGCTCTCTAACTCCCTACAGAACAACACCACTGCCAGTAATGCTAAAACTCAGTGGAAACTCCAGAAACACACAAGTTCAAAGTGGAGAAAAAGAGCAACTCCTATGTTCTTCTGCACTGGAAACTGAGTGAAATACACACAGTTCACAAAACGGACTTTATTTTTTTTATTTTTTATAATAAATTTTATTTTATATTCCCCATACAATTGCAATCCCCTTGTTTTGACCCAACTCCTCCCCTCCCCGCCCCCACATCCCATAGAGTGTTTCTGGTTCATAGTTGTTTGTTGATTTCGATTTTCACTTTCTTATATTTATTCATTTTACTGGTCCCTTATTTAAGTCTTCTAGATTCCTGCTATGAGTGAGACCATCCGGTATTTTTCTTTTTCTTTCTGGCTTATTTCGCTGAGCATGATCCCGTCCAGCGTCATCCATGTTGCTGCAAATTGCATGTGTTTATCTTTTTTGAATGCTAAGTAATATTCCATGATGTATATGTACCACATCTTCTTGATCCAGTCATCTATTTTTGGGCATTTGGGTTATTTCCAAAGCTTAGTTATTGTAAATAGTGCTTCTATAAACATAGGGGTGCAGATGCTCTTTGGAATTGATGTTTCTGTGTCCTTTGGGTAAATACCTAGGAGTGGAATTGCAGGATCATATGGAAGCTCCATTTTTAGCAGGTTGAGGAATCTCCACACAGCTCTCCATAGTGGTTGGACCAGTTTGCACTCCCACCAGCAGAGCAGGAGAGTTCCTTTTCTCCACATCCTCGCCAACATATGTTGTTGCTAGTTTTTTTTTTAATAAGTGCCATTCTCACTGGTGTGAGATGGTATCTCATGGTAGTTTGATTTGCATTTCCCTGATTACAAGTGATGTTGAACATTTTTTCATATACCTGTTGGCCATTTGCATTTCCTCTTCAGAGAAGTTTCTTTTCAGCTCTTCTGCCCATTTTTTGACTGGATTATTTTCCTTGTTTTTGTTGAGTCTCATCAGCTCTTTATAGATTTTTGTGATCAGTCTTTTATCGTTAGTGTTGTGTGCAAAAATGTTCTCCCAGTCGTTGGGGTTTCTTCTTGTTTTTGTTATTGTCTCTTTTACTGTGCAGAAGCTCTTTAATTTGATTTAGTTCCAGCTGTTGATCTTTGCCTTCACTATCACTGCTTTGGGTGATGTGTCTGTAATGATGTCCTTGATGTGCATATCACATAGTGTTTCGCCTCTATTTCCTTCTATGTATTTTGTGATTTCAGGTCTTATGTCTAGTTCCATAATCCATTTTGGGTTGGTTTTTGTGTATGGTGTGAGGTAGTAGTCAAGCTTCATTCTTTTGCATGTAGCGACCCAGTTTGTTCCCAGCATTGAACAAACTTTCTTTGCTCCAATGCATATTATTTGCTCCTTTGTCAAAGATTAGTTAACCATAAATCTGTGGGTTTATTTCTGGATTTTCTATTTGATTCCTTTGGTCTGTGTGTCTGTTCTTGTTCCAATACCATGCAGTGTTGATGATTATGGCTGTGCAGTATAGTTTGAAGTCTGGGAGTGTGATGCCTCCATTCCCTTCTCTTTTTTTTTTTTTCAGGAGAGCTTTGGCTATTCGGGGTTTTAGGTGATTCCATATGAATTTCATCAATAATTGTTCTATTTCTTTGAAGAATGACATTGAAATTTTTATTGGAATAGCATTGAATCTGTATATTGCTTTTGGTAGATTGGCCATTTTAATAATGTTTATTCTTCCAATCCATGAGCAGGGGATGTATTTCCATTACTTTGTGTCTTCTTCTATTTCTTTTAATGTGTTTTATAGTTTTCTTTGTATAGGTCCTTAACCTCTTTTGTTAGATTTATTCCCAAGTATTTGAATTTTTTTGTTTCGATAATAAAAGGGAAGTTTTTTTTTTCTGATTTCTTCTTCTTCAGATTTATTGTTTGTGTATAGGAAGGCTACTTACTTTTGCGTGTTGATTTTGTATCCTGCCACTTTACTAAACTAATTGATGAGTTGAATTAGTTTTTCTGTGGAGTACCTGGGGTTCTCTATGTATATTTTCATATCATCTGAAAATAGTGATAGTTTGACTTCTTTTGCTATTTGGATTCCTTCTATGTCTTTCTCTTGTTTTATTGCTCTGGAGAGGACTTCCTGTATTATACTGAAAAGCAGTGGTAAGAGTGGATATCCTTGTCTTGTCCCAGATTTAAATTGATATGCTTTCAGCTTTTCACCATTGAGAATAATACTAGCTGTTGGCTTCTCATATATGACCTTTATGATGTTGAGATATATTCCTTTTATCCCAAGAATTTCAAGCCACGTTCGCCTCTTGTCTGTGCCTTACAGGGGGTACACTCCATGACAGTGACCCTGCCCCTCTATCTACGGCATCTTCAGGCACACGGCCTGCCCCTGGGGGTGTGAGTGCGAGAGGAGGGTGCAGGTGTCCCCCAGGGGGAATATTTACCATTCCTCCAAGGGGGAAGAGGGCCCCATTCCCCTATGGGGGAAGAGGGACCCGTTTCCCCATGGGGGAAGAGGGTCCCGTTTCCCATGGGGGTAGAGGTCCCCCTACCCCCAAGGGGGCTGAGGGTCCCCAAACCTCCACACCAGCGCCCCGTAGCGTCGCCCCTGAGAAATGCACATTAGCGAATGGGCAGTCGGGTGGGTAGGGTTAGGCTCCAGCCGGGGTCGGAGCCTGGGGAACATCAGCGCTGCTGGGCCAGGTGAGGACACTTCCCCGTTGAGTGACACCGGGTTGCCCGAGGCTTTCCGCGTCAGAAGTCTGTCTGCAGTTTGGGAGAAGGCTGCGGTTGCCACTTGACTGTGGCTTACAGGGGGTGCCCTCCCAGACAGTGACTGCGCTCTTCCGTCTAGGGAGTCTAGGTGCACAAGCCTGCCCCTTGGGGTGGTAGTGCGAGAGGACGGTGCAGGTGTCCCCAGGGGGAAGAGGGTCCCGTTCCCAAAACAGGCTTGAGGTTCCTGGACCTTTCAGGGGGCTTAGGACACACTAACCCCGTGGGTGCAGAGGGGCCCCTACCACAAGGGGACTGATGGTCCACAAACCCTCTCATGAGCGTCCCCTAGCGGAAACCCTGAGAAATGCAACTTAACGCAGACTTGGGTGGACGGGGTCAGGCTCGCTGCTGGGCCAGGTGAGAAATCATGCCCTTTGAGTGGTGCAGGGTTGCCCGGGGCTTTCCGCGCCCGCCTGTCTGCCTACAGTTTTGGAAGAGTCCGCGGTCGCAGCTTGTCTGTGGATAACAGGGGGTGTCCTCCCTGACAGTGACCCCGCCCCTCCGTCTAGGGCGTCTTCAGGAACACGGCCTGCCCCTGGGGTTGTGAGTGCAAGAAGAGGGTGCAGGTGTGCCCTGGGGGGCAGATTCACTGTTCCCCCAAGGGGAAAGAGGGCCCGTTCCCCCATGGGGGAAGAGGGTCCTGTTTTCCCATGGGGGTACTGGTCCCCCTCCCAGTGGGGGCTGAGAATCCCCGAACACCCTAACAGGCGCCCCCTAGCGGCGGCCGTGAGAAATGCAACTTTGCACATGCAGAGTCCGGTGGGCGGGGTCAGGCTCCGCCTTGGGGCGGAGCCAAGGGCTCATCGCGCTCAGGGCCAGGTGAGTGATCTTCCCCTTTGAGTGGGGCTGGGTTGCCCAGGGCTTTCAGCGCCGGGCTCTCTGACAGCAGTTTTGGAAGCGGCCACAGTCGCCACTTGTCTGTGGCTCACAGGGGGTACCCTCCCTGACAATGACCCCGCCTATCCGTCTAGGGCATCTTGGGGCGCAGGCGTGCCCCTGTGAGAGGTAGTGCAAGAGGAGGGTGCAGATGTGCCCCGGAGGGCAGATTTACCATTCCCTCAAGGTGGAAGGGGGCTCCGTTCCTCCATTTGAGGAGAAGGTCCCGTTTTCCCATGGGGGTAGAGGTCCCCCTAACCCCGTGGGTGCAGAGGGGCCCCTACCCACAAGGGGACTTATGGTCCACGAACCACCTCATTGGCCCCCCGTAGCGGCGGCCCTGAGAAAGGCACCTTTGCACATGCAGCGTCCGTTTGGAGGGGACAGGCTCTGGCCTTGGGCGGAGCCATGGGCTCATCGTTCTCAGGGCCAGGTGTGGACTCTTCCCCTTTGAGTGGGCTGGGTAGCCTGGGGCTTTTCGCGCCGGCCTGTCTGTCTGCAGTTTTGGAAGCAGCCGCGGTCGCCACTTCTCTTTGGCTCAAAGGGGGTGCCCTCCCTGACAGTGACTCCGGCCCTCCATCTAGGCAGTCTTGGTGCGCATGCTTTCCCTTGAGGGTGGTAGTGCGAGAGGAGGGTGCAGGTGTCCCCCAGGGGGGAGAGAGCCCCGTTCCTAAAACGGGCTTGAGGGTGCTGGACCCTGTATGGGACTTTGGACCCGGTACCCCCGTGGGAGCAGAGGGGCCCCTACACGCAAGGGAACTGATGGTCTGCAAACCACCTCACCAGCGATTCCTAGCGGCGGCCCTGAGAAATGCAAATTTACGCATGCAGAGTTGGTTGGGCGAGGTCAGGCTCTGGACGGGGGCAGAGACTGGGGCTCATCATCGCGGCTGGACCAGGTGAGGACTCCACCCATTTGAGTGGTGCTGGGTTGCCCGGGTCTTTCTGCGCTGGTCTGTCTGCCTGCAGTTTTGGAAGAGGCCACGGTCGCCGCTTGCCTATGGCTTACAGGGGGTGTCCAACCCTGACAGTGACCCCGACTCTCCGTCTAGGGCATCATCGGGCACACAGCCTGGCCCTGGGGATGTGAGTGCGAGAATAGGGTGCAGGTGTGTCCAGGGGGCAGATTTATCGGTCCCCAAAGAGGAACGAGGGACACGTTATCCATGGGGGAACAGGTTCCCGTTTCCCCATGGGGGTTAAGGTCCCCTACCCAGTGGGGGCTGAAGGTCCCGAAACCCCCTTATCAGCGCCCCCTGGCGGCGTCCCTGAGAAGTGCACCTTTGTACAGGCAGAGTGCGATGGGCAGGGTCAGGCTCCAGCTGGGCGCAGATCCAGGGGCTCATCAGCGCTCCTGGGCCAGGTGAGGACTCTTCCCTTTGATTAGGGGGTGGGTTGCCCGGGGCTTTCAGCGCCGGCCTGTCTGCCTGGAGTTTTGGAAGAGGCCGCGGTCGCTGCTTGTCTGTGGCTTACAAGGGCTGTCCTCAATGACAGTGACCCCGCCCCTCCAACTAGGGCTTCTTCAGGCACACAGACTGCAGCTGGGGCTGTGAGTGCGAGAAGAGGGTCCAGGTGTGCCCCGGGGGGTAGATTTACCATTCCCCCAAGGGGGAATAGGGCGCTGTGCCCCCATGGGGGATGTGGGTCCCGTATCTCAATGGGTGTAGAGGTACCCCTAACACTGTTGGGGCTGAGGGACCCCGAAACCCCTCACCAGCGCCCCC
Organism: Talpa occidentalis; assembly: GCF_014898055.3. Classification (NCBI taxonomy): domain Eukaryota; kingdom Metazoa; phylum Chordata; class Mammalia; order Eulipotyphla; family Talpidae; genus Talpa; species Talpa occidentalis. The sequence goes on from NW_023601962.1 coordinate 2,319,686, forward strand.
TAGCGGCGGTCCTTTGAAGTGCACCTTTGCACATACAGAGTTCGGTGGGCGGGGTCAGGCTCCGGCAGGGGGCGGAGCCAGGGGCTCATCAGCGCTGCTGGGCCAGTTGAGGACTCTTCCCCTTTGAGTGGGGCTGGGTTGCCTGGTGCTTTCTGTGTCGACATGCATGTCTGAAGTTTTGGAATCGGCCGGAGTCACCACTTGTCTATGGCTTAGAGGGGGTGCCCTCCCTGACAGTGACCCCGCCCCTCCATCTAGGGCGTCTTCGGGGACAGGGCCAGACACTGGGGGTGTGAGTGCGAGAAGAGGGTTCAGGTGTGCCCTGTGGGGAATAATTACCGTTACCCCAAGTGGAACTAGGGCCCATTCCCCCATGGGGGAAGAGGGTCCCTTTTCCACATGAGGGTAGAGTCCCCCTTACCCCCGTGGGTGCTGAGATCCCTGAACAACCTCACCAGTACCCACTAGCGGCCCCCCGTAAAGAACACCTTTGAACATGCAGAGTTCGTTGGGGGGTTTAGGCTCCCGCCGGGGGCATAGGCAGGGGATCATCAGCGCTGCTGCCCCAGGTGAGGACTCTTCCCCTTTGAGTGGGACTGGGTTGCAAGGGGCTTTCAGCGCTGGCCTGTCTGTCTGCAGTTTTGGAACAGCCGCTTGAATGTGGCTTAAAGGGGGTGTCCTCCCTGTCAGTGACCCCGCCCCTCATTCTAGGGGGTCTTGGGACACAGGCCTTCCTTTGCGGCTGGTAGTGCCAGAGGAAGGTGCAGGTGTCCCCGGGGGGAAGAGGGCCCCGTTCTCAAAACGGGCTGAGGTCCCTGGACTTTGTAGGGGGCTTAGGACCCCATACACCCGTGGGTGCAGAGGGTCCCCTACCCCCAAGGGAACTGAGGGTCCACGAAGCCCCACACCAGGACCCCCTAGAGGCGGCCTTGAGAAATGCAAGTTTACCCATGCAGAGTCGGGTGGGCGGGATCAGGCTCCGGCCGGGGGCGGAGCCTGGGGCTCATCAGCGCTGCTGGGCTAGGTGAGGACTCTTCCCCTTTGAGTGGGGCTGGGTTGTCCGGGGCTTACCCAGCAGGCCTGTCTGTCTCCGGTTTTGGAACAGGCCACACGGTCGATGCTTGTCTGTGGCTCACAGGGGCTGTCCACCCTGAGAGTGTCCAAACCCCTCCGTCTAGGGCTTCTTGGGACACAGTCCTGCCCTTGGGTCTGGTGGAGCGAGGAGGGTGCAGGTGTCCCCCAGTGGGAGGAGGGCCCTGTTCGCAAACCGTTCTTAAGGTCCCTGGACCCTCTGGGGGCTTAGGAACCTGTAACCCGTGGGTGCAGAGGGGCGCCTACCCGCAAAGGGACTGAGGTTCCATGAAACCCCTCACCAGCGCCCCCTTGCGGCGGCCCTGTGAAGTGCAGCTTTGTACATGCAGAGTCTGGTGGGCGGGGTCAGACTCCAGCCTGGGGTGGAGCCAAGGGCTCATCAGCGCTGCTGGGCCAGGTGAAGACTCTTCCCATTTGAGTGGGGCTGGGTTGCCCGGGGCTTTCCCCGCTGGCCTGTCTGTCTGCAGTTTTGGAACAAGCCGCTGTCGCCGCTTGGCTGTGGCTCACAGGGGGTGACCTCCCTGATAGTGACCCCGCCCCTCCGTCTAGGGTGTCTTCGGGCGCAGGCCTGCCCCTGTGGGTGGTATTGCGAGAGGATGGTGCAGGTGTCCCCCTGGGGGACGAAGGCCCCGTTCCCAAAACGAGCTTGAGCTCCGTGGACCCTGTAGGGGGCTTAGGACCCTGTAACCTGTGGGTGCAGAGGGGCGCCTACCACCAAAGGGACTGAGGGTCCACGCACCCCCTCACCCGCGCCCCCTAGCGGCTGCCCTGAGAAGTGCAGCTTTGAACATGCAGATTCTGGTGAGCAAGGTCAGGCTCTGGCCGGGGGCGGAGCCAGAGGCTCATCAGCGCTGCTGGGCCAGGTGAGGACTCATCCCTTTTGAGTGGGGCTGGGTGGCCCGGGGCTTTCCCCGTCGGCCTGTCTGTCTGCGGTTTTGGAACAGGCTGCTGTCGCCACTTGGCTGTGGCTTACGGGGTGTGTCCTCCATGAAAATGAACAAGACCCTCCTTGTAGGGCGCCATCAGGCCCACGGTCAGCCCCTTGGGATGTGAGTGCGAGAAGAGGTGGCAGGTGTGCCCAGGGGGGAAGACTTACCGTTCCCCCAAGTGGGAAGAGGGCCCCGTTCCCCATGGGGGAAAAGGGTCCCGTTTCCCCATGGGGGTAGAGGTCCGTCTACCCCCGTGGCGGCTGAAGGTCCCCGGACTCCCTCACCAGCGCCCCCTAGCGGCGGCCCTGAGAAGTTCAGCTTTACACATGCAGAGTCCGGTGGGCGGGGTCAGGCTCCGGCCGGGGGCGGAGCCAGGGGCTCATCAGCGCTGCTGGGCCAGGTGAGGATTCCTCCCCTTTGAGTGGAGCTGGGTTGCCTGGGGCTTTCCCCGCCAGCCTGTCTGTCTGCGTTTTTGGAACAGGCCGCTGTCGCACTTGGCTGTGGCTCATAGGGGGTGTCCTCCCTGAGAGTGACCCCACCCCTACGTCTAGAGTGTCTTCGGGCGCAGGCCTGCCCCTGTGGGTGGTAGTGCTAGAGGATGGAGCAGATGTCCCCCTGAGGGACGAGGGCCCCGTTCCCAAAATGGGCTTGAGGTCCCTGGACCCAGTAGGGGGCTTAGGACCCCGTAACCCGTGGGTGCAGAGGGGCGCCTACCCCCAAAGGGACTGAGGGTCCAGGAACCCCCTCACCAGCGCCCCCTAGCGGCGGCCCTGAGTAGTGCACCTTTGCACATGTAGAGCCCAGTGGGCGGGGTCAGGCTCCGGCCGGGACCAGAGCCAGGGGCTCATCAGCGCTGCTGGGTCAGGTGAGGACTCTTCCCCTTTGAGTGGGCATGGGTTGCCCGGGGCTTTCCCCGCTGGCATATCTGTCTGCGGTTTTGGAACAGGCCGCTGTCACCGCTTGGCTGTGGCTCACAGTGGGTATCCTCCCTGACAGTGACCCCTCCCATCCGTCTAGCACTTCTTGGGACGCAGGCCTGCCCTAGGGGCTGGTGGAGCGAGGAGGGTGCAGGTGTCCCCCAGGGGGAAGAGGGCCCCATTCCCAAATCGTTCTTGAGGTCCCAGGACCCTGCAGGGGTCTTAGGACCCCGTACCCCCGTGGTGTAGAGGGGCTCCTATCCCCAAGGGAACTGAGTGTCCACGAACGCCCTCACCAGCGGCCCCTAGCCTCGGCCCTGAGAAGTGCGCCTCTGCACAGGCAGAGCCCGGTGGGCGGGGTCAGTCTCCGTCTGGGGGCGCAGCCAGGGGCTCATCAGCGCTGCCGGGCCAGGTGAGGACTCTTCCCCTTTGAGTGGGGCTGGGTTGCCAGGGCTTTAAGCGCCAGCTGTCTGTCCGCTGTTTTGGAACAGGCCACCCTCGCCGCTTGGCTGTGGTTTACAAGGGGTTTCCTCCCTGACAATGACCACGACCCTCCTTGTAGGGCGTCATCGGGCACACGCCCAGCCCCTTGGGGTGTGAGTGGGAGAAGAGGTTGCAGGTGTGCCCCGGGGGGAAGATTTACCGTTCCCCCAAGGGGCAAGAGGGCCGTTTCCCATGGGGGAAAGGGGTTTCGTTTCCCCAGGGGGGTATAGGTCCCCATAACCCCGTTGCAGTTGAGGGTCCCCGAACCCCCTCACCAGCGCACCCTAGCAGCGGCCCTGAGAAGTGCAGAGTCTGGTGGGCGGCGTCAGGCTCCGGCCAGGGGCAGAGCCAGGCGCTCATCAGCGCTGCTGGGCAAGGTGAGGACTCTTCCCCATGAGTGGGGCTGGGTTTCCCGGGGCTTTCCTAGCCGGCCTGTCTGACTGCAGTTTTGGAACAGGCCTCGGTCGCCGCCTGTCTGTGGCTTACAGGGGGTGTCCTCCCTCACAGTGACCCCACCCCTCCGTCTAGGGCTCCTCAGGACGCAGGTCTGCCCTTGGGCTGGTGGAGCCTGTGGAGGGTGCAGTTGTCCCCCAGGCGGAAGAGGGCCCCGTTCCCAAAATGGGCTTGGGGTCCCTGGACTCTCTAGTGGGCTTAGGACCCCGTACCCCCGTGGGTGCAGAGGGGCGCCAACCCCCAAGTGGACTGAGGTTCCACAAACCCTCTCACCAGCGCCCCCTAGCGGCGGCCCTAAGAAGTGCACCTTTGCACAGGCAGAGTCTGGTGGGCGGGGTCAGGCTCCGCCCGGGGGCGGAGCCAGGGGCTCATCAGCACTACTGGTCCAAGTGAGGACTCTTCCTCTTTGAGTGGGGCTGGGTTGCCCAGGGCTTTCCTAGCCAGCCTGTCTGTCTGCAGTTATGTAACTGGCTGTGGTAGCCGCTTGTCTGTGGCTCACAGGGGGTGCCCTCCCTGAGAGTGACCCCGCCCCACCGTCTAGGTTGTCTTCGGGCGCATGCCTGCCCCTGGGGGTGTTAGTGCGAGAGTATGGTGCAGGTGTCCCCCACGGGAACAAGGGCCCCGTTGCCAAAATGGGCTTCAGGTCACTGGACCATCTAGGAGTCTTAGGACCACGTACCCCCGTGGTGTAGAGGGGCCCCTATCCCCAAGGGGACTGAGTGTCCACCAACGCCCTCCCCAGCGCCCCCTAGCAGCGGCCCTGAGAAGTGCGCCTCTGCACAGGCAGAGCACGGTAGGCGGGGTCAGGCTCCATCTGGGGGCAGAGCCAGGGTCTCATCAGCGCTGCCGGGCCAGGTGTGGACTCTTCTGTCGGAGCCGCCTGGAGCATGCGCCATGTTGCACATGTGCTCGATGAATTAGGTTTTGATTTACTATTTCGCCTTTGGATAAACCCCTGCGTTCTCCTGTAAATCACGTGAGACTGAGAGGCACGATGGGAGGAGCGACCAGGGTATAAGAAGGGAACCGCGAGAGAGAGGAAGGACTGCGAGGAGACTATAAGGAGATACGGCAAGGGTTACTGCAAGAGGAGCAGAGAGAAGGCCAGGGAAGTAAGAAAGTCAGGGAAAAGAAAGACATGTAAATGTAGGAAAAGGATAAAGGAAAAATAAAGAAGCAAAGCTAGCGTCAAGTTGTCAAGCCCCTCATTTCAATCCTCAGCCCTTCTCTTTCCGTGCCTCCGAATCCCGCGTGTCTGAACAGGTTGCGCCCAGTGCGGGGCATGAAAAAGAATGAAGGAACCGCTGTAGGACCAGCTGTGGTGAGCCGGCAAGTGAAGTAAAGTAAGGTAAGGTAGCTGGGATCATGGCAATTCAATGTCCAAGGGGCAGTTAGTTATTTCCCTGGAAGCTCTCCTAAAAGAGTTTGGGGTTGTTCTCAGTAGAGAAATTCTTAAAGGATTTGTGAGACCCTTAGTATCACTAGTAAATGGTTTCTGAAGCAGGATCAGGTCGATAGTGACAATTGGAATAAGGTGAAAGGAGATATTGTCTTGCATCAGCAATTTTATGGCCTTGAGTCTCTTCCTGGCACTACTTTGATGGTCTGGAGAGTGGTGGGAGATGCTCTTAATGCCGGTGGCACTGCTGCCACTTAGTTAGCCACTGAGGCTGTCAGGACAGCGAGACGAACGGAGGATGAATATAGAAGTTCCATTAAGAGTTCTACATCGGTAAGTCCCCCTTCCTCTACTCAAAACATAATAACAGCCCCTTCTCCAGATGATTCTACTGATGAGTCGGGAGGAGACGAGGAACAGGATGAGAAAGGCCTCGGTTGTTATAAGGCAGGGAAGCGTAAAAGGAGATGGAAAACACCTGGGGAGCCACCTCCTAGAACACTCGACAGGGTTGATCTTCCGTTAATGGAAAGACTGTGCTCTATGATGGAAAGAGTTCTGGCTTCCCAGGCCCCTAATTATGCTTATCCAGTATTGGAAGGGACAGATCCTCAGGGGGTGCATACTAGAGTACATGTCTCCACATCTTTTAAAGATTTGAAGGCTTTGAAGGAGGCAGTTACTCAGTATGGCCTCCAGAGCACTTTTATGCATACCTTATTGGATAGCTGGATCGGCACGAATCCGACTCCTAATGATTGGAAGGCGCTAGTCAGAGCGGGGACTTCCCCAGGGGATTATTTGGTATGGAAAGGTATATTTTTAGAGAACTGCTCCTATACAGCTAAACTCAATGCTGATGCTGGATTTCCAGTTAGAAACAAGGATATGTTAGCAGGAGAAGGGCAATATGATAGTAATGACCAACAAAAGGATTACGATCCGGCTGTATTTGCCCAAGTTGCAGCAGCTGGACGGTCAGCCTGGAAGGCAATAGGCAATAGAGGAAGAGCCGACATTCAATTAACAAAGGTCATTCAAGGGTCGACAGAACCTTATGCGGAGTTCCTAGCAAGATTGATGACTGCAGCTGGCAGAATTCTAGGTAACACTGATGCCTCCCTACCGATAGTTAAACAGCTTGCATTTGAAAATGCTAATAAATGGTGTCAGGAAGCTGTCAGACCCTGGAAAGCTCGGGCTTATTTGTATGGTTATGTGAGACTTTGTTAGGATATTTGTGTATATGATAATCGTTCATGTCTGGACTGGTGCCCTTTTGCCCTGGTGGGCCAGGGTGAGGTGAAGTTATATAATGGCACTTATTTAGCAAACAGTACCTTTGAACAATCCGCTAGTGTCCAGAATAATGGGTTGAAGAGTTTGGCTGCTGCTGTCTGTTTGTCCTCTCCCTTCTTTTTTGTCCTCCCCAATAATGCAGGAAATGCCACTGTGTTGAACTGTTCAGCGGAGACCTGCCCCCTCTCTGCCTCCTGGGCCCGGAGTGCGGAGAGAGAGGTGATCGTTCGTCTACCTTCTATTTTAGTCATGCCCGTGGATGTTTCTGCACACCTTTCCCCTGTTCTACCTAGGAGGAGACGTGATTTTAGCATCACTGCAGCTATTGTTGCCGTTTCAATAGCAGTGGCCGCGACTGCGGCTGCTGCCGCCATTGCTGTCACTCAAGCTGCTGTAAATACAGACACTACGGAAATTTAGCTGCCGGTGTTGCTTCTGCATTGTCAACACAGTAATATATGAATGGACATTTGCAGAATGGACATTTTGTGCTTGGTCTGCAGACAGCTCTAATGTAAAAAGGGATAGACACACTTTTGTTAATTGCTCACATACCTTGTAACCCTCTGTACAGTTTTATTTGTGTTACCCCTGTTACGGGTGAGGGTCTCTCTCATTGTCTGGTTTAAAGGACTCCTCCCAGAGTTGCAAGCTTGGGGCAGGGTGGTAGCCTTAGCTCCTGACTGTTTGTGCCTTCAGTGTATGGTTTATCTGTCGGCTACGGAGGCGAAACAAAGAGCTATTGTGCTATGGAGGTCAGGCAAGTACTTGGCGCCATGGTACTTGACCAGGACTCCCCAGTGGCATCCGGATGGGTCAACTTAGCCCTAGGGAACCTGAAAGACAAAGACGGGTTAAGAATTAGGTTTCGATTTACTGTTTAGCCTTCGGATAAACCCCTGCGTTCTCCTGTAAATCACGCGAGACTGAGAGACACTATGGGAGGAGTGACCAGGGTATAAGAAGGGAACCGCGAGAGAGAGGAAGGACTGCGAGTAGACTGTAAGGAGATACGGCAAGGGTTACTGCGAGAGGAGCAGAGAAAAGGCCAGGGAAGTAAGAAAGTCAGGGAAAAGAAAGACATGTAAAAGTAGGAAAAGGATAAAGGAAAAATAAAGAAGCAAACGCTAGCGTCAAGTTGTCAAGCCCCTCATTTCAATCCTCAGCCCTTCTCTTTCCGAGCCTCCGAATCCCGCGGGTCAGGACACTCTTCCCCTTTGAGTGGGGCTGGGTTGCCAGGGGCTTTATGCGCCGGCTGTCTGTCTGCAGTTTTGGAACAGGCCGCCCTCGACGCTTGGCTGTGGCTTCCAAGGGGTGTCCTCCCTGACAATGACCACCACCCTCCTTGTAGGAGTCATCGGGTGCACGACCAGAACCTTGGGGTGTGAGTGGGAGAAGAGGTTGCAGGTGTGCCCCGGGGGGAAGATTCACCGTTCCCCCAAGGGGCAAGAGGGCCCCGTTCCCCATGGGGGAAAGGGGTCTCGTTTCCCCAGGGGGGTAGAGGACCCATAACCCCATGGCGGCTGAGGGTCCACGAACCCCCTCACCAGCGTCCCCTAGCAGCGGCCCTGAGAAGTGCACCTGTGCACATGCAGAGTCTGGTGGGCGGCGTCAGGCACCAGCGGGGGGGGGGAGCCAGGGGCTCATCAGCGCTGCTGGGCCAGGTGAGGACTCTTCACCATGAGTGGGGCTGGGTTTCCCGGATCTTTCCTAGCCGGCCTGTCTGTCTGCAGTTTTGGAACAGGCCTCGGTTGCCGCCTGTCTGTGGCTTACAGCGGGTGTCTCCCTCACAGTGACCCCACCCCTCCGTCTAGGGCTTCTTGGGATGCAGGCCTGCCCTTGGGGCTGGTGGAGCAAGAGGAGGGTGCAGGTGTCCCCCAGGGGGAAGAGGGCCCCGTTCCCAAAACGGGCTTGGGTCCCTGGACTCTGTAGTGGGCTTAGGACCCCGTACCCCCGTGGGTTCAGAGGGGCGCCAACCCCCAAGGGGACTGAGGTTCCACGAACCCCCTCACCAGCGTCCCCTAGCGGCGGCCTTAAGAAGTGCACCTTTGCACAGTCAGAGACCGGTGGGCGGGGTCAGGCTGCGGCCGGGGGCGGAGCAGGGGCTCATCAGCACTGCTGGTCAAGGTGAGGACTCTCCCTCCTTGAGTGGGACTGGGTTGCCCGGGGCACTCCTAGCCAGCCAGACTGTCTGCAGTTTTGGAACAGGCCGCGGTCGCCGCTTGTCTGTGGCTCACATGGGGTGTCCTCCCTGAGAGTGACCTCTCCCCTCCGTCTAGGGTGTCTTCGGACGCAGGCCTGCCCCTGTGGGTGGTAGTGCGAGAGGATGTTGCAGGTGTCCCCCAAGGGGACGAGGGCCCCGATGCCAAAACGGGCTTCAGGTCTCTGAACACTTTAGGAGTCTTAGGACGCCATACCCCCGTTGTGCAGAGGGGCGCCAACCCCCAAGGGTACTGAGGTTCCACGAACCCCCTCACCAGCGCCCCCTAGCGGTGGCCCAGGAATTGCACCTGTATGCACCCAGAGTCGGGTGGGCGGGGTCAGGCTCCGGCAAGGGGCGCAGCCTGGGGCTCATCAGCGCCGCAGGGCCAGGTGCGGACTCTTCCCCTTTGAGTGGTGCTAGCTTGCCCGGGGCTTTCCGTGCCGGCAAGTGTGCCTGCAATTTTGGAAGAGGCCACGGTCGCCCCTTGTCCCAGACTTACAGTGGGTGCCCTCACCTGACTGGGACATCGGCCCTCCGTGTAGGGCGTAAGCGGGCGCACGGCCCCACCACTGGGGCTTTGAGTGCGTGAGGAGTGTGCAGGCGTGCCCCGGGAGGAAGATTGAGGCTTCCCCCGAGGGCAAGAGAGCCCCGTTCCCCCATGGGGGAGGAAAGTTCCGTATACCCATGGGTGCAGAGGTGGCCCCGGCCCGGTGGGGGCAGAGGGTCCCCTAACCCCCTCACCAGCACCCCCAAGCGGCGGCCGTAAGAAGTGCACCGGTGCGCAGCCAGAGTCGGGTGGGCGGGTTCAGACTGCGGCCAGGGGCGGAGCCTGGGGCTCATCAGCGCTGCTGGGCCAGGTGCGGACTCTTCCCCTTTGAGTGGTGCTGCTTGCCCGGGGCTTTCCGCGCCGCCCTGTGTGCCTGCAGTTTTGGAAGAGGTCGCGGTCGCTGCTTGTCCCTTGCTTACAGGGGGTGCTGTCCCCTGACAAGGATCCCGGCCCTCCGTCTAGGGCGTCTGCGGGCGCACGGCCCTGCCGCTGGTGCTGAGAGTGCGAGAGGAGGGTGCAGGCGTGTGCCAGGAGGAAGATTTGGGCTTCTGCGAAGGGGAAGAGGGCTCCGTTCCCCCATGGGGGACGACAATACCGTACCCCCATGGGTGCAGAGGTGGCCCCAGCCCCTGGGGGCTGAAGGTCCCTGAAGGCCCTCACCAGCGCCCCCTAGCGGCGGCCCTAGGATGTGCACCTGTGCACAGCCAGAGTCGGGTGTGCTGGGTCAGGCTCTGGCCAGGGGCGTAGCCTGGGGCTCATCAGCGCTGCTGGGCCAGGTGCGGACTCTTCCCCTTTGAGTGGTGCTGGCTTGCCTGGGGCTTTCAGCTCCCGCCTGTATTCCTGCAGTTTTGGAAGAGGCCGCGGTCGCCGCTTGTCCCTGGCTTCCAGGGGGTGCCCTCCCCTGACCGGGACCCCGGCCCTCCGTCTAGGGCATCTGCGGGTGCACGGACCCACCACTGGTGCTGTGAATGCGAGAGGAGGTTGCAGGCATGCACCGGGAGGAAGATTTGGGCTTACCCCGAGGGGAAGAGGGCCCCGTTCCCCGATGGGGGAAGACTATCCCGTACACCCATGGGTGCAGTGGTGGCCCCAGCCCCATGGGGGCTGAGGCTACCGAACCCCCTCACCAGCGCCCCCTAGGGCGGCCCTAGGAAGTGCACCTGTGCGTAGCCAGAGTCGGGTGGGCGGGGTAGGCTCCAGCCATTGGCGGAGCCTGGGTCTCATCAGCGCTGCTGGTCCAGGTGCGGACTCTTCCACTTTGAGTGGTGTTGGCTTGGCCTGGGCTTTCCTAGCCGGCCTGTGTGCCTGCAGTTTTGGAAGAGTCCGCGGTCGCCGCATGTCCCTGGCTTACGGGGGTGCCCTCCCCTGACATGGACCGCGGCTCTCCGTCTAGGTGTCTGCGGGCGCACGTCCCCGCCGCTGGGGCTGTGAGTGCGAGAGGAGGGTGCAGGCGTGTGCCGAGAGGAAGATTTGGGCTTCAGCGAAGGGGAAGAGGGCCCGTTCCACCATGGGGGAAGACAATCCCGTATCCCCATGGTGCAGAGGTGGCCCCAGCCATGTGTGGGCTGAGGGTCCCAAAACGCCCTCACCAAGGCCCCCTAGCGGCGGCCCTAGGAACTTCACCTGTGCACAGCCAGAGTCGGGTGGGCTGGGTTAGGCTGCGGCCAGGGACGGAACCTGGGGCTCATCAGCGCTGCTGGGCCAGGTGAGGACTCTTCCCATTTGAGTGGTCCTGGCTTGCCAGGGGCTTTCCTTGCAGGCCTGTGTGCCTGCTGTTTAGGAAGAGGCCGCGGTCGCCACTTGTCCCTGGCTTGCAGTGTGTGCCCTCCCCTGACAGGGATTCTGGCCCTCTGCCTAGGGCGACAGTGGGCACACAACCCCGCTGCTGGGGCTGTGAGTGCAAGAGGAGGGTACAGGCGTGACCGGGTGGATAGTTTGGTCTTCCGCGAAAGGAAGAGGGCCACGTACCTCCATGGGTGAGGAAAGTTCCGTACCCCCATGGGTGCAGAGGTGGCTCCAGCCCCGTGGGGCTGAGGGTCCCCGAACCCCCTCACCAGCAACCACTAGCGGCGGCCCTAGGAAGTGCACGTGTGCGCAGCCAAGTCGGGTGGGCGGGGTCAGACTCCGGCCAGGGACGGAGCCTGGGGCTCATCAGAGCTGCTGGGCCAGTTGCGGACACTTCCCCTTTGAGTGGTGCTGGCTCGCCCGGGGCTTTCCGCGCCAGCCTGTGTGCCTGCAGTTTTGGAAGAGGCAGCGGTCGCCGCTTATCCCTGGCTTACAGGGGATGCCCTCCCCTGACAGGGACCCCGGCTGTCCGTGTAGGGCGTCTGCGGGTGCAAGGACCCACCGCTGGGGCTGTGATTGCGAGAGGATGGTGCAGGCTGGTGCTGGGAGTAAGATTTGGGCTTCTGCGAAAGGGACGAGGGCGCCGTTCCCGCATGGGGGAGAACAATCCCGTACCCCCATGGGTGCAGAGGTGGCCCCAGCCCCGTGGGGGCTGAGTGTCCCGAACCCCCTCACCCGCGCCCCCTAATGGCGGCCCTACGATGTACACCTGTGCGCAGCCAGAGTCGGGTGGGCGGGGTAATGCTCCGGACAGGGGCGGAGCCTGGGGCTCAATAGCTCTGCTGGGCCAGGTGTGGACTCTTCCCCTTTGAGTGGTGCTGGCTTGCCCGGGGCTTTCCGCGCCGGCCTGTGTGCCTGCAGATTTGGAAGAGGCCGCGGTCGCCGCTTGTCCCTGGCTTACAGGGGGTGCCCTCCCCTGACAGGGAACCCCGCCCTCCGTCCAGGGCGTCTGTGGGTGCACGGACCCACACTAGGGCTGTGAATGCGAGAGGAAATTGCAGCGTGCCCCGGGAGGAAGATTTGGGCTTCCGCGAAGGGGAAGAGGGCCCCATTCCCCCATGGTGGAAGACTATCCCGAACCCCCATGGGTGCAGAGGTGGCCCCAGCCCCGTGGGGGCTGAGGGTACCGAACCCCCTCACCAGCGCCCCCTAGCGGCGGCCCTAGGAAGTGCAGCTGTGCGCAGCCAGAGTCGGGTGGACGGGGTCAGGCTCCGGCCATTGCCGGAACCTGGGGCGCATCAGCGCTGCTGGTCCAGGTGCGGACACTTCCCCTTTGAGTGGTGCTGGCTTGCCCGGGGCTTTCCTAGCCGGCCTGTCTGCCTGCAGTTTTGGTAGAGTCCGAGGTCGCCGCTTGTCCCTGGCTTACGGGGGTTCCCTCCCCTGACAGGGACCGCGGCTCTCCATCTAGGGTGTCTGCGGGCGCACGTCCCCGCCACTGGTGCTGTGAGTGCGAGAGGAGGGTGCAGGCGTCTGCCGGGAGGAAGATTTGGGCTTCTACGAAGGGGAAGAGGGCCCGTTCCCCCATGGGGGAAGACAATCCCGCACCCCAATGGGAGCAGAGGTGGCCCCAGCCACTTGGGGGCTGTGGGTCCCCAAACACCCTCTCCAGCGCCACCTAGCGGAGGCCCTAGGAAGTCCACCTGTGCGCAGCAAGAGTCGGGTGGGCTGGGTCAGGCTCCGGCCAGGTGCGGAGGCTGGGTCTCATCAGCGCTGCTGGTCAGGTGCGGACTATTCCCCTTTCAGTGGTGCTGGCTTGCCAGGGCCTTTCCGCGCAGGCCTGTGTGCCTGCTGTTTTGCAAGAGGCCGCGGTCGCCGCTTGTCCCTGGCTTACAGGTGTGCCCTCCACTGACAGGGATTCCGGCCCACCGTCTAGGGCATCAGTGGGCGCACAACCCCGCTCCTGGGGCTGAGAGTGGGAGAGGACGGTGCAGGCGTGCCCTGGGAGGAAGGTTTGGGCTTCCGCAAAGGGGATGAGGGCCCCGTTCCCCCATGGGGGAGGACATTCCCGTACCCCCATGGGTGCAGTAGTGGCCCCAGCCCGGTGGGGGCTAAGTGTCCCCGAAACCCCTCACCAGCGCCCCCTAGCGGAGGCCCTAGGAAGTGCACCTGTGCGCAGCCAGAGTCGGGTGGGCGGGGTCATTCTCCGGCCACGGGTGGAGCCTGGGGCTCATCAGCGCTGGTGCGTCAGGTGCGGACTCTTCCCCTTTGAGTGGTGCTGCCTTGCCCGGGGCTTTTTACCAGGCCGGTCTGTGTGCCTGCACTTTTGGAAAAGGCCGAGGTCGCCGTTTGTCCCTGGCTTCCAGTGGGTGCCCTCCCCTGATCGGGACCCATGCCCTCCATCTAGGGCGTCTGCGGGCGCACGGCCCCGCCGCTGGGGCTGTGAGTGCGAGAGGAGGGTGCAGGCGTGCCCCAGGAGGGTTTGGGTTTCCAGGAATCGGAAGAGGGCCCGTTCCCCCGTGGGGGAGGACAATACCGTACCCACATGGGTTCCTGGGTTGCCCCAGCCAGGTGGGGCCTGTGGTTCCCCGTAACCGCTCACCAGCGCCCCCTAGCGGAGGCCCTAGGAAGTTCACCTGTGCGCAGCCAGATTCGGGTAGGCGGGGTCAGGCTCCATCCAGGGGCGGAGCCTGGGGCTCATCAAGCGATGCTGGGCCAGGTGCGGTCTCTTCCCATTGGAGTGGTGCTGGCTTGCCCGGGGCTTTTTTCCTCGCCGGCCTGTGTGGTTGCAGTTTTGGAAGAGGCCGCGGTCGCCGCTTGTCCCTGGATTCCATGGGGTGCCCTCCTCTGACCGGGAATCCGGCCCTCCATCTAGGGCGTCTGCGGGTACACGGCCATGCCGCTGGGGCTGTGAGTGCGAGTGGCGGGTGCAGGCGTGCCCCGGGAGGAAGATTGGGGTTCCCGAAGGGGAAGAGGGCCCTGTTGCCCCATGGGGGAGGACTATCCCATACCCCCATGGGTGCAGGGGTGGTCCCAGCCCGGTGGGGGCTGAGGGTCCCCGAACCCACTCATCAGCGCCCCATAGCGGCGGCCTTAGGAATTGTACCTGTGAGCAGCCAGAGTCGGGTGGGCGGGGTCAGGCTCCGTCCAGGGCGGAGCCTGGGGCTCATCAGCCCTGCTGGGCCAGTTGCAGATTCCTCCCCTTTGAGTGGTGCTGGCTTGCCCAGGGCTTTTTTCCGCACCGGCCTGCTTGCCTGAGTTTTGGAAGAGGCCTCGGTCGCCGCTTCTCCCTGGCTTCCATGGGGTGCCCTCCACAGACCGGGACCAAGGCCATCTGTCTAGAGTGTCTGCGGGTGCACGGCCGCGCCGCTGGGGCTGTGAGTGCGAGAGGAGGGTCCACGCTTTCCACGGGAGGAAGGTTTGGGATTCCGCAAAGGGGAAGTGGGCCACGTTCCCCCATGGGGGAGGACAATCCCGTACCCCCATGGGTGCAGGAGTGGCCCCAGGCCGCTGGGGGCTGAGGGTTCCCGAACCCACTCACAAGCGTCTCCAAGTGGCGGCCCTCGGAAGTGCACCTTTGCGCAGCCAGAGTAGGGTTTGCGGGGTCAGGCTCCGACCAGTGGCGGTGCCTGGGGCTCATCAAGCGCTGCTGGGCCAGGTGCGGACTCTTCCCCTTTGAGTGGTGCTGGCTTGCCCGTGGCTTTTTTCCGCGCCGGCCTGTGTGCCAGCAGTTTTGGAAGAGGCCGCGGTCGCCGCTTGTTCCTGGCTTCCAGGGGGTGCCCTCCCCTGACCAGGACCCCGGCCCTCCATCTAGGGCCTCTGCGGTCGTACGGCCCCGCCGCTGGGGCTGTGAGTGCGAGAGGAGGGTGCAGAGTGCCCCGGGAGGAAGATTTGGGCTTCCGCGAAGGGGAATAGGGCCCCGTTCCCCATTGGGGAGGACAATCCCGTACCCCCATTGGTGCAGGGGTGCGCCAGACTGGTGGGGGCTGAGGGTCTCCGAAATCCTCACCAGCGCCCCCTAGCGGCGGCCCTTGAAAGTCAAACTGTGCGCAGCCAGAGTCGGGTGGGCGGGATCAGGCACCGGCCAGGGGCGGAGCCTGGGACTAATCAGCGCTGCTGGGCCAGGTGCGGACTCTTACCCTTTGAGTGGTGCTGGCTTGCCCGGGTCTTTTTCAGCGTCCGACTGTGTGCCTGCAGTTTTGGAATAGGCCGCGCTCGCCGCTTTTCTCTGGCTTCCAGGGGGTGCCCTCCACTGACCAGGACCCCGGACCTCCACTAGGGCGTCTGTGGGCGCACGGTCCCACCGCTGGGGCTGTGAGTGCGAGAGGATGGTGCAGGCGTGCCCAGGGAGGAAGGTTTGGGCTTCCACGAAAGGGAAGAGGGACCCGTTCCCCCATTGGGGAGGACAATCCCGTACCCCCATGGGTGCAGGGGTGGCCCCAGACCGGTGGGGGCTGAGGGACCCCGACCCTCCTCACCAGGGCCCCCTAGCGGCGGCCCTAGGAAATGCAACTGTGCGCAGCCAGAGGGGGGTGTTCGGGGTAAGGCTCCGGCCAGGGGGGTAGCCTGGGGCTCATCAGCTCTTCTGGGCCAGTTGCGGACTCTTCCCCTTTGAGTGGAGCTGGCTTGCCCGTGACTTTTTTCCGCGCCGGCCTATGTGCCTGTACTTTTGGAAGAGGCCGCCATCTCCGCTTGTCCCTGGCTTCCAGGGGTTGCCCTCCCCTGACTGGGACGCCCGGCCCTCCGTCTAGGGCATCTGCGGTCGTATGGCCCTGCTGCTCGGGCTGTGATTGCGAGTGGAGGGTGCAGGCGAGCCCCGGGAGGTTGGTTTGGGCTTCCAAGAAGGGAAGAGGGCCCCGTTCCCCATGGGGGAGGACAATCCCGTAACCCCATGGTTGCAGGGGTGGCCGCAGGCTGGTGTGGCCTGAGCGTCCCCGAACACCCTCACCAGCGACCCTAGCGCCGGCCCTAGGAAGTGAACCAGTGCGCAGCCAGAGTCGGGTAGTCGGGGTCAGGCTACGGCCAGGAGCGGAACCTGAGCTCATCAGCGCTGCTGGGCCAGGTGCGGACTCTTCCCTTTTGAGTGGTGCTGGCTTGCCCGCGGCTATATTCCGGCCCGCATGTGTGCGTGCTGTTTTGGAAGAGGCCACGGTTGCATCCTGTCCCTGGCTTCCAGGGGGTCCACTCCCCTGACCGGGACCCCGGCCCTCTCTCTAGGCCTTCTGTGGGCTCACGGCCTTGCCGCTGGGACTGTGAGTGCGAGAGGAGGCTGCAGGCCTGCCCCGGGAGGAAGGTTTGGGCTTCCGTGAAGTGGATGAAGGTCTCGTTCCCCCATGGGTGCGGACTTTCCCGTACCCCCATGGGTGCAGGGGTGGCCCCAGCCCGGTGGGGGTTGATGGTCCCAAACCCCCTCACCAACGCCCCGTAGCGGCGGCCCTAGGAAGTGCACCTGTGTGCAGCCAGAGTCCTGTGGGCAGGGTCAAGCTCCGCCAGGGGAGGAGCCTGGGGCTCAACAGCGCTGCTGGGCCAGGTGCGGACACTTCTCCTTTGAGTGGTTCTGACTTGTTCCGGGCTTTCCGCGCCGGCCTGTGTGCCTGTACTTTTGGAAGAGGCCGCAGTCGCCGCTTGTCCCTGGCTTACTGGGGTGCCCTCCCCTGACAGGGACCCAGGCCCTCCGTCTAGAGGGTCTGCGGGCGCATGGCCCCGCCGGAGAGGCTGTGAGTGCTAGAGTTGGGTGCAGACGCGTCCATTAGGAATGTGTGGGCTTCCCCCGAGAGGAAGAGAGCCCCGATCCCCCATGGGGGAAGAAAGTTCCGTTCCCCCATGGGTGCAGCGTTCCCCCTAACCCCGAGGGTGTTGAGGGTCCCCGAACATCCTCACCAGCGCCCCCAAGCTGCGGCCCTAGGAAGTGCACCTGTGCGCAGACAGCGTCGGGTGGGTGGGGTCAGGCTCCGGCCAGGGGCAGAGCCTGGGGCTCATCAGCGCTGCTGGGCCAGGTGCGGACTCTTCCCCTTTGAGTGGTGCTGGCTTGCCCGGGACTTTTTTCCGCGCCGGCCTGTGTGCCTGCAGTTTTGGAAGAGGCCGCGGTCGCCGCTTGTCCCTGGCTTCCAGGGCGTGCCCTCCCCTGACTGTGACCCCGGCCCTCCGTCGAGGGCATCTGTGGGTGCACGGCCCCGCCGCTGGGGCTGTGTGAGAGGAGCGTGCCTTCGTGCCCCAGGAGGAAGGTTTGGACTTTCAAGAAGGGAAAGACAGGCCCGTTACCCCATGGGGGAGGACAATCCCATACCACTATGGGTGCAGGTGTGGCCCCAACCAGGTGGGGGCTGAGGGTCCCCGAACCCCTCACCAGTGGCCTCTGCGGCGGCCCTAGGAAGTACACCTCTGCGCAGCCAGAGTCTTGTGGGCGGGGTCATTCTCCGGCCAGTGGCGGAGCCTGGGCTCATCAAGCGCTGCTGGGCCAGGTGCGGACTCTTCCCCTTTGAGTGGTGCTGGCTTGCCCGGGGCTTTTTCCCGCGCCGGCCTGTGTGCCTGAAGTTTTGGAAGAGGACGCGGTCGCCGCTTGTCCCTGGCTTCCAGGGGGTGCCCTCACCTGACCGGGACCCCGGCCCTCTGTCTAGGGCGTCTGCGGGCGCACGGACCCGCCGCTGGGTCTTTGAGTGCCTGAAGAGTGTGCAGGCGTTCCCCGGGAGGAAGGTTTGGGCTTCCGCGAAGAGGAAGAGGGCGCCGTTCCCCCATGGGGGAGGACAATCCCGTACCCACATGCGTGCTGCGGTGGACTCAGCCCGGTGGGGGCTGAGGGTACCCGAACTCCTTCACCAGCGCCCCCTATCGGAGGCCCTAGTAAGTGCACCTGTGCGCAGCCAGAGTGGGTGGGCGGGGTCATGCTCCGGCCAGGGGCAGAGCCTGGAGCTCATCAGCGCTGTTGTGCCAGGTTTGGACTCTTCCCCTTTGAGTGCTGCTGACTTGCCCGGGGCTTTTTTCCGCCCGGCCTGTGTGCCTGCAGTTTTGGAAGAGGCCACGGTCGCCGCTTGTCCCTGGCTTACAGGGGGTGCCCTCCCTTGACAGGGACCCGGGCCTCAGTCTAGGGCATCTGCAGGCGAACGGCCCTGACACTGGGGCTGTGAGTGCGAGAGTTGAGTGCAGGCGTGTCCCAGGAGGAAGCTTTGGGCTTCCGTGAAGAGGATAATGGTCTCGTTCCCCCATGGGTGCGGACAATCCCGTACCCGCATAGGTGCAGGGGTGACCCCAGCCCGTTGGGGGCTGAGGGTCCCGAAACCCCTCACCAACGCCCCCTAGTGGCGGCCCTAGGAAGTGCACCTGTGCGCAGCCAGAGTCCTGTGGGCGTGGTCAAGCTCCGCCAGGGGCAGAGCCTGGGGCTCAACAGCGCTGCTGGGCCAGGTGCGGACACTTCTCCTTTGAGTGGTGCTGACTTGTTCTGGGCTTTCCACGCCGGCCTGTGTGCCTGCAGTTTTGGAAGAGGCCGGAGTCGCCGCTTGTCCCTGGCTTACAGGGGGTGCCCTCCACTGACAGGGACCCAGGCCCTCCGTCTAGGGCGACTGCGGGCGCACGGCCCCGCCGCAGAGGCTGTGAGTGCGAGAGTTGGGTGCAGACGCGTCCAGGAGGAATGTGTGGGCTTCCCCCGAGAGGAAGAGTGCCCCGATCCCCCATGGGGGAAGAAAGTTCCATTCCCCAATGGGTGCAGAGTTCCCCCTAACCCCGAGGGTGTTGAGGGTCCCCGAACATCCTCACCAGCGTCCCCTAGCTGAGGCCCAGGGAAGTGCACCTGTGCGCACCCAGATTCGGGTGGGCGGGGTCAGGCTCCGGACAGGGGAGGAACCTGGGGCTCATCAGCGCTGCTGGTCCAGGTGCGGACTCTTCCCCTTTGAGTGGTGCTGGCTTGCCCGGGATTTTTTTCTGCACCGGCCTGTGTGCCTGCAGTTTTGGAAGAGGCCGCGGTCGCCGCTTGTCCCTGGCTTCCAAGGCGTGCAATCCCCTGACTGGGACCCCGAGCCTCCGTCAAGGGCATGTGCGGGCGCACGGCCCCGCCGCTGGGGCTGTAAGTGTGAGAGGAGGGTGCCTTCGTGCCCCGGGAGGAAGGTTTGGGCTTTCACGAAGGGCAAGACGGACCCGTTCCCCCATGGGGGAGGACATCCCGTACACCCATGGGTGCAGGAGTGGCCCCAGCCCAGTGGGGGCTGAAGGTCCCCGAACCCACTTACCAGAGCCCCCTAGAGGTGGCCCTAGGAAGTGCACATGTGCGCAGCCAGAGTCGGGTTTGCGGGGTCAATCTCCGGCCAGGGTCGGAGTCTGGGTCTCATCAGCGCTGCTGGGCCAGGTGCGGACTCTTCCCCTTTAAGTGGTGCTGGCTTGCCCGGAGCTTTTTTCCACGCCGGCCTGTGTGCCTGCAGTTTTGGAAGAGACCTTGGTCGCCGCTTGTCCCTGGCTTCCAGGGGGTGCCCTTCCCTGACCGGGACCCCGGCCCTCCGTCTAGGGCGTCTGCCGGGGCACGGCCCCGCCTCTGGGGCTGTGAGTGCAAGAGGAGCGTGCAGGCATGCCCTGGGAGGAAGTTTTGGGTTTCTGCGAAAGGGAAGAGGGTCCCCTTCCCCCATGGGGGAGGACAATCCCGTACCCCCATGGGTGCAGGGGTGGCCCCAGCCCGGTGGGGGCTGAGGGTCCCTGAACAACTCACCAGCGCCCCCTAGCGGTGGCCTTAGTAAGTACACCTGTGCGCAGCCAGAGTCGGGTGGGCAGGGTCAGGCTCCGGTGCGGCAGCCTCTGCTGCTGAACACCAGTGAACTTACTGGAAAGACGGAGGCTTTCACTCAGACACATCAGAGTTAGTAAGACTCCCTTCCCCTGTGCGCTGGACTGGACAGTCAATGACTGGTAAGATTGGGGGCAGACTAAAGAAGGCACTGGCCAGCCTCATGTCTGTGACTCCTGACGACCTAAGACAGGCGCAGTCCCCAGGGGCTTCATCGTGATAAACTTTGGCATTCAGATAAACAAGGTCTACATGCCTATAAGCCTAATTTAGGCAACAAGCCCGCAGTAAATAACCCCTCCTTTGATGGAAACAAGGCTGCTAAGAACGTCACCTGCAAACAAACCTGATGGAATTACCTACAAAGCAGTTTAACCATTAATCAGATAGACATTGTTTCAGAAATAGTAACAACTTAGCAACCACCTATAATCATATACTTTTTCACTCACTTTGCTTTTTCTTTATATGTGTACAATCAGTTTCAGGAAATGCATGATAAAGAAAATAGTGTGTGGCAATAGTAGTTTTATAATAATCATAATACTTCTCACATGTGACAACACCATAAAAATCAAAATGCTTAGGTAGAGAATATATTGCTCGTGATCACTAAAAGTAGAAGGTGCCAGTAGGTAAATATCAATGTTTTTGATCATTGTGGTTTTGGGATATGAATCAAGAAAAAGTCGCTTAAAGAATGTTGTTCGGTGTAAGCAAAAATGATTGTGTAGATTCAGTACCTGGAGATTGTTTACTGTGCCATGTCATGGAACAGCGATCACATGCACATGAATAATGAAGTAGATGTCTTATGCCTTACAAAGTATTTTAAGCTGAGAAAGAATTAAATTGTATGAAATCATCCATTGTTAAAAAAGTTATAAAAGTGTATGATGATTTTCAGCAAATTACATTCAGATCTTCAGTCTTGAAGTGTGTCTGTCTGTCATTTATGTGTCTGTCTGTCATTTATGTGTCTGTCTGTCATTTATGCACCGATTCCTTAAGCATCCTCACAGTTTCTCAATCCTGAGACAGTCCTGCAAGTCTACCGCTGCACTGGTCCGCGACAGGTGGCGCCCAAACGTGGGGCTCGAGCTCAGTTAAGAATTTAAGAAGACAAAATTGCGCCTGAGAGAAAGTGAGTAACGAAGAAACTGTTTGGATAAGCTATCTCTTTCCTTTTTGTTTCCTTCAATTTACTTATTAAAATCAAGTATCGGATCCTCGCCGGAGCGCCGCGGGCTCGCTGATAAAGGGTGATCAGTTAAAGAATGGCCAGGAAAATAATATTTATGTAAGTGTGTATGTGTGTATGTGTGAGTGCTTGTAATTGTTGGCTCCACGGAGTCTGAGTGAGCTGCACCCGGATTCTCGTGGGGCTTGTACGGCATAACGGTCATCTGTTCCTTGGAACAGCCTGGTCCGGGTTTTATACGGACAGACCTTAGCTAAGACGTCCCTAAGTTCCCGCGAGGGACGCGAGTCGGACAGCGCCAGTGAGTGGCCCAGTGCATTTATTCCCAGCATTATGGGACAATCTCAAACAAAGAATAAAGACCTCTTTCTATCCATTTTGGGCCATATGATCGAGGGAAGAGGAATGAAGGTAAGTAAAAAATCACTTGTGGAATTATGTGACTTCATTTTAAAGGTAAGTCCATGGTTTCCTGAAGAAGGAAGTTTGTCTTTAAAAAACTGGAAAAAAGTAGGAAAGGAAATAAGAAATTTTTATGACCAGCAGGGGCCCACGGAGGTCCCCCCTCAGGCATTTTCCCTTTGGGTCCAAATTCTACACCTATTAGTAGATAGCACTGAGGCAGACTTATGGAGAGAAGAAATATTAGTGACTCACACAGTGAGCATGAGGCAGCACCGTTTGCTTTTCCTTCAAAAAATTATGCCACGGGAAAAGCCCCGTCAGCACCAATGATAGGAACAGAGTATGTTCACTGTGCTCCTCTTAATGATAAGGATTTTTCTGCTAATTCAGATTATGAGGAAATTTTAGATCAAAAGGATCAGACTGATTTGGAAGAACAAGCAGCTAGATATCAGTTAGATGAGTTCTGGGATCACCATCCTAGTAAAGGACTTTTTCCCATTGCTAGAAAGGCTAAGCAACAGCCTAAGAAAGTATCACGGCCTCTTCCTCCAGGGGGCTTCCTTGGAGCAGCAGATGAAGACAGAACGAATGGGGATTTTTCTTTTTCCTTCCCTGTGATTAGTGTAAATTAAAATTCAGGGGCGAGCCCTCAGCCCCATAAAAAAAAGCAGGGACATTAGTAATCAATAATAATAATAATAATACACAGACAAACACAGAATTAGAGCTTCAAGTGAATATTCATGCCCTCCCTCGAGCTACCCCTAGTAGTGCTGGCTTAAATTTGGCTGCTATTAAAGATGTAATACTTTCTTCTATGGACGGTGTCCAATTGGTGGACACCTATTTAAAAGGACCCTTACCACAAGGCACTGTCGGACTGATAATTGGACGTAGTTCAAATTATAAGAAAAAATTTGAAGTGTTACCAGGAATAACTGATGCTGACTTTATGGGTCAAGTAAAAGTTATGATTAGATCATTAAAAGAAACAATTCAAATGCACAAAGATCAGCGTATTGCTCAAATTCTTGTTCTAAATTATGTAAATTTACCCAATCCAGTCCTAAAGGACAGCAGAGGTGAAGGTAGATTTGGCTCCACTAATGTAATAGCATGGGCTCAATCAATTAACAAAGATAGACCTCTACAAAATTTTTTTATAAATGGCCGCCCTATTATGGGCCTGTTGGATACTGGAGCTGACCGCTCCTGCATTGCAGGAAAAGATTGGCCTTCAACATGGCCCGTTACTAAAACTTCTTCCACATTGATTGGCTTGGGTATGGCTAACAATGTGGCACAGAGCTCTCAATTGCTTAATTGGCAAATGGGCGATATATCAGGCAGCTTTCAACCATAGGTGATTGCTGCTCTGCCGTTCTCTTTATGGGGTCGTGATATTATGGAATCAATGGAAGTACTGTTGATTACCCCTGATTCAATAGATGAACAGGCTTTTTCATAGGGGCCATTGAAGAATATTTATATGCTGATAAAATTGCTTGGAAAACAGAGGATCCTGTCTGGATCGATCAGTGGCCCCTGACAACGGAAAAGATCCAGGCTATACAAACTATAGTACAAGAACAGATGCAAAAAGGACATTTAGAACCATCCACTAGTCCATGGAACACTCCAGTTTTTGTTATAAAGAAAAAATCTGGAAAGTGGAGACTGCTTCAGGACTTAAGAACAGTAAATGCTACTATGCAATATATGGGTGCTTTACAACCTGGCTTGCCTTCCCCTGTGGCTGTCCCTAGAGAAAATCACATTATTATTATTGATTTACAGGACTGTTTCTTTACTATAAAATTGCATCCAAATAATAGCCCAAAATTTGCATTTAGCGTTCCATCTAGTAATTTTCAGAAACCCTGGCAGAGATATCAATGGAAAGTTTTACCACAAGGGATGAAAAATTCACCCACTTTGTGTCAAAAATTTGTGGATCAGGCTTTGCAAGCTACAAAAACTCAGTTTCCGGAGGCATATATTATTCATTATATGGATGACATTTTACTAAGTCATAAGTCAAAAGACTTACTTGAGCAAATTTTACAACATTTAATTCAAGATTTGACGGCTTTTGGCCTTGTTATAGCTCCAGATAAGATTCAAAGAAATAGACCTCTGAATTATTTGGGTAAAATTATTCATGATGATTTTATCATGACTCAGAATATTCAGATTCGAGTAGACAAAGTCACAACCTTAAATGACTTCCAAAAATTTGTTGGGAAATATAAATTGGATTCGGCCTTATTTAAAAATTACTACTGGAGATTTACATCCTTTATTTGAAGTTCTGCACGGAGATCCTAACCCACGATCTCCTAAAAGCTTAACTCCTGAGCATTGCTGAAATTAAATCTGGTTGAGCAAAAAATATTGGAGGCTAAAGTTGTTCAACTAAATTATGAATTACCATGGGATTTGTTAATTCTTAAAACTGTCTACACTCCTACAGCCTGCTTATGGCAGGAGGGCATAGTTGAATGCGTGTATCTAGCACATTCACAGACTCGCGTGGTTACTGCTTATGCAACCTTGTGTGCTTTTCTTATTATGAAAGGTCTCACTACATCAAAAGAATTATTTGCCAAAAGTCCTTCGAATATTGTTATTCCTTACAACAGGACTCAGTTTGATTATCTACTACAAAATAATAATAATTGGGGGATTGCTCTATTAAATTTTACGGGACAAATTAAATTTCAATTGCCTCAACATCCATTATTGAAATTTGCAGAAAAACTAAACTTATTTTTCCAAAAATTTTTAGTTCTGAACCTGTACCCAATGCAAAGTTTATTTTCACTGATGGCTCTTCATCTGGAGTCTCTGCAGTTTATAGTCTTGGAGATAAACCTTTACAAAAAGTCTCTAAAAATGTCTCTGCTCAGCAGGCTGAAATAATTACAGTCATTATGGCACTTGAGCAGTTTGCTCAGCCTTTAACTTTGTTTTCTGATTCTAAGTATGTGGTCTTTTTATGGTTTCCCCTTCCAAAGTTTGGCCATTTATTCTTTTAAAATAAATAAATAAGGTGTTTCTAAAAAATAATATTTAAAGTTCATTTACTATTACTAAGGTAATAAAAAATGGTTAAATATAACTATATAATATAACTAAAGGTTTTTATAAAAATATTATAAACCCACTGCAGCAAATGGGTGGGGGCTGCCCCTGGTCTCAACAAGCAGCTGCCTGGACTTTTTCTCCAGTGTTGGGAATCACTGGCAAGTCTCTACTGCCTTCCTGCTGTGGAGGACTGAACTGTTTTGGTTCATTCTAGGAAAAAAGTTTTATTTCCCTATGTTTTTTCTGAATTTTAAAGTCTAAATTGTCTAAGGTAAAAACTGCTAAGTTACTTTGGATTTACTAACAAGCTATACAAAATGCTTACTGGTTGAATAAAAGTTTTTAAATTTACTTATTAGACCTGTAGAAGGTTAAGTTTCTTGTTAAAATTAATTAACCTTAAAAAATTTAAAGTAATAATACAAACATATTTGAGCTAAATTCAAACCTCAAATTTTAATAAAAGCCTAAAAACAGGCAAACTGTAAAAATTTCCCTCTTCTCCTGTTATCAAAATAGCAGTGTTCCATTTTGTTTTAATATATACTTGCTCTCAGTATAATAAAACATTGACTACCTAAAGCCAAAAAATCACTTCTTAAAAATATAAACTCAAAAAATATTCTCTTATCTAAAAAAGTTAGTAAAAATTGCCTGAATGTTGTGGTCTCGAACCCAACGTCTTTGGTAATAATTAATATTAAATACTTATTCTCTACACAGTTTTTAACTCATTAAAAAACCTCAGTGACGTCACAAAAATTAATAAAATAACTCTTTCTCTTAAAATATATACATATGGCCAAAATTTTAAATGTATATCAAGAGATCTCTGTATCTGTTTGTCTGTCTTTGTGTTTTGTTTTGTTTTGTGTTGTTTTATTTTGTTTTGTTTTTTATCTCTAGAGAACTAATTATAAACGGCGCCTATATAAATTTTCATAAAAACAAATCTTACAATCATTTTTGGTAAACAAGAACTAGTTCAAATTTTATAATTCAAAGCATATATGCCTTAAAATTATGTTAAGTATTAATAATTTGCTTTGTTTAGATGTGTTTATTTCAAAAGTCTGGTATAAAAGGTATTTTTGTCTTTCCTATTAAGTCACCGGTATGTAAAAAAGGTACAAAGCTCTAATTTTTTTGTTTCTTTTTATTAATTTATTTAATGCTTGTTTAATAACGCTAATTCACCCATCTGGTTCCTGATAAATTAAACCAACACCTTGGTTACTCCTCTTCACTGACTGAAACCTGAAAAGTCATAAATCACCCACTTCTTCACCACTTCCAATGGGACTCGTGCTTACTTGAACTTTTTTGTCTTTTCGCTGCTGTGAACACTATCCAGCTTTTCAGCACCAGACAACATATCTACGCCGAATGGAAAGACAATCTTCGTGCCTGCGTTGGATACCCCTATGCATTGCTTTTTGGATCTGCCAACACAATGAACATTTCCCGTCACGGGAATTCCTATTCTGTCACCTGTTCTCAATGTGTGCTGTCTAATTGCCTGACTCCTGATATTGTTCATTATTTTTCTACTATGGTTATGTTAAAAAGACCTTCTTATGTTATGTTACCTGTTGATTTACAAGATACCCCTTGGTTTGACAATTCTGCTTTGCAAATTATTCAGGAAGTCAATGCCTTCATTCGTCCTAAACGTTTTGTTGCTGCACTTTTTCTAGGTATTTTACCTTTAATTGCAATTGTAACTTCTCTTACTGTTTCTTCAGTAGCTTTGGTTCAGGAAGTTCATACTGCCCATCATGTTAATGATCTCACTAGAAATGTGTCTCTGGCTTTAGCCACTCAACGGGATATGGATCAGAAAATAGAACAAAAATTAAATGCCTTGGAAGAAACGGTCTTGGCTCTTGGTGAGGAAGTTCAACTTATTAAGAGACAGATGTCAACCCGTTGCCATGTTCAATTTTGTTTTATCTGTGTGACCCCTAAGGTCTATAATTCTTCCCTTAATTGGAATCTTACCAAAAATCATTTATTAGGCATTTGGCAGGACAATGATCTGTCTCATGATATTTCCACTTTGCAATCTGAGATTTCTGCTATCAGTCATTCTCATCTCTCTGAACCTTCGACTTCTTTTGCTCAATCGTTTGCTGAGTCCCTTCAGTCTCTCACTCCATCACATTGGCTACACTGTCTGATTGCTTTTGGCATTCTTCCTCTAATGGTTCTTGTTCTTTGTGCCTGTCTTCCCATCATTTCTCGCCTTTTGGTGAAGACGATTTTTTAAATAAAATGTGACATGTACGCCATGCAGCTTAAACCCCCTCACTAGCGCCCCCTAGCGGCGGCCCTAGGAAGTGCACCGGTGCGCAACCAGAGTCGGGGGGGCGGGGTCAGGCTCCGGCCAGGGGCGGAGCCTTGGGCTCATGAAGTGCTGCTGGGCCAGGTGCAGACTCTTCCCCTTTGACTGGTGCTGGCTTGCCTGGGGCTTTTTTCGCGCAGGCTGTGTGCCGGCAGTTTTCGAAGAGGCCACGGTCACCGCTTGTCCCTGGTTTCCAGGGGGTACCCTCCACTGAACCGGACCCCGGCCCTCTATGTAGGGCGTCTGCGGGCGCACGACCCCGCCGCTGGGGCTGTGAGTGCGAGAGGAGGTTGCAGGCGTGCCCCGGGAGGAAGGTTTGGGCTTCCTCGAAAGGGAAGAGGGCCCCGATCCCCCATGGGGGAGGATAATCCCTTACCCCCATGGGTGTAGGTGTGGGCCCAGCCCGGTGGATGCTGAGGGTCCCATAACACACTCACCAGCGCCCCCAAGCGGCGGCCCTAGGAAGTGCACCTGTGCACACCCAGAGTTTGGTGGGCGGTCTCAGGCGCCAGCCAATGGCGGAGCCTGGGTGCTCATCAGCGCTGCTGGGCCATTTGCGGACTATTCCCGTTTAGTGGTGCTGGCTTGCCTGGGCCTTTTTTCCGCGCCAGCCTGTGTAACTGCAGTTTTGGTATAGGCCGCGGTCGCTGCTTGTCCCTGGCTTCCTGGGGGTGCCCTCCCCTGACCGGGACCATGCCCTCCGTCTAGGGCGTCTGCGGGCGCACAGCCCCACCGCTGGGGTTGTGATTGTGAGAGGAGGGTGCAGGCGTGCCCCGGGTGGAAGTTATGGGCTTCCGCGAAGGTGAAGAGGACCCCGTTCCCCCATGGGGGAGGACAATCGCGTACCCCATGGGTGCAGGTGTGGCCCCAGCCCGAGAGGGCTGAAGATCCCCGAACCCCCTCACCAGCGTCACCAGCGGCGTCCCTAGTAAGTGCACCTGTGCGCAGCCAGAGTCAGGTGGGCGGGGTCAGGCTTTGGCCAGGGGCGGAGACTGGGGCTCATCAGCGCTGCTGGGCCAGGCAAGGACTCTTCCCGTTTGAGTGGTGCTTGCTTGCCCGGGGCTTTTTTCCCGCCGACCTATGTGCCTGCAGTTTTGGAAGAGGCCTCGGTCGCCGCTTGTCCCTGGCTTCCAGGGCGTGCCCTCCCGTCACAGGGAACCCGGCCCTCCATCTAGGGCGGCTGCGGGCTCATGGCCCCACCGCTGGGGCTGTGAGTGAGCGAGTAGGGTGCAGGCGTACACCATGAGGAAGGTTTGGGCTTCCACGAACGGGAAGTTGCCCCGTACCCCTATGGGGGAGGACAATCCCGTAACCCCATGGGTGCAGGGGTGGCCCCAGCCCGGTGGGGGCTGAGGGTCCGTGAGACCCCTCACCAGCGCCCCCTAGCGGCGGCCCTAGGAAGTGCACCTGTGCGCAGCCAGAGTCGGGTGAGCGGGGTCAGGCTCCGGCCAGGGGCGGAGACTGGGGCTCATCAACCGATGCTGGGCCAAGTGCGGACTCTTCCCCTTTTAGTGGTGCTGGCTTGCCGAGGCTTTTTTCCGCGCTGGCCTGTGTGCCTGCAGTTTTGGAAGAGGCTGCGTTCGCAGCTTGTTCCTGGCCTCCAGGGGTGCCCTTCCCTGACTGGGACCCTGGCCCTCCGTCTAGGGCGTCTGCGGACGCACGGCCCCGCCGCTGGGGCTGTGAGTGCGAGAGGAGGGTGCAGGCGTGCCCCGGGAGGAAGGTTTGGGCTTCCGCGAAGGGGAAGAGGGCCCCTTTCCCCATGGGGGAGGATAATCCCGTACCCCATGGGTGCAGTGGTGGCCCCAGCCCGGTGGGGCCTGAGGGACCCCGAAACACCACACCAGCGCCCCCTAGCGGCGGCCCTATGAAGTGCACCTGTGTGCAGCCCGAGTCGGGTGGGCAGGGTCAGGCTTCGGCCAGGGGCGGAGCCTGGGTCTCATCAGCGCTGTTGGGCCAGGTGTGGACTCTTCCACCTGACTGGTTCTGGCTTGCCCAGGGCTTTTTCCCGCGCCGTCCTGTTTGACTGCAATTTTGGAAGAGGCCGTTGTCGCTGCTTGTCCCTGGTTTCCAGGGGTGCCCTCCCCTGACCGCTACCCCGGCCCACCGTCTAAGTCGTCTGCGGGCATTCGAACCCGCCGCTGGGGCTGTCAGTGCAAGAGGAGGGTGCAGGCGTGCCCCGGAAGGAAGGTTTGGGCTTCCGCGAAGCGGAAGAGGGCCCCGTTCCCCCATGGGGGAGAACAATCCCGTACCCATGGGTGCAGGGGTGGCCCCAGCCCGGTGGGGTTTGAGGGTCCCCGACCACCCTCACCACAGCCCCCTTACGGCAGCCCTAGGAAGTGCAGCTTGCGCAGCCAGAAGTCGGGTGAGCGGGGACAGGCTCCGGCCAGGGGCGGAGCAGGGGGCTCATAAAGCGCTGCTGGACCAAGTGCGGAATCTTCACCTTTGAGTGGTGCTGGCTTGCCCTGGGCTTATTTCCCTGCCGTCCTGTGTGCCTGCAGTTTTGAAGAGGCTGCGGTCTCCGATTTTCCCTGGCTTCCTGGGGGTTTCCTCCCCTGCTCGGGACCCGTGCCCTCCGTCTAGGCCCCGTTCCCCATGGGGGATGACCATCCCGTACCGCTATGGGTGCAGGTGTGGCCCCAGCCGGTGGGGCTGAGGGTCCACGAACCCCCTCACCAGCGCCCCCTAGCGGCTGCCCTAGGAAGTGCACCTGTGCGCAGCCAGAGTCGGGTGGTCAGGATCAGGCTCCGGCCAGGGGCGGAGCCAGGGGCTCATCAGAGCTGCTCGATCAGCGACGGACGCTTCCCCATTGAGTGTTGCTGGCTTGCCCGTGGCTTTTTTCTGCGCCGGCCATTGTGCCTGCAGTTTTGGAAGAGGCCGCGGTCGCCGCATGTCCTTGGCTTCCAGGGGGTGCCCTCCCCTGAGCAGGACCTCGGCCCTCAGTCTAGGGCGTATGCGTGTGCACGGCCCCGCCGCTGGGGCTGTGAGTGTGAGAGGAGGGTGCAGGCGTGCCCCGGGAGGAAGGTTTGGGCTGCGGCGTATGGGAAGAGGGCACCGTTCCCGCATGGGGGAGGACAATACCGTACCACCATGGGTGCAGCTGTGGCCCCAGCCCGGTGGGGGCTGAGGGTCCCCGAACCACTCACCAGCGCCCCCTAGCGGCGGCCCTAGGAAGAGCACCTGTGCGCAGCCAGAGTCGGGTGTGCGGGGTCAGGCTCCGTCCAGGGGCAGAGCCTGGGGCTCATCAGCGCTGCTGTGCCAGGTGCGGACTCTTCCCCTCTGAGTGGTGCTGGCTTGGCCGGGGCTTTTTTCAGCGCCGCCCTATGTGCCTGCAGTTTTGGAAGAGGCCACGGTCGCCTCATGTCCCTGGCTTCCAGGGGGTGCCCTCCTCTGACCGGGACCCCGGCTCTCCCTCTAGGGCGTTGCGGGCGCACGGCCCAGGCGCTGGGGCTGTGAGTTGGAGAGGAGGGTGCAGGCGTGCCCCGGGAGGAAGGTTTGGGCTTCCGCGAAGGGGAAGAGGGCGCCGTTCCCCCATGGGGGAGGACAATCCCGTACCCCCATGGGTGCAGTGTTGGCCCCAGCCCGGGGGTGCTGAGGGTCCCCGAACCCCCTCACCAGCACCCCTAGCGGCGGCGCTAGGATGTGTAACTTTGCGCAGCCAGAGTGGGGTGGGCGGGGTCAGGCTCTTCCAGGGGCGGAGCCTGGGACACGTATAAGCTGCTTGTCCAGTGGCGGACTCTTCCCCTTTGAGTGCTGTTGGCTTGCCCGGGGCTATTTTCCGTGCTGGCCTATATGCCTGCAGTTTTGGAAGAGGCCGCGGTCGCCGCTTGTGCCTGGCTTCCAGGGGGTGCCCTCCCCTGACCGGGACCCCGGCCCTCCGTCTAGGACGTCTGCGGGCGCACGGCCCGCCGCTGGGGCTGTGAGTGCGAGAGGAGGGTGCAGGCGTGCCCCGGAAGGAAGGTATGTGCTTCCACGAAGGAGAAGAGGGCACCGTTCCCCCATGTGGGAGAACAATCCCGTACCCCAATGGGTGCAGTGGTGGCCCCAGCCCGGTGGGGGCTGAATGTCCCCGAACCCCCTCACCAGCGCCCCCTAGCGGCGGCCCCAGGAAGTGCACCTCTGCGCAGCCAGATTAGGGTGGGCGGGGTCAGTCTCCGGCCAGGGGCGGAGCCTGGGGCTCATCAGCGCTGCTGGGCTAGGTGCGGACTCTTCCCTTTTGGGTGGTTCCTGCTTACCAGGGTCTTTTTTCGCTTCGGCCTGTTTGCCTTCAGTTTTGTAAGAGGCCGCGGGCGCCACTTGTCCCTTGCTTCCAGGGGGTGCCCTCCCGTGACCGCGACCCCGGCCTTCCGGCTAGGGTGTCTGCGGGCGCACGGCCCCACCGCTGGGGCTGTGAGTGCGAGAGGAGCGTACAGGCGTGCCCCGGGATGTTGGTATGGGCTTCCTCGAAGGGGAAGAGGGCCCCGTTCCCCCATGGGGGATGACCATCCCGTACCGCCATGGGTGCAGGTGTGGCCCCAGGCCGGTGGGGGCTCAGGGTCTCCGAACGCCCTCACCAGCGCCCCATAGCGGCGGCACTAGGAAATTCACCAGTGCACAGCCAGAGTCCGGTGTGCGGGTCAGGCTCCAACCAAGGGCGGAGCTTGGGGCTCATCAACGCTCCTGGGCCAGCTGTGGACTCTACCCCTTTTAGTGGTGCTGGCTTGCCCGGGGTTTTTTCCATGCCGGCCTGTGTGCCTGCAGTATTGGAAGAGGCCGTGTTCGCCGCTTGTCCCTGGCTTCCAGGGGGTGCCATCCCCGGACCGGGAACCTAGCCCTAAGTCTAGGGCGTCTGTGGGCACACGGCCCCGCCGATGGGGCTGTGAGTGCGAGAGGAGGGTGCAGGCGTGCCCCGGGTGGAAGTTATGGGCTTCCGCGAAGGGGAAGAGGACCCCGTTCCCCCATGGGGGAGGACAATCGCGTACCCGATGGGTGCAGGTGTGGCCCCAGCCCGAGTGTGCTGAAGATCCCCGAACCCCCTCACCAGCGTCACCAGCGGCGTCCCTAGGAAGTGCACCTTTGCGCACCCAGAGTCGGGTGGGCGGGGTCAGGCTTCAGGCAGGGGCGGAGCCTGGGTCTCATCAGCGCTGCTGGGCCACGTGAGGACTCTTCCCGTTTGACTGGTGCTTGCTTGTCCGGGCTTTTTTCCCGCCCACCTTTGTGCCTACTGTTTTGGAAGAGGCCTCGGTCGCCGCTTGTCCCTGGCTTCCAGGGGGTGCCCTCCCCTCACAGGGACCCCGGCCCTCCATCTAGGGCGTCTGCGGGCGCACGGCCTCGCCGCTGGGGCTTTGAGTGCGAGAGGAGGGTGCAGGAGTTCCCCGGGAGGATGGTTTGGGCTTCCGCTAATGGGAAGATGGCCCCATTGCCCATGTGCGACGACAATCCCGTACCCCCATGGGTGCAGGGGTGGCCCCAGCCCGGTGGGGACTGAGGGTCCCGAACCCCTCACCAGCGCCCCCTAGCGGCGGCCCTAGGAAGTGAACCTGTGTGCAGCCAGAGTCGGGTGGGCGGGGTCAGGCTCCGGCCAGGGGAGGAGCCTGGGGCTCATCATCGCTGGTGGGCCAGGTGCGGACTCTTCCCATTTGAGTGGTGCTGGCTTGCCCGAGGCTTTTTTCCGCGCAAGCCAGTGTGGCTGAAGTTTTGGAATAGGCCGCAGTCGCCGCTTGTCACTGGCTTCCAGGGGTGCCCTCCCTGACCGGAACCCCGGCCCTCCGTCTAGGGCGTCTGCAGGCGCACGGCCCCGCCGCAGGGGCTGTGAGTGCTAGAGGAGGGTGCAGGCGTGCAAGGGGTGTAAGGTTTGAGTTTCCGCGAAGGGGAAGTGGGCCCCGTTCCCCGAATGGGGAGGACAATCCCGTACCCCCATTCGTGCAGAGGTGGTCCTAGCCCGGTGGGTGCTGAGGGTCCCCGAAACCACTCACCAGCGCCCCCTAGCGGCGGCCCTAGTAAGTGCACCTCTGTGCAGCCAGAGTTTTGTTCACAGGATCAGGCTCCGGCCAGGGGCGTAGCCTGGGGCTCATCAAGTGCAGCTGGGCCAGGTGAGGACTCTTCCCCTTTGAGTGGTGCTGGCTTGCCCGGGGCTTTTTTCCTCGCCGGCCTCTGTGCCTGCAGTTTTGGAAGAGGCCGCGGTCGCAGTTTGTCCCTGGCTTCCAGGGGGTGCCCTCACATGACGGGACCCATATCCTCCGTCTTGTGAGTCTGCGGGCGCACGACTCCCCCGTGGGGCTTTGAGTGTGAGAGGAGCGAGCAGGCGTGCCCCGGGAGTTAGGTTGGGGCTTCCGCGATGTGGAAGAGGGCCCCGTTCCCCCATGGGGGAGGACAATCCCATACCCCCATGGGTGCAGGGGTGGCCCCAGCCCGGTGGGAGCTGATGGTCCCCGAAACCCTCAACAGCGCCCACTAGCGGCGGCCCTAGAAAGTACACCTGTACGCAGCCAGAGTCGGGAGGGCGGGTTCAGGCTCCTTCCAGGGGCAGAGCCTGGTGCTCATCAAGCGCTGCTTGTCCAGGTGCGGAATCTTCACATTTGAGTGGTGCTTGCTTGCCCGGGGCTTTTTTCCACGCCAGCTTGTGTGCCTGCAGTTTTGGAAGAGGCCGCGGTCGCCGCTTGTCCCTGGCTTCCAGGTAGTGCCCTCCCCTTACCGGGACCCCGGCCCTCCATCTAGGGCGTCTGCGGGCGCACGGCCCCGCCTCTGGGGCTGTGAGTGCGATAGGAGGGTGCAGGCCTGCCCCGGGAGGAATGGTTTGAGCTACCGCGAAGTGGAAGAGGGCCCAGTTCCCCCATGGGGGAGGACAATCCCGTACTCCTGTGGGTGCAGGGGTGGCCCCAACCCGGTGGGGGCTGAGGGTCCCCGAACCCCCTCACCAACGCCCCCTTGCGGCGGCTTAGGAAGTGCACCTGTTCGCAGCCAGAGTCGGGTCGGCGGGGGTCAGGCTCCTGCCAGGAGTGGAGCCTGGGGCTCATCAGCGCTGCTGGGCCAGGTGCGGACTCTTAACCTTTGAGTGGTGATGGCTATCCCTGGGCTTTTTTCCCTGCCGGCCTGTGTGCCTGCAGTTTGGAAGAGGCTGCGTTTGCCGCTTGTCCCTGGCTTCCAGGGCTGCCCTCCCCTGACCGGGAACTCGGCGCTCCATCTAGGGCATCTGCGGGCGCTCGGCACCGCCGCTGGGGCTGTAAGAGTGAGAGGAGTGTGCCTTCGTGGCCCGGGAATAAGGTTTGGGATTCGCGAAGGGGAAGATGGTCCCTTTCCCCCACGGGGGACAAAATCCCGTAACCCCATGGGTGCAGGGGTGGCCCCAGACCGGGGGAGGCTGAGCGTCCCCGAACCCCCTCACCAGCGCCCCCTAGCGGCGGCCCTAGGAAGTGCACCTGTGCGCAGCCAGAGTCGGGTGGGCGGGGTCAGCCAAGGCCAGGGGCGAAGCCTGGGGCTCACCAGCGCTGCTGGGCCAGGTGAGGACTCTTCCCCTTTGAGTGGTGCTGGCTTGCCCGAGGCTTTTTACCCTGCCGGCCTGTGTGCCTGCAGTTTTGGATGAGGCTGCGGTCGCCGCTTATCCCTGGCTTCCAGGGGATGCCCTCCCCTGACCGGGAACCCGGCCCTCTGTCTAGGGCGTCTGCGGGCGCGCAGCCGCGCCGCTGGGGCTGGGAGTACGAGAGGAGGGTGCAGGCGTGCCCCAGAAGGAAGGTTTGGGCTTCTATGAAGGGTAAGAGGTCCCCGTTCCCCCATGGGGTAGGTCATTCCCGTACTCCCATGTGTACAGCGGTGGCCCCAGCCCGGGGGGGGCTGAGGGTCCCCGAACACCCTCACCAGAGCCCCCTAGCGCCGGCCCTAGGATGTGCACTTGTGCGGAGCCATAGTCGGGTTGGCGGGGTCAGCCTTGGCCAGGGGTGAAGCCTGGGGCTCACCAGCGCTGCGTGGCCAGGTGCGGACTCTTCCCCTTTGAGTGGTGCTGGCTTGCCCGAGGCTTTTTTCCCTGCCAGCCTGTGTGCCTGCAGGTTTGGATGAGGCTGTGGTCGCCGATTGTCACTGGCTCCCACGGGGTGCCCTCCCCACACCGGGACCCCGGCCCTTCGTCTAGGGCGTCTGTGGGCGCACGGCCAGGCCGCTGGAGCTGTGAGTGCGAGAGGAGTGTGCAGGTGTGCCAGGAAGGAAGGTTTGGGCTTCCGCGAAGGGGAAGAGGGCCCCGTTCCCCCATGGGGGAGGAAAATCCCGTACCCCTATGGGTGCAGGTGTGGCCCCAGCCCTCTGGGGGCTGAGGGTCCCCGAACACCCTCACCAGCGCCCCCTAGTTGCGGCCCTATTAAGTGCACCTGTCCACAGCCAGAGTCGGGTGAGCGGGGTCAGGCTCTGGACAGGGTCAGAGCCTGGTGCTCATCAGCGCTGCTGGGCCAGGTGCAGACTCTTCCCCTTTGAGTGGTGCTGGCTTGCCCGTGGCTTTTTTCCACGCTGGCCTGTGTGCCTGCAGTTATGGAAGAGGCTGCGGTCGCCGCTTATCCATGGCTTCCAGGGGGTGCCCTACACTGACCGGGACCCCGGCCCTCCGTCTGGGGCATCTGCGAGCGCACGGCCCTGCCGCTGGGGCTGTGAGAGCGAGAGGAGTGTGCAGGCATGCCCCGGGAGTTAGGTTTGCGCATCCGAGAAGGGGAAGAGGGCCCCGTTCCCCAATTGGGGAGGACAATCCCGTACCCCCATGGGTGAAGGGGTGGCCCCAGCCCGGTGGGGGCTGAGGGTGCCTGAACTCCCTCACCAGCGCCGCCTAGCGGCGGCCCCATTAAATACACATGTGCACAGCCAGAGTCGGGTGGGTGGGGTAAGGCTAAGGCCAGGGGCAGAGTCTGGGACTCATCATGGCTGCTGGGCCAGGTGCGGACTTTTCCCCTGTGAGTGGTGCTAGCTTGCCCGGGGCTTTTTTCCACGCCGGCCTGTATGCATGCACTTTTCGAAAAGGCCGAGGTCGCAGATTGTCCCTGGCTTCTAGGGGGTTCCCTGCACTGACCGGGACCCCGGCCCTCCGTCTAGGGCGTCTGCGGGCGCACGGCCCCGACGCTGGGGTGGTGAGTGCGAGAGGAGTGTGCAAGCATGCTCCGGGAGGAAGTTTTGGGCTTTCACGAAGGGTGAGAGGGCCCCTTTCCCACATGGGGTGGAGAATCACGTACACCCATGGGTGCAGATGTGGCCCCACCCAGGTGGGGGATGAGGGTCCCCGAACCGCTCACCAGCGCTCCCTAGCGGCGGCCCTAGGAAGAGCACATGTGTGCAGCCAGAGTGGGGTGGTAGGGTCAGGCTCCAGCCAGGGGCAGAGCCGGGGGCTCATCAGAGCTGCTGGCACAGGTGCGGACTCTTCCCCATTGAGTGGTGCTGGCTTGCACGGGGCTACTTTCCGCGCCGGCCTTTGTGCATGCAGTTTTGTAAGAGGCCACGGTAGCCGCTTGTCCCTGGCATCCAGGGGGTGCCCTCCCCTGACAGGGACCCCGGCCCTATGTCTAGGGCTTCTGCGGGCGCACGGCCCCGCCGCTGGGGCTGTGAGTGCGAGAGGAGGGTGCTGGTGTGCCCCGGGAGGAAGGTTTGGGATTCCGCATAGGGAAAGAGGGCCCCATTCCCCCATGGGGGAGGACAATCCCGTACCCCCATGGGTGCAGATGTGGCCCCTGCCAGGTGGGGGCTGAGGGTCCCCGAACCGCTCACCAGCGCCCCCTAGCGGCGGCCCTAGGTAGAGAACCTGTGAGCAACCAGAGTCTGGAGGGCGGGGTCAGGCTCCGGCCAGGGGCGGAGCCTGGGGCTCATCAGGCTCCTTGGCCAGGTGCGGACACTTCCCCTTTGAGTGCTGCTGCCTTGCCCGGTGCTTTTTTCCGCGCCGGCCTGTGTGCCTGCAGTTTTGGAAGAGGCCGTGTTCGCCACTTGTCCCTGGCTTCCAGGGGATGCCCTCCCCTGACTGGGACACCGGCCCTCCGTCAAGGGCGTCTGCGGGCGCACGGCTCCGCCGCTAGGGCTGTGAGTGTGAGAGGACGGTGCAGGTGTGCCCCGGGAGGAAGTTTTGGGCTTCTTTGAAGGGGAAGAGGGCCCCGTTCCCCCATCGGGGAGGACAATCCCGTATCCCCATGGGTGCAGCAGTGGCCCCAGCCCGGTGTTGGCGGAGGGTCCCCGAACCCCCTCACCAGCGCCCCTGAGCGGCGGTCCTAGGACGTGCACCTTTGCGCAGCCAGATTCGGATGTGTGGCATCAGGCTCTGGCCAGGGGCGGAGCCTGGGACTCATCAGCACTGCTGGGCCAGGTTAGGACTCTTCCCCTTTGAGTGGTGTTGGCTTGCCCGGAGCTTTTTTTGGCACCGGCCTGTGTGCCTGCAGTTTTGGATGAGGCCGCGGTTGCCGCTTGTCCCTGGCTTTCAGGGGGTGCCCTCACCTGACCGGGACCCCGGCCCTACGTCTAGGGCGTCTGCGGGAGCACGGCCCGCCGCTGGGGCTGTGGGTGCAAGAGGAGGGTGCAGGCGTGCCCCGGGAGTTAGGTTTGGGCTTCCGTGATGGGGAAGGGGTCCCCGTTCCCACATGGGGGAGGACAATTCCGTACCTCCATTGGTGCAGGGGTGGCCCCAGCCCGGTGGGGGCTGAGGGTCCCCGAACACCCTCACCAGCGCCCCCTAGCGGCGGCCCTCGGAAGTGCACCTTGCGAAGAAGTGCACCACCAGAGTCGGGTGGGCGGGGTCAGGCTCCGGCCAGGGACGGAGCCTGGGGCTCATCAGCGCTGCTGGGCCAGGTGCGGACTCTTCCCCTTTGAGTGGTGCTGGCTTGCCCGGGGCTTTTTTCCGTGCCGGCCTGTGTGCCTGCAGTTTTGGAAGAGGCCGCGGTGGCTGATTGTCCCTGGCTTCCAGGGGGTGCCCTCCCCTGACCTGGACCCTGGCCCTCAGTCTAGGGCATCTGCAGGAGCATGGCACCGCCGCTGGGGCTGTGAGTGCGAGAGGAGAGTGCAGGCATGCCCCGGGAGGTAGGTTTGGGCTCCGCGAATGGGAAGAGGGCCCCGATACCCCATGGGGGAGGACAAACCAGTACACCCATGGGTGCAGGGGTGGCCCCAGCCCGGTGGGAGCTGAGGGTCCCTGAACTCCCTCACCATCGCCGCATAGCGGCGGCCCTAGGAACTGCACCTGTACACAGCCAGAGTCGGGTGGGCGGGGTCAGGCTCCGGCCAGGGGTGGAGCCGGGGTCTCATCATCGCTGCTGTGCCAAGTGCGGACTCTACCCCTTTGAGTGGTGCTGGCTTGCGCGGGGCTTGTTTTCCCTGCCGGCCTGTGTGCCCGGAATTTTGGAAGTGGCAGCGGTCGCCGCTTGTCCCTGGCTTCCAATAGGTGCCCTCCCCTGACCGGGACACCGGCATTCCGTCTAGGGCGTCTGCGGGTGCACGGCTCCGCCGCTGGGGCTGTGAGTGCAAGAGGACGGTGCAGTCGTGCCCCGAGAAGGGTTGGGCTTCTTCGAAGGGGAAGAAGGCCCCGTTCCCCCATCGGGGAGGACAATCCCGTACCCCATGGGTGCAGTGGTGGCCCCAGCCCGGTGGTGGCTGAGGGTCCCCGAACCCCCTCACCAGCGCCCCCGAGCGGCGGTCCTAGGAAGTGCACCTTTGCGCAGCCAGTTTCGGATGGGTGGCATCATGCTCCGGCAAGGGGCAGACCTTGGGCCTCATCAGCGCTGCTGGGCAGGTGCGGACTCTTCCCCTTTGAGTGGTACTGGCTTGCACGGGGCTTTTTTCCGCGCCGGCCTGTGTGCCTGCAGTTTTGGATGAGGCCGCCATCGCTGCTGTCCCTGGCTTCAAAGGGGTGCCCTCCCCTGACCAGGATCCCGGCCCTCCGTCTACGGCATCTGCGGGCGCACGGCCCCGCCTCTGGGGCTGTGAGTGCGAGAGGAGGCTACAGGCGTGCCACGGGAGGAAGGTTTCAGCTTCCGCGAAGAGGAAGTGGGCCCCGTTCCCACATGAGGGAGGAAAATCCCGTACCCAAATTGGTACAGGGGTGGCCCCAGCCCGGTGGGGGCTGAGGGTCCCCGAACCCCCCTCACCAGCGCCCTCTAGCGGCGGCCCTAGGAAGTGCTCCTGTGCGCAGCCAGGTTCGGGTGGTCAGGGTCTGTCTCCGGCCAGGGGCAGAGCCTAGGGCTCATCAGCGCTCCAGTGCCAGGTGCCGACTCTTACCCATTGAGTGGTGCGGGCTTGCTCGGGGCTTTTTTCCATGCCGGCCTGTGTGCCTGCAGTTTTGGAAGAAGCCGCTGTCGCCGCTTGTCCCTTGCTTCAAGGGGGTGCCCTCCCCTGACCGGGACCCCGGCCCTCCGTCTAGGGCGTCTGCGGGCGCACGGCCCCGC
>NW_023601962.1:2359055-2378605 GCF_014898055.3 Talpa occidentalis
CCGCCCCTGGCCAGAGCCTGACACCGCCCACCCGAATCTTGCTGGTCACAGGTGCACTTCCTAGGGCCGCAGCTAGGGGGCGCAGCTGAGGAGGTTCGGGGAACCTCAGCACCTACCGGGCCTCGGCCACCCCTGCACCCATGGGGGTACAGGATTGACCTCCCCCATGGGGTTCGGATCCCTCTTCCCCTTCGCGGAAGCCCAAATTATCCATCAGGGGCAAGCCTGCACCGTCCTCTCGCACTCAAAACCCCAGCGGCGGGCCGTGCGCCCGCAAACGCCCTAGACGGATGGCCGGGATCCCGGTCAGGGGAGGGCTCCCCCTGGAAGCCAGGGACAAGCGGCGACCGCGGCCTCTTACAAAACTGCAGGCACAAAGGCTGGCACGGAAAAAAGCCCCGGGCAAGCCAGCACCACTCATAGGGGAAGAGTCCGCACCTGGCCCAGCAGCGCTGATGAGGCCCAGGCTATGCCACTTGCCAGAGCCTGACCCCGCCCACCCGACTCTGGCTGCGCACAGGTGCACTTTCTAGGGCCGCCGCTAGGGGGCCCTGGTGAGGGGG
Organism: Talpa occidentalis; assembly: GCF_014898055.3. Lineage (NCBI taxonomy): Eukaryota > Metazoa > Chordata > Mammalia > Eulipotyphla > Talpidae > Talpa > Talpa occidentalis. The sequence goes on from NW_023601962.1 coordinate 2,359,619, forward strand.
TTCGGGGACCCACAGCCCCCACCGAGCTGGGGCCCACCCTGCACCCATGAGGGTAAGGGATTGTCCTCCCACATGGGGGAACGGGGCCGTCTTCCCCTTCGCGGAAGACCAAACCTCCTTCTCAGGGCACGCCTGCACCCTCCTCTCGCACTCACAGCCCCAGCGGCGGGGCCGTACGCCCGCATACACTCTAGATAGAGGGCCGGGGTCCCGGTCATTGAGGGCACCTACTGAAAGCCAGGGACAAGCAGCGACCGCGGCATCTTCCAAAATTGCAGGCACACAGGCCGGCGCGGAAAAAAGCCCCGGGCAAGCCAGCACCACTCAAAGTGGAAGAGTCCGCACCTGGCCCAGCAGCGCTGATGAGCCCCAGGCTCCGCCCCTGGCCGTATCCTGACCATGCCCACCCGACTCTGGCTGCGTACAGGTGCACTTCCTCGGGCCGCCGCTAGGGGACGCTGGTGAGGGAGTTCGGGGACCCTCAGCCCCTACCGGGCTGGGGCCAACCCTGCACCAATGGGGTACGGGATTGTCCTCCACCATTGGGGAACGGGGCCATTTTCCCCTTCGCGGAAGCACAAAACTTCCTCCCGGGGCATGCCTGCACCTTCCCTCGCACTCAAAGCCCAGCGGCGGGGTCGTTCGCCCGCATACGCCCTTAATGGAGGGCCGGGGTCCCGGTCAGGGGAGGGCACCCACTGGAAGCCAGGGTCAAGCAGCGAACCTGGCCTCATTCAAAACTGCAGGCACACACCCGGCACGGAAAAAAGCCCCAGGCAAGCCAGCACCACTCAAAGGGGAAGAGTCCGCACATTGCCCAGCAGCGCTGATATGCCCCAGGCTCCGCCCCAGGCCGGAGTCTGACCCCGCCCACCCGACTCTGGCTGCGCACAGTTGCACTTCCTAGGGCCGCCGCTAGGGGGTGTTGTGAGAGTGTTCGGGGACCCTCAGCCCCCACCAGGCTTGGGTCACCCCTTCTCCAATGGGGGTACGGGATTCTCCTCCCCCATGGGGGAACGGGCAATCCTCCCCTCGCGGAAGCCCAAACCTTCCTTCCGAGGCAGGGCTGCACCCTCCTTTCACACTCACAGCTCCAGTGGCGGGGCCGTGCGCCTGCAGACGCCCTAATTGGAGGGCCGGGGTCCCGGTCAGGGGAGGGCACACCCTGGAAGCCAGGGACAAGCGGCGACAGCGGCCTCTTCCAAAACTGCAGGCACACAGGCCGGCGCGGAAAAAAGCCACGGGCAAGCCAGCACCACTCATAGGGGAAGAGTTCGCACCTGGCCCAACAGCGTTGATGAGCCCCAGGCTCAGCCCCTTCCCGGAGCCTGACCCCGCCCACCAGACTCTGGCTGCGCAGAGGTGCACTTCCTAGGGCCGCCAATAGGGGGCGCTGGTGGCGGGGTTCGGGGACCCTCAGCCGCCACCGGGCAGGGGCCACCCCTGCACCCATGGGGGTACGGGATTGTCCTCACCCTTGGGTTAGGGGGCCCTCTTTCCCTTCAGGAAGCCCAAACCTTCCTCCTGGGGCACGCATGCATCCTCCTCTCACACTCACAGCCCCAGCGGCGGGGCCGTGCGCCCGCATACGCCCTAGATGGAGGGCCGGGGTCCCGGTCAGTACACGGCACCCCCTGGAAGCCAGGGACAAGCGGCGACCGCGCCTCTTGCAAAACTTCAGGCACACAGGCCGGCGCGGAAAAAAGCCCCGGGCAAGCCAGCACCACTCAAAGGGGATGAGTCCGCACCTGGCCCAGCAGCTCTGAAAAGCCCCAGGCTCCGACCCTGGGCGGAGCCTGACCCCGCCCACCCGATTCTGGCTGCGCACAGGTGCACTTCCTAGGGCCGCCTAAAGGGGGCGCTGGTGAGGAGTTTCGGAACCCTCAGCAGGCACCGGGCTGGGGCCACCCCTGCACCCATGGGGGTACGGGATTGTCCTCCCCCATGAGGTACGGGCCCTCTTCCCCTTCGCGGAAGGAGAAACCTTCCTCCCGGGGCACGCCTGCACCCTCCTCTCACACTCACAGCCCAGCTGCGGGGCCCTGCACCCACAGACGCCCTAGACGAGGGCCGGGGTCCCAGTAAGGGGAGGGCACCCCTTGGAAGCCAGGGACAAGCGGCGACCGCGGCCTCTTCCAAAACTGCAGGCAAACAGGCCGGCGTGGAAAAGAGCCCCGGGCAAGCCAGCACCACTCATAGGGGAAGAGTGCGCACCTGTCCCAGCAGTGCTGATGAGCCCCAGAACCGCCCATGGCCTGAGCCTGACCCCGCCCACCCTACTCTTGCTGCGCACAGGTGCACTTCCTAGGGCCGCCGCTATGGGGTGCTGGTGAGGGGGTTCGGGGACCCACAGCCCCCACCGAGCTGGGGCCAACCCTGTACCCATGAGGGTACGGGATTGTCCTCCCTCACGGGGGAACGGGGCCATCTTCCCCTTCGGGCAAGACCAAACCTTCTTCTCAGGGCATGCCTGCACCCTCCTCTCGCACTCACAGCCCCAGCAGCGGGGCCGTACGCCCGCATACACTCTAGACAGAGGGCCGGGGTCCCGGTCATTGAGGGCAACTACTGAAAGTCAGGGACAAGCGGCGACCGCGGCATCTTCCTAAACTGCAGGCACACAGGCCGGCGCGGAAAAAAGCCCCGGGCAAGCCAGCACCACTCAAAGTGGAAGAGTCCGCACCTGGCCCAGCAGCGCTGGTGAGCCCCAGGCTCCGCCCCTGGCCGTATCCTGACCATGCCCACCCGACTCTGGCTGCGTACAGGTGCACTTCCTAGGGCCGCCGCTAGGGGACGCTGGTGAGGGAGTTCGGGGACCCTCAGCCCCTACCGGGCTGGGGCCAACCCTGCACCAATGGGGGTACGGGATTGTCCTCCACATTGGGGAACGGGGCCATTTTCCCCTTCGCGGAAGCACAAAACTTCCTCCCGGGGCATGCCTGCACCTTCCCTCGCACTCAAAGCCCCAGCGGCGGGGTCGTTCGCCCGCATACGCCCTTAATGGAGGGCCGGGGTCCCGGTCAGGGGAGGGCACCCACTGGAAGCGAGGGTCAAGCAGCGAACCTGGCCTCATCCAAAACTGCAGGCACACCCCCGGCACGGAAAAAAGCCCCAGGCAAGCCAGCACCACTCAAATGGGAAGAGTCCGCACATTGCCCAGCAGCGCTGATATGCCCCAGGCTCCGCCCAGGACGGAGTCCTACCCCGCCCACCCGACTCTGGTTGCGCACAGTTGCACTTCCTAGGGCCGCCGCTAGGGGGAGTTGTGAGGTTGTTCGGGGACCCTCAGCCCCCACCGGGCGTGGGTCACCCCTTCACCAATGTGGGTACGGGTTTGTCCTCCCCCATGGGGGAACGGGGCATTCCTCCCTTTGCGGAAGCCCAAATCTTCCTCCAGGGGCAGGGCTGCACCCTCCTCTCACACTCACAGCCCCAGTGGCGGGGCCGTGCACCCGCAGACGCCCTAATTGGAGGGCCGGGGTCCCGGTCAGGGGAGGGCACCCCCTGGAAGCCAGGGACAAGCGGCGATCGCGGCCTGCTCTAAAACTGCAGGCACACAGCCCGACGCGGAAATAAGCCCCAGGCAAGCCAGCACCACTCAAAGGGGAAGAGTCCCCACCTGGCCCAGCAGCGCTGATGAGCCCCTGGCTCCGCCCCTGGCTGGAGCCTGACCCCACCCACCATACTCTTGCTGCGCACAGGTGCACTTCCAAGGGCCGCCGCTAGGGGTATCTGATGAGGGGATTCGGGGACCCTCAGCCCCCACCGGGCTGTGTCCACACCTGCACCCATGGGGGTAGGGGATTGTCCTCCCCCATGGGGGAACGGGGCCATCTTCCCCTTCACGGAAGCCCAAACCTTCCTCCCGGGGCACGCCTGCACCCTCCTCTCGCACTCACAGCCCCAGCAGCGGGGCCGTGCGCCCGCTGATGCCCTAGATGGAGGGCCGGGGTCACGGTCTGGGGAGGGCACACCTTGGAAGCCAGGGACAAGGGGAGAACGCGTCCTCTTCCAAAACTGCAGGCACACAGGCCGGCGCAGAAAAAAGCCCCGGGCAAGCCAGCACCACTCAAAGGGAAGAGTCCGCACCTGGCCCAGCAGCCTTGAGGAGCACCAGGTTCCGACCCTGGCCGGAATCTGACCCCGTTCCTCCGAATCTGGCTGCGCAAAGGTGCACTTCTTAGGGCCGCCCCTGGGGGCGCTGGTGAGGGGGTTCGGGGACCCTCAGCACCCACCGGACTGGGGCCACCCCTGCACCCATGGGGGTACGGGATTGTCCTCCCCCATGGGGTACGGGGCCGTCGTCCTCTTCGCGGAAGCCAAACCTTCCTCCAGGGGGCACGCCTGTACCCTCCTCCTGCACACACAGCCCCATCGCGGGGACTTGTGCCCGCAGACGACCTAGCCGGAGGGCTGGGATCCCGGTCAGGGGAGGGCACCCCCTGGAAGCCAGGGACAAGCTGAGACCACGGCCTCTTCCAAAACTGTAGGCACACAGGCCGGAGAAGAAGAAAGCCCCGGGCAAGCCAGCACCACTCAAAGGGGAAGAGTCCGCTCCTGGACCAGCAGCGCTGATGAGCCCCAGGCTCCGCCCCTGGCCGGAGCCTGACCCCACCCACCCGACTCTGGCTGCGCACAGGTGCACTTCCTAGGGCCGCCGCTAGAGGGCGCTGGTGAGGGGGTTCGGGGAACCTCAGCCCCCACCGGGCTGGGTCCACCCCTGCAAACATGGGGGTACGGGATTGTCCTCAGCCATGGGGGAACGGGGCCCGCTTCCCCTTCGCGGAAGCCCAAACCTTCCTCCTGGGGCACGCCTGCACCCTCCTCTCGCTCTCCCAGCCCCAGCGGTGGGGCCGTGCGCCCGCAGACGCCCTAGACGGAGGGCCGGGTTCCCGGTCATGGGAGGGCACCCCTTGGAAGCCAGGGACAAGCGGAGAACGCTTCCTCTTCCAAAACTGCAGGCACACAGGCCGACACGGAAAAAAGCCCGGGGCAAGACAGCCACACTCATTGGGGAAGTATCCGCACCTGGCCCAGCAGCGCTGATAAGCCCCAGGCTCCACCCTGGCCGGAGACTGACCCCGCCCACCCGACTCTGGCTGCGCAAATGTGCACTTCCTAGGGCCGCCGTTAGGGGGCTCTAGTGAGGGGGTCGGGGACCCTCAGCCCCCACCGGGTTGGGGCCACCCCTGCACCAATAGGGGTACGGAATTGTTCTCCCCCATGGGGGAACGGGGCCCTCTTCCCCTTCGCGGAAGACCAAACCTTCCTCCCGGGGCTCGCCTGCACCCTCCTCTCGCACTGACAGTCCCAGCGGCGTAACACAGGCCCGTGCGCCCGTAACACCCTAGATGGAGGGCCGGGGTCCCGTTCAGGGGATGGCACCCCCTGGAAGCCAGGGACAAGCGGCGACCACGGCCTCTTCCAAAACTGCAGGCACACAAGAAGGCGCGGAAATCCCCGGGCAAGCGGCACCACTCAAAGGGGAAGAGTCCGCACTTGGCCCAGCAGCGCTGAAGTACCCCAGGTTCGGCCCCTGGCGGAGCCTGGCCCCAACCACCTGACTCTGGGTGCGCACAGGTGCACTTCCTATGGTCGCCGCTAGGGGGCGCTGGAGACGGGTTTCGGGGACCCTCAGCCCCCACCGGGCTGGGGCCACACTGCACCCATGGGGGTACGGGATTGTCCACCCCCATGGGGGAACGGGGCCCGCTTCCCCTTCGCGGAACCCCAAACCTTCCTCCCGGCGCACGCCTGCACCCTCCTCTCGCACTCACAGCCCCAGCGGCGTCGGGGCCGTGCGCCCGCAGACGCACAAGATGGAGGGCCGGGGTCCCGGTCAGGGGAGGGAACCCCCTGGAAGCCAGGGACAAGCGGCGAACGCGGCCTCTTCCAAAACTGCCGGTACACAGGCCGGCGCAGAAAAAAGCCCCGGGCAAGCCAGCAACACTCAAAGGGGAAGAGTCCGCACCTGGCCCAGCAGCGCTGATGAGACCCAGGCTCCGCCCCTGGCCGGAGCCTGACAACGCCCACCCGACAATGACTACGCATAGGTGCACTTCCGAGGGACGCCCCTGGGGGCGCTGTTGAGGGGGTTCGGGGACCCTTTGCCCCCACCGGGCAGGGTCCACCCCTGCACCCATGGGGGTACGGGATTGTCCTCCGCCATGGGGGAACAGGGCACAATTCCCCTTCGCGGAAACCCAAACCTTCCTCACGGGGCACGCCTGCACCCTCACTCGCACTCACATCCCCAGTGGCGGGGCCGTGCGCCCGAAGACGCCCTAGACAGAGGGCCGGGGTCCTGGTCAGGGGAGGGCACGCCCTGGAAGCCAGGGATAATCAGCGAACGCGGCCTCTTCCAAAACTGCAGGCACACAGGCCGGCGCGGAAAAAAGCCCCGGGTAAGCCAGCACCACTCAGAGGGGAAGAGTCCGCACCTGGCACAGCAGCACTGATGAGCCCAAGGCTCCGCCCCTGGCCGGAGCCTGACTCCGCCCACCCGACTCTGGCTGCGCACAGGTGCACTTCCTAGGGCCGCCGCTAGGGGGCGCTGTGAGGGGTTTCGGGGACCCTCAGCCCCCACCTGCTGGGGCCACCCCTGCAACCATGGGGGTACCGGATTGTCCTCCTCCATGGGGGAACGGCGCCCTCTTCCCTTAACGGATGCCCAAACCTTCCTCCCGGGGCACGCCTGCACCCTCCTCTCGCACTCACAGCCCCAGCGGCGGGGCCGTGCCCCTGCAGACACCCTAGACGGAGGGCCGGGGTCCCGGTCAGGGGAGGGCACCCCTTGGAAGCCAGGGACAAGCGGCGATCGCGGCCTTCTCCAAAACTGCAGGCACACAGGCCGGCGCGGAAAAAAGCCCGGGCAAGCCAGCGCCACTCAAGGGGAATAGTCAACACCTGGCCCACCAGCACTGATGAGCCCCAGGCTCCGCCCCTGGCCGAAGCCTGACCCCGCCCTCCCGACTCTGGCTGCGCACTGGTGCACTTCCGAGGGCCGCCGATGGGGGCGCTGGTGAGTGGGTTCGTGGACCCTCAGCCCCAACCGTGCTGGGGCCACACCTGCACCCATGGGGGTATGGGATTGTCCTCCCCCATGGGGGAACGGGGCCCTCTTCCCCTTCGCGGAAGCCCAAACCTTGCTCCTGGGGCACGCTTGCACCCTATCTCTCACTCACAGCCTCAGCAGCGGGGCCGTGCGCCTGCAGACGCCCTAGATGGAGGGCCGGGGTCCCAGTCAGGGGAGGGCACCTCCTGGAAGCCAGAGACAAGCGGCGACCTTTGCCTCTTCCAAAACTGCAGGCACACAGGCCGGCATGGAAAAAAGCCCTGGGCAAGCCAGTACCACTCAAAGGGGAAGAGTCCGCACCTGTCCCAGCAGCGCTGATGTGCCCCAGGCTCCGCCCCTGGCCGGAGCCTGACCCCGTACACCCGAAAGGGGAAGTGGTCCCAGTACCCCCGGGGGAAAGAGGGTCCCGTCTCCCCACGGGGTTAGAAGGCCCTTATCCCCCTGGGCGCTGAGGTGCTCCGTACGCCCTCACCAGCGCCCCCTAGCGGCGGCCCTGAGAAGTGCACCTTTGTGCATGCAGAGTCCGGTGGGCGGGGTCAGGCTCTGGACGGGGACGGAGCCTGGGGCTCATCAGCCTTTGCTGGGCCAGGTTAGGACTCTTCCCCTCAGTGGTGCTGGGTTGCCCGGGGCTTTCCGCGCCGGCCTGTCTGCCTGCCGTTTTGGAATAGGCTGCGCTCGCCGCTGATGTGGCTTACAGGTGGTGCCCTCCCTGACAGTGACCCCACCCCTCCCTCTAGGCCGTCTTTGTGCCCCCCAAGCGCCACTGGTGGTGTGAAATCGGGAGGAGGATGCAGGTGTGCCCCGTGGAGAGCTTTACCGTTCCTCCAAAGGGTAAGTGGTCCCCGTACCCCATGGGGAAAGATGGTCCCGTCTCCCCATGGGGTTATAGGGCCCTTTTCCCCCTGGGGGCTGAGGGGCTCCGGATCCCTCATCAGCGCCCCGTAGCGGCGGCTCTGGGAAGTGCAACTTTGTGCATGCAGAGTCTGGTGGGCGGGGTCAGGCTCCGGCCCAGGGCGTGGCCTGGGGCTCATCATTGTTTGCTGGGCCAGGTGAGGACTCATCCGCTTTGTTTGGGCTTGGTTGCCCGGGGCTTTCTGCGCTGGACTGTCTGCCTGCCATTTTGTAAGAGGCTGTGCTCGCTGCTTGCCTGTGGCTTACAGGGGGTGCCCTCCCTGACAGTGACCCCGCCCCTTCCTCTAGGGCCTCTTTGGGCACCCCAAGCGCCCCTGGGGGTGTGAGTGCGGGAGGATGGTGCAGGTGTGCCCCGCAGAGAGCTTTACCGTTCCCCCAAATGGGAAGGGGTCGCCATACCCCCAGGGGGAAAGAGGGTCCCGTCTACCCACGGGGTTAGAGGACCCTTATCACCCTGGGTGCTGAGGGGCTCCGGACCCCCTCACCAACGCCTTCTAGCTGCGGCCCTGAGAAGTGTACCATTGTGCAGGCAGAGTCTGGTGGGCGGGTTCAGGCTCCGGACGGGGGCGGAGCCTGGGGCACATCAGCCTTTGCTGGGCCAGGTGAGGATTCTTCCCCTTTGAGTGTTGCTGGGTTGCCCCGGGCTTTTCCCGCTGGCCTGTCTGCCTGCCTTTTTGGATGAGGCCGCGCTGGCCACTTGCCTGTGGCTTACAGGGTGTGCCCTCCATGACAGTGACTCCGCCCCACCCTCAAGGGCGTCGTTTGGCGCTCCAAGCGCCCCTGGGTGTGTGAGTGCGGGAGGAGGGTGCAGGTGTGCCCCTCGGAGAGCTTTACCTTTCCCCCAAAGGGGAAGGGGTCCCCGTAACCCCAGGTGGAAAGAGGGTCCTGTCTCCCCATGTGGTAAGAGTGCCCTTATTCCCCTTGGGCCTGAGGGGCTCGGAACCCCTCACCGGCGCCCCCTAGCGGCGGCCCTGAAAAGTGCAACTTTGTGCATGCAATGTCCGGTGGGCGGGGTCAGGCTCCAGCAGGGGGCAGCGTCTGGGGCTCATCAGCCTTTGCTGGGCCAGGTGAGGCCTCTTCCACTTCCGTGGTGCTGGGTCGCCCGGGGCTTTCTGCGCCGGCCTGTCTGCCTGCCGTTTTGGAAGAGACCCGCTCGCCGCTGCCTGTGGCTTACAGGTAGTGCCCTCCCTGACAGTGAACACGCTCCTCCCTCTAGGGCGTCTTTGGGCCCCCCAAGCGCCCCTGGTGGTGTGAGTGCGGGAGGAGGGAGCAGGTGTGCCCCGCAGAGAGCTTTACCGTTCCCCCAAAGGGGATGTGGTCCCCGTACTCCCATGGCGAAGGAGGGTCCCGTCTCCCCACGGGGTTAGAGGGCCCTTTTCCCCCTGGGGGCTGAGGGCTCTGGACCCCCTCACCAGAGCCCCCTAGCGGCGGCCCTGAGAAGTGCACCTTTGTGCATGCAGAGTCCGGTGGGCGGGGTCAGGCTCCTGCCGGGGGAGTCGCCTGGGACTCATCATCTTTTGCTGGGCCAGGTGAGGACTCTTCACCTTTGTGTGGTGCTGGGTTTCCCGGGGCTTTCCGCGCCCGCGTGTCTGCCTGCCATTTTGGAAGAGGCCTTGCTCGCCGCTTGCTTGTGGCTTACAGGGTGTGCCCTCCCTGACAGTGACCCTGCCCCTCCCTCTAGGGCGTCTTTGGGCGCCCCAAGCGCCCCTGGGGGTGTGAGTGCAGGAGGAGGGTGCAGGTGTGCCCCGCGGAGAGATTTACCGTTCCCCCAAAGGGGAAGGGGTCCCCGTACCCCCATGGGGAAAGAGGGTCCCGTCTTCCCACGGGGTTAGAGGGCCCTTGTCCCCCTGGGGGCTGAAGGGCTCCGGACGCCCCTCACCAGCGCCCCCTGGCGGCGGCCCTAAGAAGTGCACCTTTGTGCATGCAGAGTCCGTTTGGCGGGGTCAGGCTATGGCTGGGGGCGGCGCCTGGGGTTCATCAGCCTTTGCTGGGCCAGGTGAGGACTCTTCCCTTTTGAGTGGTGCTGGGTTGCCCGGGGCTTTCCGCGCCGGCCTGTCTGCCTGCCGTTTTGGAAGAGGCCGCGCTCGCCGCTTGCCTGTGGCTTACAGGGGGTGCCCTCCCTGACAGGGACCCCGACCCTCCCTCTAGGGCATCTTTGGGTGCCCCAAGAGCCCCTGGAGTTGCGAGTTCGGGAGGAGGATGCAGGTGTGCCCTGCAGAGAGCTTTACCGTTCCCACAAAGGGGAAGGGGACCCTGTACCCCCATGGGAAAAGAGGGTCCCGTCTCCCCACGGGGTTATAAAGCCCTTATCCCCCAGGGGGCTGAGGTGTTCCGTACCCCCTCACCAAAGCCCCTAGCGGCGGCCCTGAGAAGTGCACCTTTTTGCATGCAGCACCCCTGGGTGTGTGAGTGCGGGAGGAGGATGCAGGTGTGCCCCGCAGAGAGCTTTACCGTTCCCCCAAAGGGGAAGCGTTCCCCGTACCCCCAGTGGGAAAGAGGGTACTGTCTCCCCACGGGGTTAGAGGGCCCTTATCCAGCTGGGGTCTGAGGGGATCCGGACCCCACTCACCAGCGCCCCCTTGCGTCGGCCCTGAGAATTGCACCTTTGTGCATGCAGTGTCCGGTGGGCGGGGTCAGTCTCCTGCCAGGGGCGGCGCCTGGGGCTCATCAGCCTTTACTGGGCCAGGTGAGGACTCTTCCCCTTTGAGTGGTGCTGGGTTGCCCCGGGCTTTCCGCGCTGGCCTGTCTGCCTGCCTTTTTGAATGAGGCCGCGCTCGCCGCTTGCCTGTGGCTTACAGGGGGTGCTCTCACTGACAGTGTCCCCGCCCCACCCTCAAGGGAGTCTTTGGGCGCGCCAAGCGCCCCTGGGGGTGTGAGTGCGGGAGGAGGGTGCAGCTGTGCCCCTCGGAGAGCTTAACCGTTCCCGCAATGGGGAACGGGTCCCCGTACCGCCAGGGGGAAAGAGGGTCCCGTCTCCCCACGGGGTTAGAGGTTCCTTATCCACCTTGGGGCTGAGGGGCTCGGGACCCCCTCACCAGCGCCCCCTAGCGGCGGCCCTGAGAAGTGCAACTTTGTGCACGCAGAGTCCGGTGGGCGGGGTCAGGCTCTGGCAGTGGTCGGCGCCAGTGGCTCATCAGTCTTTGCTGTGCCAGGTGAGGACTCTTCCCCTTCGGTGGTGCTGGGTTGCCCGGAGCTTTCCGCGCTGACCTGTCTGCCTGACGTTTTGGAAGAGGCCGGGCTCGCTGCTGCCTGTGGCTTACAGGTGGTGCCCTCCCTGACAGTGACCCCGCCCCTCCCTCTAGGGCGACTTTGGCCTCCCAAGGGCCCCTGGTGGTGTGAGTGCGGGAGGAGGGTGTAGGTGTGCCCCTGGGAGATTTTATCGTTCCTCAAAGGGGAAGTGGTTCCCGTAACCCATGTGGAAGGAGGTTCCCGTCTCCCCACGGGGTTAGAGGTCCCTTTTCCACCTGGGGGCTGAGGGGCTCCGGAACCCTCACCAGCGCCCCCTAGTGGCGGCCGGAGAAGTGCACATTTGTGCATGCAGAGTCCAGTGGGCGGGGTCAGGCTCCGGCCGGGGACGTCTCCTGTGGCTCAACATCGTTTGCTGGGCCAGGTGAGGACTCTTTCCCTTTGAGTGGTGCTGGGTTGTCCGGGGCTTTCCGCGCCTGCAGTCTGCCTGCCGTTTTGGAAGAGGCCTCGCTCGCCGCTTACCTGTGGCTTTTAGGGGGTGCCCTCCCTGACAGTGACCCCGCCCCTCCCTCTTGGGCGTCTTTGGGCGCCCCAAGAGCCCCTGGGTGTGTGAGTGTGGGAGGAGGGTGCAGGTGTTCCCCGCAGAGAGCAGTACTGTTCCGCGAAAGAGAAGTGGTCGCCGTACCCCCAGGTGGAAAGAGCGTCCCGTCTCCCAAAGGGGTTAGAGGGCCCCGATCCCCCTGAGGGCTGAGGGACTCCGGACCCCCTCACCAGCCCCCTCTAGCTGCGGCCCTGAGAGTGCACCATTGTGCAGGCAGAGTCCGGTGGGCGGGGTCACGCTCCGGCCGTGGGCGGCGCCTGGGGCTCATCAGCCTTTGTTTGGCCAGGTGAGGACTCTTCCCCTTTGAGTGTTGCTGGGTTGCCCGGGGATATCCGCGACTGCCTGTCTGCCTGAGGTTTTGGAAGTGGCTGCTCTCCCCGCTTGCATGTGGCTTACAGGGGTGCCCTCCCTGGCAGTGACTAGGCCCCTCCCTCAAGGGCGTCTTGGGGTGCACAAAGTGCCCCCCTGGGTGTGTGAGTGCAGGTGTGCCCCGCGGAGAGCTTTACCGTTCCCCAAAGGGGAAGGGGTCGCGGTACATCCAGAGGGAAAGAGTGTCCCATCTCCCCACGAGGTTAGAGGGCCCTTATCCCTCTGGGTGCTGAGGGGCTCCGGAACCCTCACCAGCGCCCCCTAGTGGCGGCCCTAAGAAGTGAAACTTTGTGCATGCAGAGTCCGGTGGGAGGGGTCAGGCTCCGGACGGGTACGGAGCCTGGGGCTCATCAGCCTTTGCTGGGCCAGGTGAGGATTCTTCCCCTTTGAGTGGTGCTGGGTTGCCCCCGTTTCGCGCCGGCCTGTCTGCCTGCCTTTTTGTATGAGGCCGCGCTTGCCACTTGCCTGTGGCTTACAGGGGGTGCCCTCCATGACAGTGACCCCGCCCCACCCTCAAGGGAGTCGTTGGGCTCCCCAAGCGCCCCTGGGGTTGTGAGTGCCGTAGGAGGGTGCAGGTGTGCCCCTCGGAGAGCTTTACCGTTCCCCAAAGGGGAAGGGGTCGCGGTAACCCCAGAGGGAGAGTGTCCCATCTCCCCACGGGGTTAGAGGGCCCTTATCCCCCTGGGTGCTGAGGGTTCCGGAACCCTCACCAGCGCCCACTAGCGGCAGCCCTAAGAAGTGAACCTTTGTGCATGCAGAGTCCGGTGGGTGGGCTCAGGCTCCGGCAGGGGTCGGCGCCAGGGGCTCATCAGCATTTGCTGGGCCAGGTGCGGACTCTTCCCCTTGGGTGGTGCTGGGTTGCCCGGGGCTTTCCGCGCTGGCCTGTCTGCCTGCCGTTTTGGAAGAGGCCGCGCTCTCCGCTGCCTGTGGCTTACAGTTGGTGCCCTCCCTGACAGTGACCCCGCCCCTCCCTCTAGGGCGTCTTTGGGCCCCCCAAGCGCCCCTGGTGGTGTGAGTGCTGGAGGAGTATGTAGTTGTGCTGCGCGGAGAGCTTTATTGTTCCTCCAAAGGGGAAGTTGTCCCCGTACCCCCATGGGGAAAGAGGGTCCCGTCTCCCCACGGGGTTAGAGGGCCCTTTTCTCCCTGGGGGCTGTGGGGCTCCAGACCCCTCACCAGCGCCACGTAGCGGCAGCCCTGAGAAGTACACCTCTGTGCATGCAGAGTCCGGTGGGCGGAGTGAGGCTCCGGCCGGGGGCGTGGCCTGGGGCTCATCATCGTTTGCTGGGCAAGGTGAAGACTCATCCCCTTTGTGTGGTGCTTGGTGGCCCGGGGCTTTCCGCGCCGGACTGCCTGCCTGCCATTTTGTAAGAGGCTGCGCTCGCTGCTTGCCTGTGGCTTACAGGGTGTGCCTTCCCTGACAGTGACCCTGCCCCTTCCTCTAGGGCGTCTTTGGGCGCCCCAAGCGCACCTGGGTGTGTGAGTGAGGGAGGGGTGTGCAGGTGTGCCCCGCAGAGAGCTTTACCGTTCCCACAAATGGGAAAGGGTCGCCGTACCCCCAGGGGGAAAGAGGGTCCCGGCTCCCCACGGGGTTAGAGGACCCATATCACCCTGGATGCTGAGGGGCTCCGGACCCCTCACCACCTCCTCCTAGCTGCGGCCCTGAGAAGTGTACCATTGTGCAGGCAGAGTCCATTGGGCGGGGTCAGGCTTCGGCTGTGGGCGGCGCCTGGGGCTCATCAGCCTTTGCTTGTCTAGGTGAGGACTCTTCCCCATTGAGTGGTTCTGGGTTGCCCGGCGCTATCCGCAACGGCCTGTCTGCCTGCCGTTTTGGAAGAGGCCACTCAGCCCGCTTGCCTGTGGCTTACAGGGGTGCCCTCCCTGACAGTGACTCCGCCCCTCCCTCTAGGGCGTCTTTGGGCGCCCCAAGCGCCCCTGATGGTGTGAGTGCGGGAGGAGGGTGCAGGTGTGCCCCGCGGAGAGCTTTACCTTTCCCCAAAGGGGAAGGGGTCCCCGTACCCCCAGGGGGAAAGAGGGTCCCGTCTACCCACGGGATTTGAGGGCCCTTATCCCCCTGGGGGCTGAGGGGCTCCGGACCCCCTCTCCAGCGCCCCCTGCGGCGGCCCTGAGAAGTGCACGTTTGTGCATGCAGAGTCCGGTGGGCGGTGTCTGGCTCCGGCAGGGGGCGGCGCTTGGGGCTCATCAGTCTTTGCTGGGCCAGGTGAGGACTCTTCCCCTTTGAGTGGTGCTGGGTTGCCCAGGGCTTTCCGCGCTGGGCTGTCTTCCTGCCGTTTTAGAAGATGCGGCGCTCGCTGCTTGCCTGTGGCTTACAGGGGGAGCCCTCCCTGACAGTGACCCCGCTCCTCCCTCTAGGGCGACTTTGGGCGCCCCAAACGCCCTTGGGGGTGTGAGTGCGGGAGGAGGGTGCAGGTGTGCCCCGCGGAGAGCTTTACCGTTTCCCCAAATGGGAAGGGGTCCCCGTACCGCCAGGGGGAAAGAGGGTCCCGGCTACCCACGGGATTTGAGGGCCCTTATCCCCCTGGGGGCTGAGGGGCTCCGGACCCCCTCACCAACGCACACTAGAGGCGGCCCTGAGAAGTGCACCTTTGTGCAGGCAGAGTCCATTGAGCGGGATCAGCCTCGGGCGGGGGCGGCCCCTGGGGCTCAGTAGCCTTTGCTGGGCCAGGTGAGGACTCTTCCCATTTGAGTGGTGCTGGGTTGCCCGTACTTTCCGCGCCGGCCTCTCTGCCTGTCCTTTGGTAAGAGGCCGCGCTCGCCGCTTGCCTGTGGCTTACAGGGTGTGCCCTCCCTGACAGTGCCCTTGCCCCTCCCTCTAGGGCGTCTTTGGGCGCCCCAAGCGCCCCTGGGTGTGTGAGTGCGTGAGGAGGGTGCAGGTGTGCCCCATGGAGAGCTTTACCGTTCCCCCAAAGGGGAAGGGGTCTCCGTACTTCCAGGGTGAAAGTGGTTCCCGTCTCCCCACGGGGTTAGAGAGAGCTTATCCCCCTTGGGGCTGTGGGGCTCCAGACCACCTCACCAGCGCCCCTTGCGGCGGCCCTGAGAAGTGCACCTTTGTGCATGTAGAATCCGGTGGGCGGGGTCAGGCTCCAGCTGGGGGCGGCGCCTGGGGCTCATCAGCATTTGTTGGGCCCAGTGAGGTCTCTTCCCCTTTGAGAGGTGCTGGGTTGCCCGGGGCTTTCCGCGCCGGACTGTCTGCCTGCCGTTTTGGATGAGGCCGTGCTCGCCGCTTGCCTATGGCTAACAGGGTGTACCCTCCATGACTGTGACCCTGGCCCTCCCTCTAGGGCATTTTTGCTCGCCCCAAGACCCCTGGTGTAGTGAGTGCGGGAGGACGGTGCAGGTGTGCCCCGCAGAAAGCTTTACCGTTCCCCCAAATGGAAAGTGGTCCCCGTACCCCATTGGCAAAGAGGGTCCCGTCGCCCCATGTGGTTCGAGGGCCCTTATCACCTAGGGGGCTGAGGGGCTTCGGACCCCCTCACCAGCGACCCCTAGCGGCGGCCCTGAGAAGTGCACCTTTGTGTATGCAGAGTCCGGTGGGCGGGGTTAGGCTCTGGAAGGTGGCGGCGCCTAGTGTCATCAGCGTTTGCTGGGCCAGGTGAGGACTCTTCCCCTTAGAGTGGTGCTGGGTTGCCAGGGACATTCCGCGCCGGCCTTTCTGCCTGCCCTTTTGGAAGAGGCCGTGCTCGGCGCTTGCCTGTGGCTTACAGGGGGTGCCCTCCCTGACAGTGACCCCGCCCCACCCGCTAGGGCGTCTTTGGGCCCCCCAAGCTCCCCTGGGGGTGTGAGTGCAGGAGGAGTGTGCAGGTGTGCCCCACGAAGAGCTTTACTGTTCCCCCACAAGCGCCCCCTAGCCGTGGCCATGAGAAGTGAACCTTTGTGCATGCAGACTCTGGTGGGCGGGGTCAGGCTCCGGCGGAGGGCGGAGCATGGGGCTCATCAGCCTTTGCTGGGCCAGGTGAGGACTCTTCCCCTTTGAGTGGTGCTGGGATGCCCGGGGCTTTCCGCGCCGGCCTGTCTGCCTGCCGTTTTGGATGAGGCCGCGCTCGCCAGTTGCCTGTGGCTTACCCGGAGTGCCCTCCCTGACAGTGACCACGTCCCTCCCTCTAGAGCGTCTTCGGGCGCCCCAAGCGCCCCTCGGGGAATGAGTACGGGAGGAGGGTTCAGGTGTGCGCAACGAAGAGCTTTACCATTCCCCAAAGGGGAAGGGGTCCCCGTACCCCCAGGGGGAAAGAGAGTCCCGTCGCCCCAAGTGTTAGAGGGCCCTTATCCCACTGTGGGCTGAGGGGCTCCAGACCCCCTCACCAGCGCCCCCTAGCTGCGGCCTTCAGAAGTGCACCTTTGGGTATGCAGAGTCCGGTGGGCGGGGTCAGGCACCGGATGGGGGCGGAGCCTGGGGCTCTTCAGCCTTTGCTGGGCCAGGTGAGGACTCTTCATCTTTGATTGGTGCTGGGATGCCCGGGGCTTTCAGCGCCGGCCTGTCTGCCTGCCGTTTTGGAAGAGGCCGCGCTCAGCCCTTGCCTGTGGCTTAAAGGGGCTGCCCTCCTTGACAGTGACCCCGCCCCTCCCTCTAGGGCGTCTTTAGGTGCCCCAAACAACCCTGGGGGTGTGAGTGCAGGAGTAGGGTGCAGGTGTGCCCCGCGGAAAGCTTTACCGTTCCCCCAAAGGGTAAGGGGTCCCCGTACACCCATGGGGAAAGAGGGTCCCGTCTCCCCATGGGATTAGAGGGCCCTTATCCCACTGGGGGCTGTGTGGCTCCGGACCTCCTCACCATCTCCCTCTTGCGGCGGCCCTGAGAAGTGCACCTTTGTGCATGCAGAGTCCGGAGTGCGGGGTCAGCTCCGGCCGGGGGCGGCGCCTGGGGTTCATCAGCGTTTGCTGGGCCAGGTGAGGACTCTTCCCCTTTGAGTGGTGCTTGGTTGCCCCGGGCTTTCCGCGCCGGCCTTTCTGCCTGTCGTTTTGGAAGAGCCCGCGCTCGCCACTTGCCTATGGCTTGCAGATGGGGCCCAGCTGACAGTGACCCCGCCCCACTCTCTAGGGCTTCTTTGGGCGCCCCAAGCGCCCCTGGGGGTGTGAGTGCGGAAGGAGGGTGCAGGTGTGCCCCGCGGAAAGCTTTACCGTTCCCCCAAATGGGAAGGGGTCCCGGTACCCCCATGGGGAAAGAGGTACCCGTCTCCCCACGGGGTTAAAGGGCCCTTTTCCCCGTGGGGGCTGAGGAGCTCCAGAACCCCTTACCAGCGCCCTTTAGCGGCGGCCCTGAGAAGTGCACATTTGTGCATGCAGAGTCCAGTGGGCGAGGTCAGGCTCCGACCGGAGGCAGCGCCTGGGGCTCCTCAGCCTTTGCTGGGCCAGGTTGGGCTCTTCCCCTTTGAGTGGTGCTGGGTTGCCCGGGGCTTTCCATGCCGCCTTGTTTGCATGCCGTTTTGGAAGAGGCCGCTCTCGCCGCTTGCCTGTGGCTTACAGGGGGTACCCTCCCTGACAGTGACCCCACCCCTCACTCTAGGGCATCTTCGGGCGCCCCAGCGCCCCTTGGGGTGTGAGTGCGGAAGGAGGGTGCAGGTGTGCCCCGTGAAGTGCTTTACTTTTCCCCCAAAGGGGAAGGGGACCCCGTACCCACAGGTGGAAAGAGGGTCCCGTCTCCCCAAGGGATAGAGGGCCCTTATCCCACTGGGGGCTGAGGGGCTCCGGACCTCCTCACCAGCTCCCCCTAGCGTCGGCCCTGTGAAGTGCCCCTTTGGGCATGCAGAGTCCGGTGGGCGGGGTCAGACTCTGGCGGGGGGGGGGCGCCTGGGGCTCATCAACCTTTGCTGCGCCAGGTGAGGACTGTTCCCCTTGGAGTGGTTCTGGGTTGCACGGGGCTTTCCGCGCCGGCCTGTCTGCTTGCCATTTTTAAGAGGCCGCACTCGCCGCTTGCCTGTGGCTTCCATGGGGGTGCCCTCCCTGACAGTGACCCAGTCCCTCCCTCTAGGGTGTCTTTGGGCGCCCCAAGGGCCCCTGGGGGTGTGAGTGCGGGAGGAGGGTGCAGGTGTGCCCGCAGAAAGCTTTACCGTTCCCCCAAAGGGGAAGGTGTCCCCGTACCCCCATGGGGAACAGGGTCCCGTCTCCCCACGGGGTTAGAGGGCCCTTATCCCCCTGGGGGCTGAGGGGCTCCGACCCCTCACTAGCGCCCCCTATCGGCGGCCCTGAGAATTGCACCTTTTGTAGGCAGAATCCGGTTTGCGGGGACAGGCTCGGCCGTGGGCGGCGCCCGGGGCTCATCAGCCTTTGCTGGGCCAGGTGAGGGCTCTTCCTCTTTGAGTGGTGCTGGGTTGCCCGTACTTTCTGCGCCGGCCTCTCTGCCTGTCCTTTGGTAAGAGGCCGCGCTCGCCGCTTGCCTGTGGCTTACAAGGCGTGTCCTCCCTGACAATGACCCCACCCTCCCTCTAGGGCGTGTTTGGGCGCCACAAGCGCCCCTGTGGGTGTGAGTGCGGGAGGAGGGTGCAAGGGTGCACGGCGGAAATATTTACCGTTCCCCCAATGGGGAATGGGTCCCGGTTCCCCCATGGGGAAAGAGGGTCCCATCGCCCCACGGGGTTGAAGGACCCTTATCCCCCTGGGGGCTGAGGGGCTCCGGACCCCCTCACCAGCGCCCCCTAGCAGCAGCCCTGAGAAGTGCACATTTGTGCATGCAGAGTCCGGTGGGCGGGGTCAGGTGCCGGCCGGGGGCGGCACCTGGGGCTCATCAGCCTTTGCTGGGCCAGGTGAGGACTCTTCCCCTTTGAGTGGTGCTGGGTTGCCTGGGGCTTTCCGCGCCGGCATGTCTATCTGCCGTTTTGGAAGAGGCCGCGTTCGC
>NW_023601962.1:2378705-2395099 GCF_014898055.3 Talpa occidentalis
AAAATGTAGTAGAAACAGAAGAAGATGAAGAAGAAGAGGGTGATGTAGAACTACAAGAAGAACAAGAAGAACTAGAAGAACAAGAAGAACAAGAAGTTGAAAGAGAATAATAAGACGCAAAAGTAGAAATAACAGAAGAATAAGCCGAACAAGCAGAAATAACAGAAGAATAAGCCGAAACAGCAGAAATAACAGAATAATCAGCTGAAGAAGAAGCAGAAGAAGCAGAAGAAGAAGAAGTAATTGAAAAAACAAAAAGTGCAGAAGAAACAGAAGAAGATGAAGAAGAAGAGGAGGGTGATGTAGAAGTACAAGAGGAAATAGAAGAACTAGTAGAACAAGAAGAAAAAGAAGTAGAAACTGAAGACTAAGCCCAAAAAGCAGAAATAACTGAAGAATAAGACGAAACAGCAGAAATAACATAAGAATAAGCCGAAAAAGCAGAAATAACAGAAGAATAAGCTGAAGATGTAGCAGAAGAAGCAGAAGAAGAAGTAATTGAAAAAACTAAAAGTGCAGATGAAACAGAAGAAGATGAAGAAGAGGAAGTAGGACTTGTAGAACTACAAGAACAACAAGAAAAACTACAAGAACAAGAAGAACAAGAAGAAGAAACAGAAGAAAAAGAGGAAAAAGCAGAAATAACAGAAGAATAAGCCGAAAAAGCAGAAATAATAGAAGAAAAGCTGAGGAAGTAGCAGAAGAAACAGAAGGAGAACTAAATGAAAAAACAGAAAATGCAGTAGAAACAGATGATGAAGAAGCTTGCCTGTGGCTTAAAGGGGGTGCCCTCCCTGACAGTGACCCTGCCCCTCCCTCTAGGACGTCATTGGGCGCCCCAGCGCCCCTGGGGGTGTGAGTGCGGGAGGAGGGTGCAGGTGTGCCCCACGGAGAGCTTTACCGTTCCCCCAAAGGGGAAGGGGTCCCCGTACCCCCATGGGGAAAGAGGTTCCCGTCTCCCCACGGGGTTAGCGGGCCCTTATCCCCCTGGGGGCTGAGGGGCTCCGGACCCCTCACCAGCGCCCCCTAGCGGCGGCCCTGAGAAGTGCACCTTTGTGCATGCTGAGCCCCGTGGGCGGGGTCAGGCTCCGGCCCGGGGCGGCGCCTGGGGCTCATCACCCTTTTCTGAGCCAGGTGAGGACTCTTCCCCTTTGAGTGGTGCTGGGATGCCCGGGGCTTCCTGGGCCGGCCTGTCTGCCTGCCGTTTTGGAAGAGGCCAGCTTGCCACTTGCCTGTGGCTTACAGGGGGTGCCCTCCATGACAGTGACCCCGCCCCTTCCTCTAGGGCATCTTTGGGCGCCCCAAGCGCCCCTGGGGGTGTGAGTGCGGGAGGAGGGTGCAGGAGTGCTCCGCGGAGAGATTTACCATTCCCCCAATGCGGATGGGGTCCCCGTACCCCCAGGGGGACAGAGGGTCCTGCTCCCCACGGGGTTAGAGGGCCCTTATCCCCCTGGGTGCTGAGGAGCTCCGGACTCCACTCACCAGCGCCCCCTAGCAGCTGCCCTGAGAAGAGCACCTTTGTGCATGCTGAGTCAGGTGGGCGGGGTCAGGCTCTGGCCGGGGGCGGCCCCTGGGGCTCATCAGCCTTTGCTGGGCCAGGTGAGGACTCTTCCCCTTTGAGTGGTGCTGGGTTGCCCGGGGCTTTCCGCGACGGCCTGTCTACCTGCCGTTTTGGAAGAGGCCGCGCTCGCAGGTTGCCTGTGGCTTACAGGGGGTACCCTCCCTGACAGTGACCCCGCCCCTCCCTCTAGGGCGTCTTTGGCGCCCCAAGCGCCCCTGGGGGTGTGAGTGCGGGAAGAGGGTGCAGGTGTGCCCCGCGGAAAGCTTTACAATTACCCCAAAGGGGAAGGGGTCCCCGTACCCCCATGGGGAAAGAGGGTCCCGTATCCCGACGGGGTTAGAGTGCCCTTATCCCCCTAGGGGCTGTGGGCCTCCGGTCCCCCTCACCAGCGCCCCCTAGCGGCGGCCCTGAGAAGTGAAACTTTGTCCATGCAGAGACCGGTGGGCGGGGTCTGTCTCCGGCCGGGGGCGGCGCCTGGGGCTCATCAGCCTTTGCTGGGCCAGGTGAGGACTCTTCCCCTTTGAGTGGTGCTGGGTTGCCCTGGGCTTTCCGCGCCGACCTGTGTGCCTGCCGTTTTGGAAGATGCCGTGCTCGCCGCTTGCCTTTGGCTTACAGGGGGTGCCCTCCCTGACAGTGACCCCGCCCATCCCTCTAGGGCGTCATTGGGCTCCCCAAGCTCCCCTGGGGGTGTGAGTGCGGGAGGAGGGTGTAAGTGTGCCCCGCAGAGAGCTTTACCGTTCCCCCGAAGGGGAGTGAGTCCCCGTACCCTCAGAGGGAAAGAGGGTCCCGTCCCCCATGGGTTAGAGGGCCCTTATCCCACTGGGGGCTGAGGGGCTCCGGACCCCCCCCTCACAAGCGCCCCATAGCAGCGGCCCTGAGAAGTGAACCTTTGTGCATGCAAAGTCCGATGGGCGGGGTCAGGCTCTGGCCGGGGGAGGTGCCTGGGGCTCATCAGCCTTTGCACGGCCAGGTGAGGATTCTTCCCCTTTGAGGGTGCCAGGTTGCCCGGGGCTTTCCGTGCCGGCCTGTCTCTGCCTGCCGTTTTGGAAGAGGCCGCGCTCGCCGCTTGCCTGTGGCTTACAGGGGCTGCCCTCCCTGACAGTGACCCCGCCCCTCCCTCTAGGGCGTCTTTGGGCGCCCCAAGCGCCCCTGGGTGTGTGAGTGCGGGAGGAGGGTGCAGGTGTGCCCGGGGGAAAGCTTTACAGTTCCGCCAAACAGGAAGGTTTCCCCGTAACCCCATAGGAAAAGAGGGTCCCGTCTCCCCACGGGGTTAGAGGGCCCTTATCCACCTGTTGGCTGAGGGGCTCCGCGCCCCCTCACCAGCGCCCCCTAGCGGCGGCCCTGAGAAGTGCACCTTTGTGCATGCAGAGTCTGGTGGGCGGGGTCAGGCTCCGGCCGGGGGCGGCGCCTGGGGATCATCAGCCTTTTCTGGGCCAGGTGAGGACTCTTCCCCTTTGAGTGGTGCTGTGTTGCCCCGGGCTTCCTGCGCCGGCATGTCTGCCTGCTGTTTTGGAAGAGGCCAGCTCGCTGCTTGCCTGTGGCTTACAGGGGGTGCCCTCCTTGACAGTGACCCCGCCCCTCCCTCTAGGGCGTCTTTGGGAGGCCCAAGCGCCCCTGGGTGTGTGAGTGCGGGAGGAGGGTGCACGTGTGCCCCGCGGAAAGCTTTACCGTTCCCCCAAAGGGGAAGGGGTCCTCGTACCCCCATGTGGAAAGAGGGTCCCGTCTCCCCACGGGGTTCGTGGGCCCTTGAACCCTGGGGGCTGAGGGCTCTGTCCCCCCACCAGCGCCCTCTAGCGGCGGTCCTGAGAAGTGCACCTTTGTGCATGCAGAGTCCGGTGGGCGGGGTCAGGCTCCGGCCGGGGGCGGCGCCTGGGGCTCATCAGCCTTTTCTGGGCCTGGTGAGGACTCTTCCCCTGTGAGTGCTGCTGGGTTGCCAAGGGCTTTCCGCACCGACCTGTCTGCCTGCAGTTTTGGAGGAGGCCGCGGTCGCAGACAGTCCGAGGCTTGAAGGGGTTGCCCTCCCTGACGGTGACCCTGCCCCTTCGTCTATGGCGTATTGGGGCGCACAGCCTGCCTCTGGGGGTGTGAGTGCGAGAGGGGGCTGCAGGTGTGCCCCAGGGGAAGGTTTACCATTCCCCAAGGGGTAAGTTGGCCTCCTTCCCCCATGGGGGAAGAGCGTCCCCTTTCCCCTTTGGGTAGGGGTCACCCTACCCCCTTGGGGCTGAGGGTCCCCATTCCCCTCAACAACCCTCCCGCCGGTGGCTCTATGAAGTGCACCTTTGCACAGGCAGTTTCTGGTGAGCGGGGTCAGGCTCCGGCCGGGCGGGAGCCTGGGTCTCAGCAGCGCTGCTGAGCCAGGTGAGGACTCTTCCCCTGGGAGTGGTGCTGTGTTGCTAAGGGCTTTCCCCGCCGACATGTCTGCCTGCTGTTTTGGAGGACGCCACGGGCGCCGTCTGTCTGTGGCTTACAGGGGTTGCCCTCCCTGACGGTGACCCCGCCCCTTCGTTTAGGGCGTCTTGGGGCACACGTCCTGCCCCTGGGTTTGTGAGTTCGAGAGGAGGGTGCAGGTGTGCCCCAGGAGGAAGATTTACTGTTCCCCCAAGGGAGAAGTGGGCCCTGATCCCCCATGGGGGAAGAGGGTCCCGTTTCCCCTTGGGGTAGAGGTGCCCCTACCCCCGTGGGGGCTGAACGTTCCCGAATCCCCTCGCCAGCGCCCCGTAGCGGCGGCCCTGTGAACTGCAACTGTGCTTAAGCAGAGTCCGGTGGGCGGGGTCAGGCTCTGGCCGGGGGCGGGGCCTGAGGCTCATCAGCGCTGCCAGGCCAGCTGAGGACTCTTCCCCTTTGAGTGCTGCTGGGTTGCCCGGGCCTTTCCCGCTGACCTGTCTGCCTGCAGCTTTGGAGGAGACCGCGGTCGCAGCCAGTCCGAGGCATACAGGGGGTAACCTCCCTGACGGGGACCCCGCCCCTCCGTCTATGGCTTCGTCGGCGCACTGTCAGCCCCTCGGGGTGTGAGTGCGGAGGAGGTTGCAGGTGTCCCCCGAGGGGAAGAGGGCCCGTTTGCCAAAACGGGTTTGCGGTCCCTGCACCTTGTAGGGGACCTCGGCATCTGTACGCCCATGGTTGCAGAGGTCCCCCTACCCTCTGGGGGCTGAGGGTCCCCGAAACCCCCGCTCGCCAGCGCCCCCTAGCGGCGCTCTGTGAAGTGCACATTTGCACATGCAGAGGCCGGTGGGCGGGGTCAGCTCCGTCCGGGGGCGGGGCCTGAGGCTCATCAGCGCTGCCTGGCCAGGTGAGGACTCTTCCCCTTAGAGTGCTCCTGGGTTGCCAGGGGCTTTCCGCACCGACCTGTCTGCCTACAGTTTTGGAGGAGGCCACAGTCGCAGACAGTCCGAGGCTTGCAGGGGTTGCCCTCCCTGACGGTGACCCCGCCCCTCCGTCTATGGCGTCTTCGGGCGCACGGCCTGCCCCTGGTGGTGTGAGTACAAGAGGAGGCTGCAGGTGTGCCCCGGGGGAAGGTTTACCGTTCCCCAAGGGGTAAGTTGTCCTCCTTCCCCCATGGGGGAAGAGTGTCCCCTTTCCCCTTTGGGTAGGGGTCACCCTGCCCCCTTGGTGCTGAGGGTCCCCAACCCCCTCTCCAGCCCCCCCCCCGGCGGCTCTATGAAGTGCACCTTTGCACAGGCCGAGTCCGGTGGGCGGGGTCAGGCTCTGGCCGGGGGCGGAGCCTGGGTCTCAGGAGCGCTGCTGAGCCAGGTGAGGACTCTTCCCCTTTGAGTGGTGCTGGGTTGCTAAGGGCTTTCCCCGCCGGCCTGTCTGCTTGCAGTTTTGGAGGACGACGCGGGCGCCGTCTGTCTGTGGCTTACAGGGGTTGCCCTGCCTGACGGTGACCCAACCCCTTACTCTAGGGCCTCTTGGGGCACAGGTACTGCCCCTGGGTTTGTGAATCCGAGAGGAAGGTGCAGGTGTGCCCCGGGAGGAATATTTACCGTTCCCCCAAGGGGGAAGTGGGCCCCGATCCCCCATGGGGGAAGAGGTTCCCGTTTCCCACTGGGGTAGAGGTTCCCCTACCCCAATGGGCCTGAGGGTCCCCGAACCCCCTCGCCCGCGCCCCCGAGCGGCGGCCCTGTGAACTGCACCTGTGCTCAGGCAGAGTCCGGTGGGCGGGGACCGGCTCCGGCCGGGCGGGGCATGAGGCTCCTCAGCGCTGCCTGGCCAGGTGAGGTCTCTTCCCCTTTGAGTGCTGCTGCGTTGCCAAGTGCTTTCCACACCGACCCGTCTGCCTGCAGTTTTGGAGGAGGCCGCGGTCTCAGACAGTCTGAGGCTTGCAGGGGTTTCCATCCCTGACGGTGACCCCGCCCCTCCGTCAATGGCGTCTTCAGGCGCATGGCCTGCCCCTGGGGTGTGAGTACAAGAGGAGGCTGCAGGTGTGCCCCGGGGGGAAGTTAACCTCCCTCGCCCATGGGGGAAGAGCGTCCCCTTTCCCATGGGGTAGGGTTCACCCTGCCCCCTTGGGGCTGAGGGTCCCCAACCCCCTGACCAGCCCGCCCCCCCGCGGTGGCTCTATGAAGTGCACCTTTGCACAGGCAGAGTCCGGTGGGCGGGGTCAGGCTCCGGCCAGGAGCGGAGCCTGGGGCTCAGGAGCGCAGCTGAGCCAGGTGAGGACGCTTCCCCTGGGAGTGGTGCTGGGTTGCTAAGGGCATTACCCGCCGGACTGTCTGCCTGCAGTTTTGGAGGACGCCGCGGGCGCCGTCTGTCTGTGGCTTACAGGGGTTGCCCTCACTGACGGTGACACCGCTCCTTCGTCTAGGGCGTCTTGGGCCACACTTTCTGCCCCTAGGTTTGTGAGTCCGAGAGGAGGGTGCAGTTGTGCCCCGGGAGGAAGATTTACCGTTCCCCCAAAGGGAAGTTGGCCCAGATCCCCCATGGGGGAAGAGGGTCCCGTTTCCCCCTGGGGTAGAGGTTCCCCTAACCACGTGGGGGCTGAGGGTCCCCGAACCCCCTCGCCTGCGCCCCCTAGCGACGGCCCTGTGAACTGCACCTGTGCTCAGGCAGAGTCTGGTGGGCGGGGTCAGGCGGTGGGCGGGGTCAGGCTCCGGCCTGGGCTGTGCCTGAAGCTCATCAGCGCTGCCTGGCTAGCGGAGGACTCTTCCCCTTTGAGTGTTGCTGGGTTGCCCGGGCCTTTCCCCGCCGACCTGTCTGCCTGCAGCTTTGGAGGAGGCCACCGTCTCAGCCAGTCTGAGGCATACAGGGGGTCCCCTCCCTGACGGTGACCCCGCCCCTCCGTCTATGGCGTCGTCGGCGCACTGTCAGCCCCTCGGGGTGTGAGTGCGGAGGAGCTTTCAGGTGTCCCCCGAGGGGAAGAGGGCCCCATTGCCAAAACGGGCTTGAGGTCCCTGCACCTTGTAGGGGGCCTCTGACTCTGTACCCCCGTGGTTGCAGAAGTCCCCCTACCCTCTGGGGGCTGATGGTCCCCAACACCGCCGCTCGCCACCGCCCCCTAGCGGCGGCTCTGTGAAATGCACCTTTGCACTGGCAGAGGCCGGTGGGCGGGGTCAGGCTCCGGCCGGGGAAGGGGCCTGAGGTTCATCAGCGCTGCCTGGGCAGGTGAGGAATCTTACCCTTTGAGTGCTGGTGGGTCGCCAGGGGCTTTCAGCACCGACCTGCCTGCCTGCAGTTTAGGAGGAGGCCGCGGTCGCAGACAGTCCGAGGCTTGAAGGGGTTGCCCTCCCTGACGGTGACCCCGCCCCTCTGTCTATAGCGTCTTCAGGTGCACGATCTGCCCCTGTGGGTGTGAGGGCGAGAGGAGGCGGCAGGTGTGCCCCGGGGGAAGGTTTACCGTTCCCCAAGGTGGAAGTTGGCCTCCTACCCCCAAGGGGGAAGAGCTTCCCATTTCCCCATGGGGTAGGTGTCACCCTGCCCCCTTGGGGCTGAGGGTCCCCAAACTCCTCACCAGCCCGCCCCCCCCCCCCGGCGGCTCTATGAAGTGCACCTTTGCACAGGCAGAGTCCGGTGGGCGGGGTCAGGCTCCGGCTGTGGCCGGAGCCTGGGGCTCAGCAGAGCTGCTGAGCCAGGTGAGGACTCGTCCCCTGTGAGTGGTGCTGGGTTGCTAAGGGCTTTCCCCGCCGGACTATCTGCATGCAGTTTTGGAGGACGCCACGGGCGCTGTCTGTCTGTGGCTTACAGGGGTTGCCCTCCCTGACGGTGACCCAGGCCCTAGGGCGTCTTGTGGCACACGTCCTGCCCCCGGGTTGGTGAGTCCGAGAGGAGGGTGCAGGTGTGCACCGGGAAGATTTAACGTTCCCCCAAGGGGGAAGTGGGCCCCGATCCCCCATGGGGCAAGAGGGTCCCGTTTCCCCCTGGGGTAGAGGTTCCCCTACCCCCGTGGGGGCTGAGGGTCCCCGAACCCCCTCACCCGCGCCCCCTAGCGGAGGCCCTGTGAAATGCACCTGTGCTTAGGCAGAGTCCAGTGGGCGGGGTCAGGCTCCGGCCGGGGGCGGGGCCTGAGGCTCATCAGCGCTGCCTGGCCAGCTGAGAACTCTTCCCCTTTGAGTGCTGCTTGGTTACACGGGCCTTTCCCCGCCGACCTGTCTGCCTGCAGCTTTGGAGGAGGCTGTGGTCTCAGCCAGTCCGAGGCATACAGGGTGTACCCTCCATAACGGTGACCCCGCCCCTCCGTCTATGGCGTCGTCTGGGCACTCTCAGCCCCTCGGGGTGTGAGTGCGGAGGAGGTTGCAGGTGTCCCCCGAGGGGAAGAGGGCCCCTTTGCCAAAACGGGCTTGCGGTCCCTGCATCTTGTATGGGGCCTCGGAATCTGTACCCCCGTGGTTGCAGAGGTCCCCCTACCCTCTGGGGGCTGAGGGTCCCCGAACCCCCCGCTCGCCAGCGCCCCCTAGCTGCGGCTCTGTGAAGTGCACCTTTGCACATGCAGAGTCTGGTGGGCGGGGTCAGCTCCGGCCGGGGGCGTGGCCTGAGGTTCATCAGCGCTGCCTTGCCAGGTGAGGACTCTTCCCCTTTGAGTGCTCCTGGGTTGCCAGGTGCTTTCCGCACCGTCCTGTCTGCCTGCAGTTTTGGAGGAGGCCGCGGTCGCAGACAGTGCGAGGCTTGCAGGAGTTGCCCTCCCTGACGGTGACCCCGCCCCTCCGTCTATGGCGTCTTCCGGCGCACGGCCTGCCCCTGGGGGTTTGAGTGCGAGAGGAAGCTGCAGGTGTGCCCCGGGGGAGGTTAACCATTCCCCAAGGGGGATGTTGGCCTCCTTCCCCCATGGGGGAGGAGCGTCCCCTTTCCCCATGGGGTAGGGGTCACCCTGCCCCCTTGGGCCTGAGGGTCCCCAACCCCCTCACCAGTCCCCTCCCCCTCCGGCGGCTCTATGAAGTGCACCTTTGTACTGGCAGAGTCCGTTGGGCGGGGTAAGGTTCCGGCCGGGGGCGGAGCCTGGGGCTCAGCAGCGCTGCTGAGCCAGGTGAGGACTCTTCCCCTGTGAGTGGTGCTGGGTTGCTAAGGGCTTTCCCCACCGGCCTGTCTGCCTGCAGTTTTGGAGAACGCCGCGGGTGCCGTCTGTCTGTGGCTTACAGGGGTTGCCCTCCCTGACGGTGACCCCACCCCTTCGTCTAGGGCGTCTTGAGGCACACGTCCTGCCCCTGGGTTTGTGAGTCCCAGAGGTGGGTGCAGGTGTGCCCCGGGAGGAAGATTTACCGTTCCCCCAAGGGGGAAGTGGGCCCCGATCCCACATGGGCGAAGAGGGTATCGTTTCCCCCTGGGGTAGAGGTTCCCCTACCCCCGTGGGGGCTGAGGGTCCCCGAACCCCCTCGCCTGCTCCCCCTAGCGGCGGCCCTGTGAACTACACCTGTGCTCAGGCAGAGTCTGGTGGGCGGGATCAGGCTCCGATCGGGGGCGGGGCCTGAAGCTCAGCAGCGCTGCCTGGCCAGCTGAGGACTCTTCCCCTTTGAGTGCTGCTGGGTTTCCCGGGCCTTTCCCCGCCGACCTGTCTGACTGCCACTTTGGCTGAGGCCGCGGTGTCAGCCAGTCCGAGGCATACAGGGGGTACCCTCCCTGAAGGTGACCCCGCCCCTCCATCTATGGCGTCGTCGGCGCACTGTCAGCCCCTCGGGTTGTGAGTGCGGAGGAGGTTGCAGGTAGCGGCGGCTCTGTGAAGTGCACCTTTGCACAGGCAGAGGCCGGTGGGCGGGGTCAGGCTCCGTCAGGGGCCGGGGCCTGAGGCTCATCAGCGCTGCCTGGCCAGGTGAGGACTCTTCCCCTTTGAATGATGCTGGGTTGCCAGGGGCTTTCCGCACCGACCTGTCTGCCTGCAGTTTTGGAGGAGGCCGCGGTGCCGCAGAACAGCCCAGCGGCGGCGGGAGATTGAGACAATCTCAATGTTTGAGCGAGGATGAGCAAAGGGTGATCGAAGGAATAAAGGCGAGGGACAAGAATGACACACAGACACACTCAAGGGATAGTGAAAATCTGAGTGCGATTTATTAGGGTCAGCCATCTCTTTTTATACATTTTCACAGTAATTGCTTCATTATGTTTTTCACAGTATGTGGTTAATTATTTATCAGATTGTTCATAAATGCAGTGAAACATGAATAACATAATATCTTGTTTATTATTTATCAAGAAATCAGGAACAAATCAAGAACATTTCATATTTTACCCCCCTCAATCGAGGTCTGTTCTAGGTCTTGCGATTCACTGTTATGATTATACATACCTATCATAATCTTACTTTTATAGCTCCCATTTCTACTTATTATTCCTATAGTTCTACTTGGTTACACATTTACTGAAAGTAATAGAACCAGTTTCCTTTGCCATAATTGCATTCCTTTATTGTGAGACTACTGCCTAGTAATGATTAACAACATGACTTGGTTGTGCCTCAACATCTTCCAGGCCTGTTTTCCTAGTTATTTTCCATAGGTGAAAGGTGGGAACCATTAAATCCCCTTGGGGACTGCGTCTGTCTTAGGTTGTCAGAAATTTCTTTCTGATCTTACCCGTCATTGACTGTCCAGTCCAGCACACAGGGGAAGAGGGACTTATGTACCATAACAGCACAGCCACTCTGTTTTAATGAGAAATTGTGGCAATAGTCACATTGCTCTCAGGAGCTGCCACAGTTCCCCCTTTTTTTTTAAATTGAAGCTGCATAAAATGCATATCACGACGAAGTGTCTTCACATTCCTGCTAAGTAATTTCAAAAACACAGGAACCATAAGGCAACAAACCAAGACTATTAACATAATTATTCCAAATGAAATTAAAAAGTGTAACCTATTAGAGGGAGCCAAGGAACGTAGAGAGTCAGAAAATGTCGGTGTGAAAGCAGACAAAGCTGGTTCAGACAAATGAGCCTGGCTCATCGCAGAAATTTCTGCTTGAAGTGAAGACAAATCATGACTAGTGTCACTTTCACGCTAAATACGCAGTAAATGATTTTTAACAAAAGCCCAATCAAGAGATGAATTATACGGTTTGGGCGTGACACAGATAAATTTAAACTGTGCATGACAACGAGTGGAGAGAAGTCTCTTAATTGCTGAACTTCTTCTCCCAAAGCCAGTACTGTTTCCTCCAAGGCATTAAGTTTTTGTTCCATTTTTTTATCAATGGAATGTTGCAAGGCAAGTGCTAAAGTTACATTTTGTGTGAGGTCATTAACAAAATGTGCTGTATGAGTTTCTTGCACCAGGACAACAGACGAGGCTGCAAGTGAAGTAACAATTGCTATCAAAGCAGCAATTCCCAGGAACAGAGAAACAATAAACCTTTTTGGCCTAATTAAAGCATTAATTTCTTTAAACATTTGCAAAGCTGGATCATCATACCAAGGCATATCCTGTAAATCAACAGGAACCATAACATAAGAAGGACGTTAACAACAAGGATCATATTCAGGGTTTTTCTGTCCCTATCAGGAGATAGACAATTAGTCAAAATACATTGCGAACATTTAACAGAATAAGAATTATTTGTACGAGTAATTTTCACATTATTAACATTACCTAATAACAAAGCATAAGGATATCCAACACATGCACGAAGGCCTACATCGATAGGCTTTTTCGATGGAGGTTGCCATTGTAGATTTTGTGCAGCAGCCGTAAGTCGAAAAATGTCTGGTTGAATTATAGTTTTCTTTGAAGCAGCAGGTCGAATGACCAAAGAAGGAGCCACCCATCCTGGAGAAAACCACCACCAAGCCCACCCGTAGGCAGTGGACCGTGGTTTAGAATGACTAATGGAAAAGTCATATAGTTCTTCAGATGTTCCGGGTGGAGACATTTGTGACACTTTTGGAAAGCCACAATCAAGCCAAACCGGATTCTTCATCAAAGAGTCCCAGAACTGATCTCTATCCCTATAAGTTTGGTTACAGTTACGGAAAGGTAAAGAAAAATCAGGGACAGCTGTGTATTTACTATAAATATCAACAGGAAAGCTCAAATAAGCAAAACGCAAAACCCAAACATTACGTCCAATTTTTCCATTTGTTGGAGGAGAGTCAGTAAAAGTTGTTCTAGTAGAAAGCATCATGCATGTCTGTGGGACAGGAGTCATAGTAGCAAAACATATAGGTGTATCATCAGAAAGTCCTTCATAGTTAAAAGGAACTGACATTTCTGCTTTAGAATGAAAGTCTGCTAGTCCACCCATTATGTCAGTATTGTTGACATACACCTTAATTGGTGTTTCTTCATTCCAGCTGACAGGATGCAATAACGGTGGATCTGGCACATAGGCCCAATATGTCTCAGCCTGTACTGGAACTCCTGTTATGGCTAAAGCGGCCATAAGAATTAAAGTAGGTCCAATAGGCTGATTCATTCTTTGAAGCAAGGCTTCAGCCACTCGCAGAAGACGAAGAAGCTGCTCAGCTGTAGGGAGATTAGGATTCTGGGGAGGTTCTGCACACCCCGTCCTCTGGAACATCGCTTCCAGATAAGCTTGTCTCATTCTCCGGATCGACGCAACCAGGCGACGGCGACGTTGTGCCCGCCTGCCGTGATCGATGACGGATGAGCCTGTCTGGAATCCAGATGGGCGTCTCGGCATCCTGTGGAAAAACACAAGCATAGCCTCGACCCACAGTTAACAGTACATCCGGCCCTTTCCAAGTTCCAGTAAGTAAGTCTCGCCACATAACTAGTGGCAGGGGAACAGATTGCACAGTACCCCAATGCCTTATCATAGGCGTCATTCCATTTTCATCTGCATTTAAATGATTCAAGACAAAAAGAGCGTGTTGAAGCTGGTGATGCGGTGAAAAATGAGCTGCAGAATGCAATCTATCTAATTGATGTTTCAAAGTTTGATGAGTTCTCTCAATTACAGCTTGTCCTTGAGGATTATGATCAATTTTTCCATTGTTGGCAAAATAATTTGAATGCCTTTGCAGTATAAGCTGGAGCATTGTCAGTTTTTAATTTCATAGGCTTTCCAAGAACTGCAAAGGATGCTATAAGATGCTGAACCACATCACGTACAGCTTCACCAGTTCTGGCTGTGGCATATACAGCATGAGAGAAAGTATCCACTACTACATGAATAAATGACAGCCTTCCAAATGAGGAATAATGAGTGACATCCATTTGCCACAAAGCCAGAGGTTTTAAACCTCTGGGATTCACTCCCATCTTTAATGGATGATGAATATCAGGGCAATGTTCACAATTTCTCACAATAGCCCGAGCTTGTTCTCGAGTAATTTTGAATGCATGTCGCAGTGCTTGAGCATTTTGATGATGAAGTTGATGACTCTGTTGAGCCAATTCAATAGAGCCAATTAAAACATCTTTTGTTAATAAATCTGCCATATGATTCCCTAAAGCTAAAGGCCCAGGTAAATTTGTATGACCTCGAATATGTCCAATAAGGTGTTTTTCAGATCTTTGGTGAACCAAATTTTGTAATTTAGATAATAATGGCAGAATATGTGTTGTTCCAGATAAAAGAGCAGTTTCCAACGAAGGAAACAATGATACAACATATTTGGAATCAGAATACAAATTCAAAGGTTGAGTGTAACTTTCTAAAGCCATAATAACTGCAATAATCTCAGCTTGCTGAGCAGAAATATCAGACGTCATTTTTCTTAACGGCTCTTTACCAGGACTATAGACAACAGATATGCCTGATGAAGAACCATCAGTAAAGACAAGTGTGGCATCATGCAGTGTTCAATACTGATAACCGAAGGAAATATAATTGATGTATCTTCCACAATTTAATTAATGGATTTTGGGGTAAATGAAATTTAATTTGTCCTGTAAAGTTTTGTATGGCAATTCCCCAATCATCATCATTTTGCAACAAAAACTCAAATTGTGCTTTGTTATATGGAATTACAATATTATTTGGATCCTTGCCAAACAATTCACGAGATCTCAGTATGCCTTTCATAATTAACCAGGCACACATAGACGGATATGCAGTTACCACATGTGTTTGTACATGTGATAAATGCAACCATTCCAAGATGCCTTCTTGCCATAAACAAGCTGTTGGAGTATAAGTAGTTTGAATAATTAATAAATCCCATGTTTTTGAATAATCAATCTGAATAACTTTAGCTTCAGATATTTTTTGTTCAACCAATTTAAGACTTTGCAATGCTTCTTGAGTCAAATTACGAGGAGATTTAGGATTTGAATCTCCTTGTAAAATTGCAAAAAGCGGATGTAAATCTCCAGTAGTAATTTTGAAATATGGCCGTATCCAATTTATGTTCCCTAATAATTTTTGAAAATCATTCAAGGTTTGTAATTTGTCAATGCGAATCTGTAAGTTTTGTGACATAATACAATCATTATATATAACTTTCCCTAAATAATTCAATGGTCTGTCTTTTTGAATTTTATCTGGGGCCACTACTAGGCCGTATGCCGTCAATTGTTCTATTAAATGAGTCAGAATTAAATCTGCAATTTCTCTCACAGGATGACTCAAAAGAATATCATCCATGTAATGAATAATATATGCATTTGGATACTTTGATCTAGTTTCCTGTAGTGCCTGATCAACAAATTTTTGACATAAAGTAGGGGAATTTTTCATACCTTGTGGCAAAACTTTCCATTGATAGCGTTGCCATGGTTTTTGAAAATTACTAGATGGAATACTAAAGGCAAATTTTTTACAATCATCTGGATGTAATTTAATTGTAAAGAAACAATCCTGTAAGTCAATGATAATAACATAATTGTCCTTTGGAACTGCTACAGGAGAAGGTAACCCTGGTTGTAGGGCACCCATATCTTGCATTGTAGCGTTAACTGCCCTTAAGTCCTGCAGAAGACGCCATTTACCAGATTTTTTCTTTATACAAAAAACAGGAGTATTCCAAGGACTTGTAGACGGTTCCAAATGACCTTTAGCCAATTGTTCTTGAACTATAGTTTGAATAGCCTGGATCTTTTCTGAAGTAAGGGGCCATTGATCGATCCAGACAGGATTTTCATCTTTCCAGTTAATTTTATCAGCATATTTTTGAGTTTCAATGGCCCCTATAAAAAAGCCTGTTCATCAATTACATCTGGGGTAACTAGAGACACTTGCAAGGATTCCATAATATCGCGTCCCCATAGGGAAACGGCAATGCAGGAATCACATAAGGCTGAAACAAACCTTTCTGTGATCCAGTTGCCAAGACAACATTTGTGAACTTTGAGCAACATTATTGGCCATGCCCAATCCAATCAGAGTAGAGGAAGAATTTAACACTGGCCATGCCGCAGGCCAATCTTTGCCTGCAATACATGATCTATCAGCTCCAGTATCTAACAATCCCATAATTGGGTGTCCATTGATAATCAATTTTTTCAATGGTCGTTCTTTTGTGATACTTTGAGTCCAAGCAACCACGTCTGTGGACCCAAAGCCTTTATCTCCTCTATTTTCCTTTAAAATTGGATTAGGTAATTTAACATAAGAAAGCACAAGAATTTGTGCAATACGCTGATTTTTGTGAATTTGTATTGTTTCCTTCAAAGGTCTAATCATAACTTTGACTTTTCCTCAAAATCAGAGTCTATAATACCCGGAAGTACTTCAAAATTCTTTTTATAATTTGAGCTACGGCCAATTATAAGCCCTACCGTTCCTTGAGGAAGTGGTCCTTTTAAATAAGTTTCAATAGGCGTAACCCCATCTATGGCTGAAGAATTATATCAGCCACGGATGCAAGATCAAGCCCGGCACTTCCTGGAGTGCCTCTAGGTAAATCATGTATAGTCACAGTAGAGTCAGGCGCTTCAGTTTTTACAGTATCTTTAAGCGCCAAATCAGACCCTCTTTCATTTACGGGCTGAGGGCTTGCCCCTCTGAGAGTTTTTTGACATTTCATCATTTTGCTCTAATTTATGACCATCTTTATGCCATTTGGAACGACAGTTATTTGCCCAATGATTGCCCTTGCCACAACGTGGACAAGGTTTGGGGCCAAATTAGAATTTCCAAATTTTTTCCTTTGTTATTTGCTCTATTACAATTTCTACTCATGTGGCCAGGTTGTTGACAATTAAAACAAATCGGAGCATTTGCCGTTTTCTTACCTTTTGGCATTGATCGCACAAAAGAAGAAAATGGTTGCTCTTTCATTGCTGCAGCATAAGCCAACCTTGAATAACTGCTGGGCTGGCATCCATGCATGCTTTAATAAAGTCTTGGATGGTACCTGTTTTTCTAATTGGTCTAATTAATTCTTGGCACAGAGAATTTGCATTTTCAGAGGCTAATTGCTTTAATAGCATTTCTTTTGCTTCTGTATTTGGAAGCATTCTGATTCTGTCCAAAGCCTTCTTCTAAACGGGCCACAAAGTTTTCATATGGCTC